>NC_050605.1:15330845-15675845 GCF_013368585.1 Megalops cyprinoides
CAGAGCATTTTCGTACTCCCGGCGAAACCCTTAATGCTGGATCATGGGGTGTGTGAGACCGAACGGCGTCTTTAGGAGGGTGATCTGAGCCATGCAGGACAGAAGCACACCGTGCCGGAATAAAGGGAGCGAGCTCGGAGAGCGGGCGGCCATGCGTTCCCGAGAGCCGTTAGTCAAGGCGGTTATTACAGCAGCAGGGGAGAAGGTGTGGTGCAACGGCTATTCGTGGCTCTGGTACATTTACAACAGAGCAACGTGTTACAGATAGGCTTTGAACTAAATATATTACATGTTTAAGAGTGAGTGTGTGACAGGCATTTGTCACAGTGAATGTGTTATGGGTCTGTCTCGCAGTTTATATGTCGAGGGTACACTCTACCACTGTGGCTGAATCACTGGGTTCAGCTTTAAAACAGGCTCTTATAGATGGATTTCAGCTTGGGAGTAGACGTTGCTTTCTTAACTGGCATTTACTGTTTTTGGTGGTTTGTATTATTTCAGAATCAGCCCATTAATTTACACCAATACCAGATCTAAATAGTAAAAGGTAAGAAACAGATTGGAGATTGACTTTTCTGGTGCATTCTTGAATATGCTGGTATATTATATCTTCGGTAAACAGCAAGAGCAGTCTCCTGCACAAACGTTTACCAGTGAAGAGGAGAGATGTAATGAGCGCCATGCCTCCAGTATGCAGTGTGAGTGAGAGAGTATGAGTCACGCGGCGGAGAGGTCAAGTACAAAGCGCGACCATAATCGCTGTAGAGTTGGGGGGCTAGTTAGCCAGAACATTCCGTCCATGAAAGAGCGTTTAGTTAACCCCGCTGTCTCACTCCGCTGACAAACAGCGCATTCGTCGCCGGACCTGACATTAAGCTCGCATTGACCTGCTCTCCCTCGGCCCTCTGGGACGCGGCAGGGCCGCGGAAACCCCCGCCGCGTTACAGACGGATGCCTTAAAGGCTCGCGTATCGACGTTCCCGCGCGACGGCGCTCGGAGGAAGCCTGTCTGATGAGGGGCCGCTGAACTCCACATGACCGTGCGTCCGGCGAGGGAGCTCTCATTCTGAGCGCCGCCAGCGACACGAGAAGTCTCAGAGATCAAGCATTTCTGTCACATCACAACTCACAAGCTGGGAGCCTAACACTAATATTCACATTGTCTATGAAGCAGTTCCTGCATGGGATTCAAATATTCCCAGAATGTATATACACATCACATAGAAATATAGGGATTTCACAGTGCCATTTGTTGCGTTTTGGATTATTATATTATTCCAAAAAAAGTGTTAAGACCACTTATTACCATTATTTACTAATGGATTTACATATTTATGTAAAAAAGCAGCAGAAATTTATATACGCAATCTATATCTCTCATCCCTAATTAAAAAAAAAAACCCTGCATTATAATACACATACCATTATACTTCTACATCTCCAATATGCTTAAGAGGAACAACTGTGATTGACATGGCCTCTATTAACTGGTTTATCTGTGTTCTGTGAGGAACAGTGATAACAGAAAAAAAAAAATCAATAACAAAAATAAAACGTGGTACAGCTTTGGGGTCGTGACCCGTACAACGTTTTTGTTTTAAAACTAAAACGTGGCTAAAAAGGTTTTGTGACTGCACAACAGGGGAAAAAAAAAACCCTGCCTTAAATTCTGTATTGATTTTTTGGCAGGTATCCCTGTGGCATTTTGGCTCCGCAGTTAGACCCCGAAGACCTCTGAGCTGGGTAAAGACTGCGGGGGCTGTCAGAGACACAGGGGTCAAATGGAGAGCCTGCAACAGCGGCGAATGTAGGGGAGAATCTCCCCCTCCTCTCCGCTACCCACAGAGCGGCGTGAGGAGCTTTCTTACAGTAAGGGTTTGCGAATAGCACATCAGGCACTGGCAGGGGGGTGGGGGGGAAGGGGGGGCGAGGAGATGGAAGCACCTCCAGCTCGTTAGAGCTCAGCTCAGTGGCAATGGCTAATTAGTATTCCCTCAGAGTGAGTCCTCTCACAACACCTAGAGAGAGTGCAGGCGGTAGTGCTTTAGCTTTGTGCAAATTGGACGGATGTATCAATCGATAGACTTGGGGGGAAAAAAAACTATGCAATAATAAAGACGCTGTTACCGAACAAAGAAAATGCATTGTTTCCATACCATTAACATTTAAATGCACCCTTAGTGTTGATTATTTTCCATACTGCTCATGAAGAATTAGTGGTTTCCATGGTGTGAGAGACGTCGCTGTCTATGCACTAAAGGCGACAGTGTGGCCTAACCTTTAGGGAACTGGATTTGTGACTGGAAGGTTGCAACTGCTGGAATAACCTGTTTTTTATGCACCATAACGATACAAAAATTCATCAGTCGGTGTCTCCTGAGCAGGCAAATAGTGAGTGTGTGTGCATGTGTGCGTGTGCGTGTGTGTGCATATACACACTATAGGCAAATGACAGCGTGTACAAGTCTCACCTCTTGCACAGAAGCTTGTTGAAAGAGAGGAATAAGAGGATTAGTTCTGGGAATGTCAATGTGAATCTGTGGGGAGAGAAGACAAACAGGCGAGCAGGCAGGTTATCCTGGGTTTGGAGCAGCCATTAGAGACAGAGACAGAGAGAGAGAGAGAGAGAGAGGACCGCTGGTTAGTGCAACCGGGTCCCGGGCCGGAGGGGTGGAGAGGCGGCCGGACTCTGACACGCTGAACTGGGCATGTGGGACAGAGGGGCGCGTCACCAGTGAGATGGAACCCTGCCAGGTCTGAGCCGGCGGCGTCAAACAACGGCAACCGGTACGCGCAAACACATCAATGCTGTCAGGCCCGAAACAAATCGCTCCTTCCGACCTGTTGTCCACTCACTGTGCCCACAGAGCCAGCTCTGGCAGCCACTGACAGCTACACGTGGAACTGAGGGTAAACATGCGGTAAAACTCATATTGATAAATGCGCCGCTCCGCAGACTGGGGGAGCTGTTCACGCTGGTGACGCCGGAGGCACACCAATGCCCAGCTCAGAGTTTCGCGGCCCTTGCAGAACCAGACAGACGGACGGACAGACAGGACGATTGTTTTGGCAGATTAGCTGGTGGCATGCTGCTGACGGGCAGGGCAGGGCGGGGCGGGGCAGGGCGGGACAGGGGCGCCCCCTGCAGCCCTGTCACTCTTACCTCCGTTACTTTGGGCTGCAGTGCTAAACACTCCAGACTCATACGGGGGATATCTATGTGGATCTAATAGTGTGGAGAAAACAAACACAAACACATAGATAGCCAGGCACACAGACAGACAGACAGACAGACACACACACACACACACACACACAGACACACACACACACACACACATACTTCAGAGCAATTTACACTGTTAACACATCCCACAACAAACGGTCCCAGCAAATTAAACTTTTCATGTATAACACATGCACAGAATAACACTTACAGTCATGAACAATTTAAGGGTCAAAAAAGAAAACAAATATTAAAGATTTTTCTCCACTTCTTAATTCTTGTATGTGGTGAAATGACACAATCGTTCTGTTCTGCCTTCCTAATTTGCAAAATAAAGCCATAAACACTTCACATTTCGTGTGAAATATGACCTGTCATGCCACCTGTGTAGGAATAATGCTTGAGGGGGAGGTGCTGGTTAGTCAGTATCATTCATTATGAACGTGCTGATGGACAGGTCCATTTACACCTACATGATGAATAGTAATCCTAATGGTCCTACATCGCACATTTTGGTGATCCTCGTTCACACAGAGCAGCGATACAATACATTGGACCAAACCACTCAAATAATACTTCACAAGTAAGGCCTTTTGGCCTTCAGGTTAAACCATAACAGTAAGCCAATTTACACCCTGTTTGCCGACATACAGTACCAGTGAAAAATTTGGACGTGCTTGATTAAGATAATGGGAAACTTGCATTAAAAGACATTTTGATCTAAAGAACTGTACTCAAATGTTTGAAATTTATTTCTAAGACAAATATAAATAGCAAAGTTGATGCCTATGTTTATCTCCAAAAAACATTTTATTAAAATTATTTTTGGCTACTTTGAAGATTCTAAAACAAAAGATTGTTTTGATTTGTTTAATGTTTTTTTGGTCACTGCATAATTCCATTTGTTTTATTTCATAGTTTTTATGTCTTTACTATTATTCTGAAATGTTGAAAATAGTAAAAGTAAAGAAAACCCTTCTATGAGCAGGTCTCCAAATTTTTGACTGGTACTCTCCATAACTACTGACAAAGAAGAACATTGAACATGATCATTTGGACTGCACAGGAGCTTTAAATTTCCTTTAAAGACAGCAGACAATGTGGAAAATAGTATTCCTTACTGCTTCTACTGGGAATCAAAGATGCCAAAAGTACTGACACTTTGTAGTTAATACTGACTGTGTATATTCATATAAGTATTTGCATTATGAAGTACAGAGGGAAATGTGCAAGGCGTCTCGCTCTGGCTGAGACGCAGACACTCTAACGTGAGAGAAGAGGTGCTGGTGTCGGACCCTGGGGAAATTAACATGGCCGCAAAGGACTGTGGGAACCCGGAGACAGACAGAGCTGTTGAAGCGCTGTCAGTCAGAGAGAGATGAAGGCGATCCAGCTGTCAAGGGGGAGCGCCGGTCCAGGAACAGTGGGAGGCTCAACAGAACAGAGCCACCGAGCCGGGCGCTCTGCGGAGCGTGGACTTTACACAGCCCCTGCTGCCAAACACCCTCAACGCCTGTCTCAACGCTCCCTCCACCCACTCAAAACCTTCACTCCCTCGCTTACACACCCAAAGCATAACTCTGCAAAGCAATGGGAAATTTTAGCATGGGCTGAGAATTAGTTTCAGACCACAGATATACACTGCCCCGCTCATTTATTCACACTCCCTTCACTAAAAATGCAGAGAAAATGCAATGTTTGTGTTTTTTTTTTTTTTTATTTGCTGAAACAAATGAAAATATGCTAATTTCATAGTATTGTGATGTTAATGCTACAAAACACTGTCCAGAGCAACAGCATTTTCAGAAAACATGATGTTCAA
Organism: Megalops cyprinoides; assembly: GCF_013368585.1. Classification (NCBI taxonomy): domain Eukaryota; kingdom Metazoa; phylum Chordata; class Actinopteri; order Elopiformes; family Megalopidae; genus Megalops; species Megalops cyprinoides. The sequence goes on from NC_050605.1 coordinate 15,335,894, forward strand.
GTTTATTCACAACTTTGCGAACGATATTTTGTACATTCTCCTTGGACTTCGGGTGCTTCTAATGAGAGACTACTCCTCCAGGTAGAACTTCTCATCTCCCTCAGATGTCCTCTCCTTCAGAGTTCTCACTTGTGAACTGCTTTCTTGAGTTCAAACTGCAGGAGATCTATCATTCTAAGCCGTGTAGACTGCAATTCCAGAATGATTTTTTTTTATTGATATTTTTGGACATTGATGCTTACATATTCAGATCATTATCACATGTTTTTTTTTTCCTTTTTCAACCAAAGCTTTGTTTTCTTTGAAGGGGGGGGGGGGATTTTTAGTCAAACATTTCCTTGTATACGATTGATCGATTGATCATATCGTTCCCTTACTACAAAATTTATAAAAACATACATTTTTGAAATTTAAAGCAGAACATGCCAGGCTTTCCTGAGGAAACTCAAAATGATATCGCTGCATTTGGATTTCCCCTTCAGTAGCTTTGCGTTTTAAGATACATCATTTACAGCAATGATCTGACCTACAATATGCCTGAAATTTGCAGACAGATTTCTACATTTAACCACAATAAAAAGCTATCAATGCATTCATTCTGAGTGCAATTTACTTTTATATCCTTTGTTAACACAAGTGTTGGAAGCACTGATAGTCTAAGAAACTTTTACCAGGCCATAGAGGGTTTGTCGATACACAGAGGCATTAATAATTTGGATCAACACTCTTTGTAAAGCATACAATACTGATGATATCAGAAGTTTTTGTGTTAGATCATGTTTTTGTTCAAATGTAGCAAGAATAAGAATGAATATGGAGCAGTCTGTATATTCAGCATGGATGCATTATTCATTTTTGATGGAAAATAAAAGAAACCAAAACAATTCATTGAAGGCATACTATTTAGCGTATTTTGATAAACTGTATTCTGCTTAATCAAAGCCAGTCTCCAGCTCCTTCGTATCCTCATAAATCTGCACATTCCAAAAGGAAATGTATACCTTTCTCCAAAAAAAATCACATTTTAGAGGGAAAATATTTCAATATAGCATTTTTGCCTAGGTAGTATAGCAGCACTTTATTGTCCCAGTGATTGTATTTGATATATGTAACCTTAGATCAGATTAGCTGTCTCGCTACACCGACCTTGTGCTCAACTTCAGCACTATCTGCATTGTATGACCTGTACACATCTTGCCCTTGCGCCTGTTGTCTATATCCCACTATATGCACTTTTGTACGTCACTTTAGATAAAAGCGTCTGCTAAATGAATAAATGTAAATGTATATGTAACTTTCAATGGCATATTTCTGCCACTAATGTTTCTACAACCACTTTCCATACCAAATTAAAATGAAAGATTGCCACATGTACTACTGCCTCATTAAAAGGTGCAGATTCATTCCGCCATTTTGTAACTAATCATTTTATATTGAAATACTGAGGCTAAATGTGGATAAACATGATTTCCCCTGGAGGTAGTCGTCTCACAAAGTACTGGGTCCATTAAAAACCCATGTTTATATTTCATAATCTGTCTGAAGTAAAGGTATCAATGGATCATTGCGTGTAGCTGTGCAGAATGCCTATCTGCCAGTCCTCGGACCTCTTTAAACGGGCGAACGGATGTGCTGTGGCTCCCCGATGGAGCAGCGGGGATTTGCCATTTTGTTGGCGAGACGGAGAGAAGAGCATCTCCGCCTCTCGCGGAGACATCCCCGCGTGTGTGACAGCAGCAGGGAAAAAAGCACTTATCACCGGATAACCGGATCTGTAATCCCGTCTCAGGGCCCGATCCTGCAGCCCGACAGCCCACGCCAACAACCTGCCAACGGCCCCTTTCAGGTCCAGAGGACAGGAATATTCACGCGAGACAAAGGGAAGAGCAGCCGGCGGGAGTCCGGGGCTTCAGGCCATCATTCTCTTTACTAAATGAATCTTATCTGCCAGGGCTCGGCCTTCCCCTCTCCCTCTCTCCCTTTCCCTCATACTCTTTCACTCCTACACGCTCTGCCTCTCTCTCTCTCTCTCTCTCTCTCTCTGTCAGCAGGTCGCTGACTGCTCTTAAAGTGGGTCTGAATCACCTGGTTCAGCGCTTTTCACACCAGACCATCGCTCACCGCGGAGGGTCCCCCTCTTAGGAAGGGTTTACTGGTCTGTAAGATATATGTATCTATGCGGACAGTCGACAGCAGATGACAAAGGATTCTGGGAATGGATTTCTTCGCCTCAGTGTATATCAAGAGATGAACCTCAGCTTGTCTTGTTTAGGGGACACGGCGGCGCGCCTTCGATTCACTCCAGATGATGTCGTACAAACTCCACACACCTGAGCTGTCACAGAGGCGTCTCACTGTCTGCGATGACACTGTGCGCAGGTGTGCGCAGGTGTTCCAGAGTGGGCGCGGAGGCCGTACCTGTCTGTAGGTGTCCTGGTGGTGCTCATCGTTTCGGGAGGCGTAGTACTGCTGGATGAAGCCGAAGTACTCCTGCCGCTTTCGCTGGAGCGTGCTCTCCCTCCTCTCCGCGTTCGCCGGGAGGTAGCCCTGCGGGGGGAGAAAATTAAAGACCAAAACACACGGGAGCCGTTACACCAGGCGCCGCTTTCCACACGTACAATTCTGCTCAGACCGACAGAAGGATTCCAGCCTCTCTGTAACAAGTGAGGGAATATGAAGCACCACGGTAAACTGCGCTGCCTTTATCTTCTCTGGCAGCTGCAGGAGGACAGATGGACCACAGGGATGGGAGACATCGGTGTCTCCAAGCGGGGGATATGTTGCCCACTCCTGGAGGAAATGGTGTGTGAGCACTGGTCCAAGACCGGCTTGCTCCACTCCCAATCTTAACTTTAACAGCTATGAGAGCAATGATCCAACTGACCTTGGATCAGCACTTCTAGGCACATTCTGGATGAATGGTTTTATATATATAAGGTTTAGGGTTGACAAAATGCTGCTCATCAAAGTGCTTTGCATGGCAATTGGGAGCAGCAGTGGTGCTGATGGGCCCGTAGGGGGCACTATTCCCTCTGAAGCAAGCAAACACCTGTGCTGTGTAGCACTTTATCAAATGAGACATTAAACCAAGGTCATGACTGTGTGGTCATTAAAGATCCCAAGGCACTCATCTCAAAACCGGACTCCTAATTATCCCCCTAACAGTCTGGTTACGCAGCCCCTTGCTCTTCCTCCCCTCGGTCCGCCAGGTTGCCTCTGTGAAAGAGATATGACCTCTCAGCTGACCTTCGCGGCTAAGCAGGGGTTAGGTAAAACATTTGAAAGGATGGAGATCAAAGACGAGCCCACGCTACAGACGAGGAAGAGGCGGGACCCAGCTGGGGCCCGGCGCCCCCTGGTGACATCGCGTGGGAGGGGAGGAGGAGCCGCGGGAGCGCGGTACGGCACCCAGTATTTAGCAACGCTCCTGACTCAGCTTCCCCAGGAAAACCTCCACCGTGAGACGCCATTCCAACGTAATCAGCCCCCCTGCAGCCAGCCTTTTAAAACACAAATCCCCATTTCCTCTTCCAGGGGATACAGCGGGAAACAGGGACCTAGTCAAGTCTTCAGCGATTCCACCACTTCCTGTCGAGCTGCCACTAAAGTTCTACCAAGCATATCAACTTCTTTTATCAGTAAAAAAAAAAAAACACAAAAAAAAAAAATTTAAAAAAAAAGGAACAGAACTTTCTTTAACGGTTCTGTGGAAATGCGCAGCAGATGTCTGTACCAGAAAAAGAAAGTCTCATGATAAAATAATTGATTGCGGGGAAATTTACGGCCCCGGAAATCCATTAATCACCGAACCCGCAACCCGTGCGCCCATTTTTTACTCCCTCTCCCAGACAGCTTTTACAACAAGATGTATGCGAGCCGCGCCGTCCCCTTTCCTGCAGAAATAAGGCCGATTAGCAGATGTCAGTGAGATTAAGCCTAATTGATAACGCACTTTGTGGGTTTTTTAGATATCGGAATGAGGCCAGCACTCATAACAAGGGGCTGATCTCCGTTCTGATGAATGATATATACAGTGTCTTAGATCAGAGAGGAAGCCGCAGCGTGCGGTCTGGTCCAAACGGCAACGCATGAGCTCCGACAGACACCGGGGCTGTCTCCCTCTTCTCAGAAGGCAAGTTCATTTAGATTCAACTGGCACGGGGCGGCATGCATGTTTAATGCTAATCGATAAGTACAGAGTTTTTTTTTTTTTCCTGAAAATTATACTAGACTCAAACGAGGCTTAATGCCGACCTAAAAACCACAAATGAATAGACTTGCGGAGTCAGCCCTTCCCTCCTAACACCCAAACTTGGCCGATGTGTTCTGAAGCACTGAAACAGACAGCCCTGGCACTTATCTAAAGAAGACAGATTGCCTGAGTGAGGGCTGATTTTTAATAGAACATAAGGCCTGTGTGTAAAGACTCTCTCCCCGCCTCTCTCTCAGTGGCGTGTTGAAATGATTTCTACATTTCAAACTTTCCCACAATGATATTTGCCCCCCCCCCGTGATAGGCGGTGTACATTTGTCTGAATGTAAGTGCAGTTTCTGCAGCGTCTGTTGGTTGACTTTGAGAGAGAGCTCTGAAAGAGCATCCCCCCCCCCCCAGGCAGCCTGCACATGAGAAGCCGTCAAGCTCACTCGGCGCCTCAAAACCCGCTCCTTTTAATGTAAACTCAAGGCTCAGTGGCCAGTGCTGGAAATAAAACTGTCCTCTTCTATTCTGAGGAAGAAATCAATAGACAAAACGGGGAAAAAAAGCCCAGCAGCACTACATGGCAAAGGGGCTTTAAAGAACAAAAGAAACATACAGAGGCCGCCTCTGGCAGGGAAATACGTTTTTCCTCATTCGGAGGGGGGAGGTGGTAAACCTGCAGAATCTCCCCGAAACAGGTGCAAACGCAGAGAGAGGAGAGCAGGCTGGGTAGCGGATGCTCCATCTCGGCATGGAGGGGACGAGCGAGCGCACTGTTCGCACACAACCCCCCCCCCAAACCCAGAAAGAATGGAGGAGTCCGCTGCTCAGGTCTAAATAATGTTTAAAATCCCAAACAAGGCACCGCGTTTCATCAATTCTCTCTCCCAGCTGTTGCAGGGAGGGAGGCCATTTGTCAAAGCCTCCCACCATCAATATTAACTAAATGGGAAACATTGTTTAATCGCCTGTGCAGATTTGTCCTTCAGAATAATAAAACGTCGCCCCCTACGCCGCGGGAACAGTCACGGCGGCCTTCGTTAGGAGTGCAGAGGACCATCCCCGGAGCCGCCGCAGTCTGGCAGCTCGGTACCGTCTGACCGGAGCTCTCATGGTGCACCTAATAGGATCTTGGCTCTTAACAGAGCAAAGATGTCTGGCGTCAGGCACTGCAGAGCAGCATTCAGCTCATTTTAGTTAAAACGGTGAGTTTCTAGTTCTAAGAACACTGAGACAGCAGTGCAGAGTACGAACAAGAAACTGTAGTCCAGTTCTGATCACGGATGGGTCACCGTGCGTTTGCTCCTCGACTACCTTAAATATCCTGGGCCGCTTCAGCAGACATCCAGAGATACACGTGGAGAAGGCGTGAGCTACGAGTAAGGGTGTCTTCAAAGCCAGGAAATGATGTCATCAAAGCACGCTGTTGTTGTGATAAAACTCTCTGTAATGCATGCTTGGCCTCAACACAAAGACTCCAAGCAGATACGGACACAACATAACACGCCTTTATGATATTTATAGAGTTGACAACAGCTGAGCAATTCAATCATTCAAAATTTACGTTCGGATTACCTCCAATATAACAATTTGTCAGGAAATAATCCCTTTCAAATGTCAGAATGACATAAACGGTTGTCATTTTGTTACTAATTACACATAATGGACCCAACTGTGTCCAACACAATCGTTTGCAAAACAGCCCAACTAAATTGCCAAATTACAACTACCATTCTGTTAGGCCATAATTGCACTGTCTGATAAAAACAAAATAATTATAAGGCATATTGACAGTGAATTTTAATTAGACAAATTATTCAAAGACATATTAAATTATCCCAACACACAATAAAGCATTTTCCAAGAGCGCAACATTATTAAACTGCATTTATAGAGTTGATATTATTTTACTTAACATTTAGAAAATGCGGGTCTTGCTTGCAATCTACCCAGACGTTGATTCACCTGGGTTTCCCCATTCACCTCCATCAAATCCCCCAAGACACCATGGCATAAAACTGCAGATGCTTGCGTCCCTCCTAATGTACATTATACTTGAGGAATAACACATAATCCTGCTATTTTAAATGTTTTCTGCTTTTTTATTGGAAACACAACACACAAAATCCTCACAATGGTTCCTCTTTTCTTTCTCATGGACGAGAAGGTAAAATGGGTTTCTTTTTCATAAAAGGAAGCCATTGGTACCTGTGCTAAAATGCCACTTGGAGATATGACACACATGGTCACCCTTCCATGGCTGTGACCTGTGTGAGGTCCACCGCAGGGAGGTGTTTTGTTTCTTGGAGTGAGAGGTCCAACATGGCTATGCAAGAAAAGTGCCGATTTTTCAGTCACCGCTTTGGAGATTAAACTTGCAAAAGGACAGAAACGAGTGTTTTGTTCTGTCTCTGTACCCCCGCCCACGTCTAACTCTACCCACAGCTTCTCATGCTCTTATTCTGTTTGTTCATACTTGATACGGGAGGCCAAGCCCATTCCATCTGGAACAAAAAAAAAAACCACACACACTTACTCGTCCATTAAAATTCGCTCATTATTTCATGAGCGGGATGTTTTGCGGAGATACCGCTTTTAGAGGCAGCTGTGTGTTTCCGCCGTCCGCTGCTAGGTGCCACCACTCTGCATAATGAAAACATATAAAACTTTCTCCGCTCAAGGTTAATTGAGAGCCGACGGTGGGGCGCTCCCAGAGGCCGGCGCGGGGAAAAATTCTGCACTTCATCAGGTTTTTATTGGACTGTAACTGTCTCGTGCGATAGAGCAGGGCTAACAACGACGGGGGCATTAGCCACGGAGGCTAAAAAAAGACAGACTGGGGGAAAACGGGGGGGAGTCACACAGAGGCGGAGGAGCCATGTCCCAGCACGTCCTGTAACTCCCAGCCATTTCTCCCGCCACCGCTAATCTCTCACAGACACCCCCCACACTCTTCCTAATAGATACTGAACTACAGTAAACAGCCAATCTTTTTTTTTCCCCTTCTGCTTCTGAGAGAAAAAAAAAGAGCTTGGAGAATCAATTTTCGGAGTAAATTAAATCTTTATTTTCTAGCGGGGGAACTGACAAACAGAAATGATTTCTACTTAGGGGAGCGTTTCAGCGGGTTCCTGGGTGGATGTGTGCGGGTTGTGTGAAGTCAGCAGGATGGGGAAGGGGGGGTGGGGGGATTGATTCTGCATTAAAAGGAACCGTTCAGAGAGAGGCGGCAGCCACACTGGCCCCCTCACGGCGATCGGAGCCACTTATCTCTCTTTTAAAAGGATGGTTTCCAGCCGTTTAAATGCTGCCCCCACCTGAACGAAGGCAGGGCAGCGCGGAGGGTTATGGATTGGGCTGTGAGGACAGACGCAGAAGCCGGAGGAAAGTGAAGGACAGATGGGGGCATCGGAGGCGGGTCATGCAGGCTGCTCTCAGACCTCTCCCCTCAAAGGCTCTTCTGCTCCATCTCCCACCAGAACCGTTCATCTAGCATCCCACGTCGCCATGGTGCCCCACGGGCTCAAACAGGACGCCCCCCCCCCCGAGTCGCAGGTGTTCTGTGGGCTGGGGCACCGCTCCACATCACCCCCCCCCGCTGCCCTAACACACACCCCATCCGTCACCTCCGTCCCCACAGCCACATGACTCACGCAGGGGGCCAGGCGGTGACATCGCCAGAGCTCTGTCTCCGGCCTAACGCTCCCCACCCTGCAGCACTGGTCCCCACAGCCTGACCCGCTCCGCTAATGAAGCCTTCGCCTGGCCTCATCGATACAAACTCCCAGAGAAACCCCCTTCCTACATCGGCAGCATGGCCGTCCAGTGAATGGGCCCCCTTATTAAAGCTTATTAGCTGAGAGAAAACTCCCCCAGCACCAGGGTACCGCTTCATTATGTGGTAAACTCAATATCCCTCATTGAGTTCTATGCTGACAGACTGCAGAAAGTGAGCTGGCCACCAGCCTTTTTAGAAACCATGCAGTGAGACTGTGCTGTAAAAGGCAAAAATGGAAGCCGACTAACCAGGGTTAAACACACAACATTTCAATCTCTGAAAAGGAATTCTCTTAAGAAGAGCTCTTTAGAAGAATTTACTAATGACCGAGATGCAAAGAGGTGGACTCGCTTTAACAACGGGGTTTTTGAAATTAGTGAATAAAAAATATAAAAATGTCTGCTGTCCTTTCTGTCAGCTCGGCTAAACTGCCTCTGGAAAGAATAAATGGAAGGATGGGGGAGTAGTTCTGAGCAGCGAAGGTCATGAGCAGCACTCCTACGGCGTGCTTTTATTGTGTCGTGTGCGGTTTACGGAATACCAGCGTGAGCCGTTTGAAAAAGAAACATTTTTCTAAGATGCCTATCTGAGCGGGATCTGTCTTGACACTGCACGGATTTAAAGGTCACGCGTGCACTCAGATACCCAGAGTCCTTCAGGAGAGCAGAGGAATAACATGCGCTGGGGTCCCGTGGCTCTCCGTACCTCTGACAGATTGGTTTCAAAACCCCTCAAGACGTTGGCAGAATTTCAATGCTGCAGTCAGGCTGTGTGAACATTTTCGGAGGGGGGGGAGGGGGGGGGGGTGCATACCTGCGGAATGAAACTAAATATACAGGGAGGGGATTGCTCAGCCAAACAGCGAGGCCATGGGAGTGTTAGAGAGGGAGAAGAAGCAGCATCCACTGCCTACAAAATCTGAGTTCTACAACCCCGCCTGAGAGGAGGGGAGGAGGGTGAAGAGAGGGGAGCACAGGGGAAACAGCCACCTGAAAGGAAGAAGGAAGGAGCCATCTCTTTCAACAGCACAGTCAGGACCAATCATCCTCACTATGCCCACCGAGCAGCACGATTCTGTCTTTCACTAAGGAGAAGCAGAGATTAGGCAGCCCTATAATTTTTTTTAATATTGCCAAGCAAAAAAATATTTGGGGGTCACAGTGACTTTCAGTATGAATTTCAAAATATGCGGTGAAACTCTGAAAATGACACTTGTTTTCTATTTCCCTAGCTCAGCGGCCATTTTGAGGAACACTCTAGGGTTTCCAGAGCAGGTGTGGCCTTGGTCTCATTTTGCTGAAAGCCCAGCCAGGCAGAGTTCATCTGTCAAATTCATGTCAGAGCAAAATGTTTTCAGTCATTTAAATAAAATGCCACAAAAGATTGGGTACAACACTTGGATTTGACAAAATATGTATTTTTTTTCTGTGAATCGCTCTCAATTGTTACAACCTAAATATTCAGAGAGCCAACGGGGACTCAAACTCTGACATGGCACAGACACTCCAGATGTGACATTTCTTGCGAATGTTCAGAGTTTATTTATGTATTTATTAATAGCCTTTATTTGGTTGTGATCGGAGGAAGTAGACCAAGAAATCGTCATGTGAAGGGCAACAGCTTCTTACCACTAGTGGCAGAAAAGATAAACAAACAGTGCCTGTTAAAGTCATGTCTTTTTCAGGCTTACATTTTAGCATTACATACAAGGAAATTTCCTACAATGCACTGAATGAGCACACAACATTAGACATTCCTGTTGTACATAGCTTTCAGGGCCAGAAATCTTATTTAGAATAATCTCACCCAAAAGAACACCACCTACCAGTCTAAAATTCATAACCACATATGTGCAGTATATTGAAAAAGCTGTGTGCACAAGGACTGTGCTTTCCTAAAAGGGTCACCTCATCATTCTGGATAAAAAAAAAAAAAAAAACAGTCTCTCTAGAGATGGAACTTGCAAAAAAAAGAAAATCTTCAAAAAATGAGGCTTTATCCATCAGCACAGATAGCAAACAGCTTGAGAGAGTATTTCACTGTTTCCTGACATAAGCCTCTCTTTGAGCTGATAAGACAGGAGGGGTGATGTGGCACACGTTGCAGTAATGTTGTCTGGCTGTCAGAACAGCTCTGATGGCTCTGCTTGTAGACGGTGAGATCAGCAGGTATAACTCAGGTTGGACGCATGAGGGATGGCAAGAGTTATGGAAAAGAGCGAGAGACAGCGGGAGAGACGTTTCTTTATGTCATTTCAATTACCCATTTACTTAGAGAACACCCCTCTCCGGCAAACATGCTATACAGTATCCTTTGATGCAGCTATTTCTGCAGAAGCAACTCAAGCTCTGTACCTTAGGAGCAACAGCAGTGCCCCAGGCAGCATTCAAACTGGCAACCTTCCAGTTCCACATCAAGTTCCCCAACCATTACTCCAGGCTATCGCCCAGCATTTCAAGTTTCCTGAAGCCTACGGCAGAAGCTGAGTGAAGCCTGCTGTCATTACTGAGGCAATCATCTGTGTGCAGCTCTCTCCAGAGCCATTAAACCAGCCATGAAACCCGGCCTTACAGCCCCATCTCACTCTTTATTACTGACATCAAAAGATGAGAGGCCTGGGATGTCGAGTGGCTTAGTCAGCAAGGTGCTTGTCTTGAGTGCGAGATGAGCCCTGCTGTCCAGGTGCAGAAACCGGCCGTGTTATCTGCTGACAAGACCCGGAGCTCACAGAGGTGGAACAAATTGGCTTCACTTTGCAGAGGAGTGGGCCGAGTAGGTCATCCAGATTCTACCGCTCTCAGGGAGCCTCTGAATCATCAGATGCCTGTGAGTCGCTCGGGTGACGTCAGCGGAGTAGTGCCTATCCTAAAATCGGTGCCCACTTCACTGTGGTGCATTCTGGGCCTCTAGCTTGCAAGGTAGCCACTGGCTGCATCTGAGTGTATCAGAGAATCGCATCAGAGAATTGCATTCTTGTCTAAGAGGTTGCCGTGGTGAGACAAGTCTATCAGTTAGCAATTCCAAACAGGGCTGCCGACAGGAAAAAGCACAGAACAGGTGACAGGACCACATGAGCCTCACCGGGAGGGTCAAGGCGGTGCTTTTGTGATATGATATTGTCACACTACAATATTAAAAGCGTTCTGTTTCAAAATATACTCCGCACATTCTGCGCAGGGGAGAGAAGAGAGACAGATTTACTGTCGAGAGACCTGAAAGATCTGGGAACGAGCAGAGTCACTGTAAACAAAAGCAACGACTTAATGAGTAAACACTGCATCTCCATAAATAAATAATCTCTGCGCGCCGTGTCAGATGCTGTGGAGAGAACAGATGTAAAAATCGCAAAGAGCTTTAACAAGAGAAGGAAAAACAGCTCAATAAAAGAGCGCGCTCATTGAGGGGACAAATCAAGCATGAGGGGGGAGGCGAGGTGTACTTACGGACAGCAGCTTCCACGTGATTGGACGGACTTGCCGCGGGATTCCGGACCAGCTCAGTCTCCGGAGCTCATCTGAGGAAGTGAGAAGAGGGCAGACTCGGATCAGCGCAGAACTTCTGTCCAGAAACGAGGCGCCTTGGGAATCGTGTGCGGCCATTTTTTTTTTTTGGGAGCTGTGGAACTTCATTAAGGGACACCGAAGGAGCCCCTGCCTCTCCTAGAGCCCTGCCTCTCTGCCTTCCCCCCGAAACCCGGCTCCGGCTCCTTTCCCGGTGAGATTGTGCCCTCTGGCCCCGCGCCGTACCCACACGGAAATAGCAACTCGCACAAAAGCTCGCCCGGATCATTTGGGATTTGGGATTTTCAAAGTCTCAATTATACCCTGCCTTATCCATATTTCTTCTAAAGAGAACAGACCTAATCCTCTCGTGAAAAGGCCCAATTTCATGTGAGGAGAAGCCCTGTTTGCCCTTGCTATAAATACGCCTGCGATTCAGACTTCTCCTGCTCCTGTTTCCTTTGCTCTCCTTATTAGAGGGGTGACAGAAAAAGAAGGAAAACTGCCCAAGATGACAAGCAATTATGTCATTGATCCTACGCCAGCACCGTCAATATACTGTAGAATGGAATGGAGAGCATTTTCGTCCAATCCATATATGGACATACTTAACAGCGTGGATGGATATGTTAGGATCAAATACTTACATATCAATACCACAGACACCTATCATAATTCTATCAAAATAACACACTATACGCTAGATGGCTGAAAATTACAGCCTGATAAAATTTGTATCTATCAGTACTATCTACTAAAACTACCATGTTTTTTTAATAATATAACAGCATTAAAGTAAAACATTGAGTATCACCATAAGTAACAGACCAAATATTGCACTTTCATCTTTAATTAAAGTTTGACTTTAATATAAGCCTTTTATTTGAGAAAGATTTAAATTTTGTATGAACTTGAAATAGTCATTATGCTTTCTCTTCCAACATATTTAAGTTAGTCCACTGGTCTGGTGCCTAATTTCATGACTGGGCAGAAATATTCCTTACTAAGTAATACCAAGCCAGCTTGTATAGCTATGACTATAATCACATTCGCAGAGATTTTTTTCTTTTAAATGCCAAAAACTACAGACCCACAGGAAAAATAATGGGAGCAACTTGTGATTCTCTCCATTCATTCTGCTTTGGAGATGAGACTCCGACAGACAGCCGGTACAGAACCGGAGAGAACAGACAGGAATACCTGCTTCACGTGTGGTTACTTCCATTATGTGTCGATGCTTCTCAGAGACGCTGATCGGCTTCATTAGCATTCTCTACACCCGCTGCCCAAACTCAGCACACATTTCCCTGGAACGCTTTCAGTGCACCGGCGTATTGAGTTGTCTCACCGGTGCAGAGCAAGCCGGGGGTGGGGGGGGGGTCCTAAAAGCAGTGTTGTTTGTCTTCTGCATTCAATAATGCATTTACGATTATATTACCTCTTCAGTTTTTACGAACCTGTTTGGTAGTCACTAAAATTAATGAAAATGTGGTGTAGGACGTTAAAGGAAAAAGAAAAATTTACTTGAACTTCTCAATAAATTTTATAAATAAGATAAATAAAAACAAATAAATGAATGATGAATAAAAAGGAGTGCTGAATAAAAATGAATAAAAAGCACACTGCAGCCGGAATAAAACTGGGTCTATAGAGCCACGTTTTTCCAAAATTGTAAATAGCATCAACACTGAAAAACTTTATCAATGGAGCCAATATGTCATTGTTTTGGTTCTGAATTCATTGGACACCAATACAGACACAGCACCAAAGATCAGAAAAGATGACAGCTTATAGCTGTTGCAGTGTTGACAGTGGAAGTCTGGCACTTCCACTGTCATCTCTTCATCCTCGAATTGTCCTGATGAGTACACAATAGTCTGAGCTTAAATGCAGCACAGAGTCATTCTTGAACTGTAACAGCGCTCAGGGCATTCTGTGCACAGCCTTTTTCAAGCAGTAATTAAAAGCCTCCAGAGATGCGAGTCTTTAGAGAGGAAATACTCGCCTGGCAGAAAATAAGGACACACTTTATCTGACCTGCATTGTGCCTGACGAATGTTACAGAGAAAATTAAAAAGCCACAGAACAGGGCCATTAACCCTGCTCTTTCTAAGTCTGAGCTGCCGCAGTGTCACAGGAGAAAACTGCACAGATTACATCTTTTCTATTTTCTTTACCAGAGACTGATGTGTGCTGAACCTTCAGTTTTGGTCTCTGTGCCACAGAGCTGCAAGTGTCACATACGCAGGCAGCAGCATGGCGGCCCAAAGTGATCTCCAAGGACCCGCTCCTCAAGCAGACCAGAGGACGGAGAGAGAGAGGGAGAGGGGACAGGGGGGACTCACTGAAGGGCTGATTTAATGAACGCCGGACCTCCCAATGAAACTTTATAGGGGGAGAAGCACTCAATTCATTAAGCACACAGCCACGCATGGCTGTCTCTCCTCGGCTCGCACCTTTGAACCCTCATTTGCGCTGTCAGCTGCAGAAATTAGCCGATGAATCTTGCGCACCCCGAGCTTAATTAAACTATCTGTTATATTTCCATACGTGGCATTAATCTCGCAGTCGGAGGAGTCGGACACAAAGTTACATTTTCTCTCCCCGGGAGACGGTGACCTCGAAGTGCCACCTCACCTGGCCGGCTCGGTACTGCGGGAAACATCTGTGTTTGCATTTCGGGTCGTACATTTACCTGACACCACTGCAGTGGACACAGCTGCCCCGACCCCCCCTCCCCGGCAACCCCTCCCCTCCTCTCTCAGCAGAATGAGGGGAAATAAAATCAGTTACATTCTAAATATAACGGTGACCTGCCTCGAGAATGACCAATCCTCTCTACCGCCGTCCTGCTGGCGAGAGAGCGGTCGTTCATCACATACTTCACAGGGGCGCGGGGGCCTCTCGTAGCGTTCTGTCTGGTTTCCGGTCTCACTAGAGCCATCTGTCTCCTCCTGGTCACAAAGGCCTTTCGGCTCAGCTCTCTTTTCGCCGCTATGTGGGTCCAGTTTGGGTCTCAGAGGGCCGTCTAGCTGTTCTCAATTACACCCTGGCTATAGAGCACTGAGTTCTTATAACACGGAGGCACAGATCCAGTTCTGATGCCAGAGGGCTGTCTCTCTGGCTCAAACTGAGAGTTACAGAGCTCTGGTTCTGATCTTACAGTTCTGTGAGCGGTGGGTCAGTTCTACACTGTAAGCATCCCGCTTGACTACCGTCTGGATTTCCCTTGACAGTGTCAAACGACTCGTAAAGGTGTGATCCACAGCATGGCACTCATCACGCATTCAAACACCTGCATTAATACAAGCATACACACACACGCACATACACACAGGCACACACACAACACACACACGCACGCACACGAACACACACACGCTGACACACACTCTTTCTCCCTCCCCCAGCGCCAGGCACTGCACCACACGGCTCAGGTAATTGCGCTCAAATTTGGCACCCTTCTCACAGGGCCTACTGTGAGAGCACTGTCAAGCCCACCATTAGAGACACGCAGATCATCCTTAAGGGGTGGGGGGGGGGTTGGGTTGCGAAAAAACTCAGAGAAAGATGGAGTCAGCTCAAAGCTGGATCCTGACTCTGTGGCGAGTTTATTTATAACCAGGTAAACGCGATCACAGGGCTGCGAAAACAAAGGCCGTTTCGCTTGTTCCGCCGCCAAGCGCCTGGCAGGGATACCTTTCGGCAGGTGGCGACGCGCCAGCCCGTCACATCAGGATGAATGTGCGAGCAACAGTGTCTGTTCCGAGCCATTACGGCTTCGCCCGCCACGCCGGGGAGAGGGAGCCCAGACAGAGGAACCCGCTCAAAATACTGATCCTGTGTCACAACAAAAGAAAGATAACACTCCCATTGTGCACCGTTTTCATACCTCTCCAGAGGTTACTGTTTCTCACGGGGGCGAGAAACGGGTGTCTTACAGGAGCGCTCCTCCGCCTCTGAAAGGCTAGCCGAAACGGCGTTCTTTTCACTGAGGACAGCGACAGGCTGAAAAACCATTTTCTGGGCAGCCAAAAACCCCTCCGCCGCGAGGACGGCTTCACCTGTAATGTTCGCTACAAGCCCGCGTTGGCGTAAATACGGAATTCCTGACACTCTCCCTCCCTGCGGCCGTGCTGAGCTCCGCAGAAGCAGCAGTGCGGAATGGGCCTAGCGGGGGCGCTTCCATTGTTCCCCTGAGCAAGCTCTCCAAGCAGGGTAATTCCGCTAAGTAAATAAACAGAAGCAGTAGCGAATTCTACGACCGTGAAGGATCCACCGGGGCATGACCTGTGAGGGAAGTAAAAGCAGGTCTTCAGATGAACAAACGAAGGAATAATACAGTACCAGAGTACAGTACAAAATTCAGTTTAAAATTCCATTTCATGTCAAGATGAGAACAATAAAAAAAAATAATAAAGCATTCCCCCCAGATCACTGCTGACTGATATGTGTCTTGCATTATTTGTGAAGACAGGTCATTGTTTTTCTCTGAATAAATTGCTTTTCCTACAATGTTCATCTTTAATATGACACAACACTCTACACAACAAAAAAAAAGAGACATAAGTTGAAAGGGGTCCCATGAGATGCAGCCCTCAGCCACACAAAATCAAACATGAAGAGTGAGGGGGCACAGGAAGTCTTTAACACTGCATTATTGATCAGACAAAGGCATGCTTTCCAAAAAACATTTAGAGCTTTATTTCCAATGGTGAAATACTGTACAGGAATTTACCTTAAATGAGCATCAGAGAAAGGATGGAGAGCTAATTTATTCCAATACCAAGAATCAGAAATCTACTTGAATGGTTTGCCTATACGCCAGTCTCTCAGCTGTGTAATGTTCTGTAGAGATGTGCCATGGAGTGTGAGGCAGCCTACCCTTACAGATAAGCAGCATTGTGAAAATGAAATGAACTGATATGGCAGTGAAGATTCTGGTAAGAGCCACTTGTGAGTAAGCAATAACAGTGTGAAGAAACGCGATGTGGTACTGGCTTCCCCCCCCCGACACCTTGCCACATCTGTATGTGTGTGATTGTATGGTCTTCAAAGCACAACGCCGACACTCCAGTGGCATTACTTTAAACGTTAACAATATGCAACTCCATCTGAGATGGCGGATATGACTTCTCGATTCCTAAATGACAGGAATATAATCCACAATAATGGTATTTATAATCACGTTATTCAACATCATGTGATTACAGTTTAATCACCACAGCTGTGTATACGAATACACCTGGGGGCACGGGTATCCTCACCTCTGTGAGCGGTGGGGATACAATAGACACCTCATTAAAAGCACCCATCTCCCTCACGGTGTTGCTGGGTAAAACACCCTTGACTGCAGGGGAATCTCCCTCTCGCAGTGACGATGCTGGCAGGGCTGGTTCTGCCAGAAGCAGCAGCAGCAGCAGCAGCAGCCGCGCGAAAACCTGGCCACAGGTATAACGCCAGTCCCTCACCGTATGGCGGGAGCGCTCGGTCACCTGGCGCCGTCTACCTCCCGGTTACGGCGGGGCCCTGGAGACGAGCGCTCCTCACCCCGCGCTCGACAAAACACCTGCACCGACCTCCCGCTCTCCTCCCCGCGCCTACCACTTAAGAGGTACACTCCCCTTCTCAGCGGACCTCCTCTCTTATCTTCCCGCACCTCGCTGAGTGTTTCAATTAAATCATTCTAATGCTCTGTAGATTTCCTCTTCACTCATCCTAGGCAGCGTTAATATTATTGTAATACACTGATTACCAGAGCGCCTCTGATACTGCAGTGTGCTCACTAGTGCACTAGCTGTACCTCATCCAGGAAACCAGCAAGCAAATGAATATAATCAAGCCCAGCGCTCTTGTGACCAGCCCGGGGCTTCAGAGATGCCACACTGCTGTCACAGTCCTTTAGTGTGTAGTGCAGAAAATGCGCTGGAAATATTCTCCTCAACACCCACATTAACTTCCTGTATAACAGCCAAGCGTGCGTCCCTGTGTAAGAGCCAAGCGTGCGTCCCTGTGTAAGAGCCAAGCGTGCGTCCCTGTGTAAGAGCCAAGTGTGTTATTTGTAGATTGTGAGATGCTCAGGGCACTCTGTGGTGTGCACCTGAGAACACCACAAAAAGCAACTTAGCCCCAGGAGTCAAGAGGCCAGGCCTAAAACGCGTAGGCTACACGTTTGGTTTTCCAGGGTGGCAGTGTAGCATAGTCGTCAAGGTGCAGGACTCATAACCGAAGTGCTGGTTCGATTCCCCGCTGGGGCACTACTGCTGTATCCTTGGGCAAGGTGCTTAACCCAGAACTGCCTCAGTAAATATCCAGCTGTACAAATGGATAACATTGTAAAAAAAAAAAAAAACTGTATCCGATGTAAGTTGCTCTGGATAAGAGCGTCTGCTAAATGCCTGTAATCCTTTTCTTAAGGATGTACGCAGCTGTGTAGCTTGATTATGGTCTCCACTTGTAAGAATACCATTCATCTGAGGCAGTGTGATTCTTACAAGTGACTGTTTCTTAAAACTGAATCACAAACGATTTGGATGAAATTAACATTCAGGTGTTAGATGTTCCCTTGTTTAATTTAGAAATGTCCTTAGCTAAATTCTTCAAACGTGGAACAAAACATACTTGAATGTAGAGCATTTTAGTACAAGCTTTCAGTCATAAAAACAGTGTGATTCACATTATGTGGATGTCACTGGTGCATTCCTGAGACCATGCATGGTAGTGAAAGACTGTCAATGTCCTTAACTAATTCAAACAAAAAATTATAATTTGATTCCCATTGATTTTTTTAGTGTCTCTGTGGTAACTGGTACTGTGTAGGCTCAAAACACCACCTCAATCATACAGGCCTGGCAGGTTCATTACTATTCTATCTCCTTGTGTTTCTTTTATAATCTTACACTGCAAACTTTGGCTGGTCTTAAGACTATCGTAAGGTGGCAGCATTTTTCATCTGTAAAAAACATCTTTCTTCAACTGTGTTGACTGCCATTAAGGTACTTGATAAAAAAAAAACTTTTGCAAAATATTTTACATGCTAATTAGCACCAGATAGGCAAGTCAATTCATTCAAATTTTGAACCGCTTTTTTCCCCCCTTATTATGCACCATTGAGCTACATTCAATATTATATTACATGTTGTGAGTGAGCACAAAATGAGCCTTATTAGCAGACTGCTTCATTCTTGCAAGCAGAATATTTAGCAGTGTTTAATACAAGAATGATTCTGCTGAAGTGTTTTTATTCACTATATGTGGTTAATGACTTTTAAAGCTGGTTTCACAACAGGCCTTGCAAAGTATCAAAAATGTCACAGAACCACTGAGTGAGCTGACTTTCTCTGATAAAAAGAACACCCGCCTCCTCACCTAAACAACCTGGCTATTAGGATCTGTGATCGCACATTTAGACCTTAGGTACATCAAACAGAGAGTAAATAAAACAGGCAACAGAAAGCTAAAAGGCAGAACAAAAAGCGGAATGTGCAAGACGGCTCTTCTGCACGGTTTCCCTGTGTGGTGGAGAGTGGAGGGGTCTTCAGGAGCGCTGCCAGACGCACGCGCGAGCGGAGCGAGACGAGCCGGTCGATGGGCTGGAGCCATGCAGTATTCAAACCTCATTCAAACTCCGCGGTGCAGCGAGCCGAGTAGCCAGGAATAATGCGATACCGCCTGGAGACAAGCACTGAATGCTCAGAGGGAAGCCAGTGCCAACTCAACTGACCAACGCAACACAAATGGTTCCACATTATCCATTTACCATGTTGGATATTGTTTACAGATGCAGACTTCAGGTTGAGTACCTCACTCAAGGGTACAATATCAGAGCAATGTGCAAATGTGCAAATTTAATGCAGAACATTCTGGAGAAAAGCTCAGCTTCTCAGCCATTATTTACAACAGCTATAGTAGCAAGTAATATATAAATTATCATGTTGGTGCTGTAGTACACTACTGTGTGCCTATTCCACATCCCCTGAAAGCACATATTCTGTGATATCCAGCTGAAATCACTCCATGCTGGAGCTGTATCCTTCAGGCTGAATAAGGCGAATACCCCTCAGAGTGCCAGAACAGCAAGGCTAGGAAATTTAACATCAAAGATGATCCAGAAGACCACCAGAATGAGTCCGAAAAGGGACAGTGAGACAAACAACAAGCAGGAGAAAGGGAGAAAGAGCAAGAGGGACAGAGAGAAGAGGTGACAAACCACACATCTACATCCCTCAGTGTAAGACACTGTATATCTCAGAAATGCTTGTATGAGCCAAAAATGAATCACTGAAGTAGGCCTATAATCTCACCGATTAGTAACTATTCATTCTATGATTTATTTTATGAATAACTACACATTTGGGCTTCACCCTTCAAAAACAAAGTGCCTGACCAGGAAACCCCTACACAATGTCACATCAGGACGACGGAGACTGACGCTAATTCAACATTAGGAGGGGGATTCCAGATCTTAAAACCGGTGATCTCCTTTTATTCAAAACAATAAAGGTTTAGTTTGGCCCTTCCTTCAGCCGTGCCGGAGTGTGTGGGAGAGAGGGAGGGAGAGTAAGGCTCAGTTGAAAAGTCAAATAAAGGACAAAGTGACACACAGTGTGCTCATAAACTAATGGGAGTCTTGTAAAAAGACACTTCTCTGTATTACCTGAGCAGGAGGATGAAATATAGCCCAGGTGGCTGGGGACCGTACAGTAAGACCCTGTCACTTTCTCATAGCTCTCTGGGTTACTGCTCAGCCTCCTTTAATTGATTGCATTATAAATCTTCCCTCTTTGGAAATGAAGTTGTGTTGTTAAATTGATACGCCATATTAAGCCGTGGCACATTAAAAAATAAAAAAATAAAAAACCCCACAAACATTAAAAGTCGACACTGCGATGATCTCACTCCCTGTCATAATCGCGGTCAAGAACTGCGTCCTTTGGAATCGGAATTTGAGCTTCAACATCTTTCATGCCATCTTTTCAATGGCTGCCGTAATACCAAAAATATTAGAAATGGAATGCAGTTTCGGCCATGGGGTTTGGGTATTTTTTTCTGTTTTTTTTTTTTTTTTTTTGGTCGATGGAGTAGTGACTATCTGTTAATGTGTACAGGGAAGTGGTGAGAGATGGCACCATTAGTCAAAGTCACACCAGTACATAGAGTGTGCAGTCAGCAGTTATGGTGTGTGGCTTGAAGAGCTGTAAGTAAATGGACATAGTAACCAGACTGAAAGTTGGGCAGGTATAAAAGGAACTGAGATAGAGAGCTAGGATAACTGAATAACCACACACATACTTTCTTCCAGCATGAAGCCTTTTGTGTAGAATTACCCATACATCCTCAGAGTTATTGATGACGATGATAAAAATGTATGCTGCTTTGAAAACTATAGCTGAGCCCTTCTTAGTCCTTTGTTGATCTATATGCAGTTAACCTTGGGTCTTAACCCTTTTAACTGAGTGTTTACCAATAAAAATGCTCCCCAACCTACGATGTGCATCAACTGACATTTTGCTTTCAAAGCTAGGCTACATCTTCTTTTTGCAATTTTCTCTACCAAAAGCTCAAGGTAAAGGAGAACATTGTAGCAAAGTTCTAATTTAAATGAATAAATAATTACAGCAGAGACATAACTGGCATCTGAGGTACGGTAGATCCTGGAGCCAGCCACATCAAAGCTGAATTTGGCCCAGGGCGAAGCCTTAAGTGACACAGATCATTTGTGTAAAGCTCAATTAAAATCAACCTAGTCAAGGTCAAATGAAAAATCAGCAGACAGAAGTTGTGAGGCTTTCAGTACAATATCCCCCCATGAACAAGCTACAGTACACGTGCAGCCTAGAGAAAACACCTTCATAAATAATGGGGTCTCCTAGAAATCCCCTTCATACATATGCCTGTTCTCTCCGGGCCTGTGCTCTGATTGAGAACACAAGACAAATGTCACGTTACATCAAAGTTAAACATATGTCAGTCAGTTTTACCACAGCCTTTCTTTTTCTCGTTAGGCTCGTTTAGAATTCATAAATACATATTCAATACCTTGCGGTTGGAGTTGCGCCTAAATCAACCGCTTTCATGAACACATATTTACACTTCACTGTTAACTCCTGTGACTTCAAACATCAATCAGAACGGAGGTCAAATGCATTTAGGGCCAAAAAGACAGGAGAGTCACTGTTACCAACCATCCCGTAACAAATTCTTCAGACCTTTGTACTTTGACATATGATATGTACACTCTGTACTAGAAAGCAGAAATGTTGCTATGCAGACTCTACCACTGGTGCAGCATTGTAGTGGAAATACAACAGGAGCCAAATGGAATGTCAGTGATGAAGGTAAGTGACTACAGTACCACCAAAAAATGCACTTGGAAGGTAAAAGCTATGATCAAATATAAAAATACCCTTTTAGCTGTATGATTTCAACTGTCATGTAAAGGAAATGCTGTGTTACACATTTTACAGCACAATTTACACCACATCTGCCTTGGGTGAGCTGAGTGATTGAGTTCTGTCAGCCAAGCCTGAGATTTGTCCACTATGTCCTATTTTTACCAGCGGAAACGGCACCTTGTGCAACAAGCAAACCTTCTCTTTAATGGGATTTCATTGGTATAAAGTTAGGTTAAATGTGAAGGATACAGTTGTATGTGGATATATAGTCCATACACTTTAGCTCTCTTATCTAGCTACTGCCTCATATACATTAACCTTTGCAGTGAACAGAGTTATAATAAATATATATTTACATGTTGCCATTAAATTTATTAAAACACTAATGCAGCTGAAAACTGTATAACATATTTTGCTACTGACATAACCTGTAAAGGGAACTGCATAGACTTAATGCCTCACATGGTCAATGGTGAAGAGTTAGCTAGCAGGCATCTACACAGCCATCTTGGTCCCATGTGAAAGGTGTCTCCACCATTAAATGTTCAGTAACTTGCATATATTATAAGAAAATCGGTTTAGCTTTTTTTTTTATTTAATATATAAAAATCTTTTTTTTCCCCAGCAAAATACTCAATCAATACAATCACTGTGCATTCAATACATCTTAACTCACACACAAAAGAAAATGTGTGGTTCATTGCAGGCAAACAGCAGAATGAACAAATATAAACAGAACACACTTTTTGGTCAGAATGTGCAAATAATCAAATGCAAATATAATTGAATGCCTGCTATTTGTTTTTATTTGCATTTAATCCAACCACTGATTACAACACATAAGGTTGACTGGATCTTCAGAGATACAGAGCTTTATCATTGGCCATTGTACAAAACTCCAGTAATACAGCTGGTTAAATAACCCCTTTGTATGTTAAGCCTAGTTGTGTAAAAAAAAAAAAAAAAAAAAAAAAAATCAGTTTCCTTGTCCAAGGACAAGGTTGCCTGTTCAGATAAAAATAATATAAATGATTGTATCAACAAAAAAATGCTGCAAATCTCTAAACATGATCTTTATTTATAAATCAAGATGTCTATTAATTATTGGTCGCTTCAACATATTTTTATTGTTTTGACAGTTCATCCACCCACTGGGAATTCAACACCTATGACACCTTCAAAATTAAACAGTATTTCATTTACTGTTCTCACACCAATGAGCTACGAGTTGAAATTTACTGATAAAGTGAGCTAATAGGCGTGCTTGTTCGGGTGCCTGATCTAAAGGAGGAAACCCAATGTATCGAGTCAATTTAGCAGAACGGAATAAGAGGGAGGGGTGGAGACACCAGCAATGCTCCAAAGAGGCTGCTTTGCATTTCCGTGTGTCGCGGGACAACCCGTCCCCGCCTGGGCGGGAGTCGAGTGCGACCACACACTCTCCTTAGACGGCCGGGGGGGGCGCGGTCAGTCAGTTTGCGGGCCGCGAGTTTCGGAGAGGCTCTGGGGGTTCCAGAGTCTCTCTCGCTGTCACTCAGGATACCGCCTGTCTGTCACGCCGGCTGTCTGACCATAAAACCCACTGGGCATTTCACCCGTCAATCAAAGACCCCCCTTGAGTGAGTACCGGCCCCTTCTGTTCGGAGACACGCAAAGCGTGCCCAGATGGAAGCCGGTCCTCAAGCTCTGAGCTCCAGGTGGGGGTTGGGGTGGAGAGGAGCGCCAACAGCTTTGTAGCCAGAGTATAGCCATAATTTGAAATGTTACATTTATATGACATTTTCTTTCCTGCTCTGTTGTGT
This sequence comes from Megalops cyprinoides, assembly GCF_013368585.1. Lineage (NCBI taxonomy): Eukaryota > Metazoa > Chordata > Actinopteri > Elopiformes > Megalopidae > Megalops > Megalops cyprinoides. The sequence continues at coordinate 15,359,566 of NC_050605.1, forward strand.
TTATGATTTCACTATAAAACAGTGAAAGTCACCATGTACAAAAGTGTGACTCAGAGTGACTGTCAGGTCACGCAAAGACAGCACTTGTACATCTGAAAGCACGCTGTATGTCCACTCTCCAGCTACCATCCGGAAAAGCTCCAGCTGAGACCTGAGTGTGACGTGCAAGACCTTGGATGTAAACCCACATACACAGCCTTCTCTACTGTTTCCCTTCTGTAAAAGACCAGGCCACGTTTGGTTTCTGATGATAACAGGCTAAAGCTCCACAGGATCACATTCTACAATCAGCCATTTATAGTTTATAGAGGGGGAAAAAAAAAGAAAACTGACAGACAAGACTGCATGAAAAAGCAGACATGCAAAGCGGGAATGGGAAGATTGCTCTCATGACACTGCTGATTTTCACCTGGTTCTGTTAACAGTTATGTTTAGCTAGTTTACATCTACGTCCCGGCACATTCGTCTGTTTGAGTCATTAGGGGGGTAGAAAAAAGGTTTAACTTTTCACGTATTACACTAAGGCACAAAGAGAATGACATGAGCCATATCTAACGTGGTGTAAAGTGGCACCATTATCTATGGAGGGCTTTATTTTGCTCAAACAGTCTTAAAGCATCATCATCATTTCTGCAATTTCTATTCACAATGAACAAGATAGTACCCATTCTCCCTTAAAAAGTCAAAAAAGCAGCAGAATTGTAACAAATTGAATTAAAGTGTCTCGCTCTGCTTTGATGCTGGTTATTAACTCCATGGTAAAGCCTATAATGCACAGAACTGCTGTGTAACAGGATTGTAAGCCTTGGATTGAAGTGCAGTCATACACCGAGGAGATCAATGTGAGCGAGAGAGAGCGCTGGATAGATCATCAGCTCCCCCAGCCGAAGAACGAGTGAGAGGCAGACAGAGAGAGGGAGAGAAAGAGAGAGAGGGAGAGAGAGAGAGAGAACAAGCAAGCTTCTGTTTGAGCTGTACATGCATTGGGAACATAGCTCCATGTTTGCCATGGCAATACAGTAACTGAAACACAATTCAGAGACAGCGAGGGAGGGAGACAGCGAGGGAGGGAGGGAGTGAGGGAGGGAGGGAGTGCCAGAAAGAGACAGACAGAGAGAGAGAGGGTTAGCGGGCAAGCAAGGGACGGAGGTATAGAGAAAATGAACGAAAAAGAGGGAAAGCAACCGAGCAAGAGCAAGACAGAGAGACGAGCAAGCGAGTGAGAAAGAAAGAGAGACAGATGCCGCATCAGGGGTAGAGTGTGTCACCATGGCAACGAATTGCTGTGGCCATCTTGTAGTCCTGACTGCCCAGTCACATCTCCGCCTCTACATTCACAGAGCAAAAACTACATCCTGACCTTCATCAGGAGTCTGAGCTCAGTTCTGGAGCAGGGAATGAGCAGATAAACCAGCTTTGAGAAAGCTTGTGCGCTCTCCGGCTGTAGGTCACCTGTCTCTGCATGACCACAAGCATGCAGTCACTCAAAGATGATAACAAGGACCAGGTCAAAGGTAAATGTATAAATAGCATTTGCATTAATAAAAACAAGCGAGTATTATTTTATTACATTCTCCACCTATTTTTCGTTGCTCTGAAAGACCACGGCTCCAATTACCAAGCTAAAGCTACTGTATGTATCGCACCTTAAGGAAGGAAGGAAAGAAAAAAAAAAATCAGACAGGTGTCCCAGCTTCCGCTGCAATGAACCGTAATGAGGCACTGGTGTTAAGCTGGTATTGGATGTGTGTTTCTGTCAGAGCTCGGGAGCTGGAGTGACAGCGCTCTGGAGAAATCCACTGTTGCTAAGACAGATGTTGCAGCATTTCTCAGGTACCCAGGCAACAGAGCCAGATGCTTTACCTACAGTCACAGACACAGTATCACCGCCTCTGAATTAACCCCGGCTAAGAAGCAAAGATGATCTGCGCAAAGCAGCATTTCATTACTGAATCCAGTTCAGGTGAAACAAGAAGACAGATCAAACACTTCAACATGACAAGAAACTAACTGCACACATTCTCATTCATACATCTATACAACACTGATCACGCTACTCTGAGCTACTGCTTCTGCTGCAGGCTCCCAACTATGATACCATTTTTTGTGTACAAATCTGTCTGAGGTGTACTGCAAGCAGAAGCAGGTGTGTGTGTGTGTGTGTACGTGTTTGTGTGTGTATCTCACCTGGCAAGGGCTGTGAGCCACCTCATCATTTTTGGTTTCTCAAAGTGTTCACAGTACATTTCACTTGCGGAGATAAGAAGGCCTTCCTTTGGCCTTTTTGTGAGCGTGGTTTGGAACCGTCCACTTCTATCCATCACGAAGACCTGCCACCCCTCCACACACTGTCGCCTCACTCCACAGAGGAAAACGGGGACAGAGGACAGCAGATCCTGGCAGCGTGACAGACGCCCGCCCCTTCTGTGACTCCTCTATAGTCACAGCCACCTTCTAACAGACAGCATCCTCACACAGACTTCATAAGCATAAGCACTTACCCTAATATTATCACTGCCGTCTCTTGTTCCTAGTTACATTTTTCCATCTCAACTACTGAATTACACTGGTTAGTAACACTACTGTAGCCATAAAAAGGTGTGCTGGGAAAATTAGCTCAGATAACCAATGTATGGCCTCTCAGCGTCATTAAAACAGCCCCTATTTTTCAACAGAGGCCGTAGTTCCATCGTTTGACAACTGTACGTTTTCAATACGCTGCAGCCATCCGTCGTTAAAAGAAAAAAAAAAGTTTAAGTTGAGCCTTTTAGGAGGAAATTTCAAATGCTACACCAGAGGGCAGTGTCTCACATCACACCCTGACCAGAAAGGAAAAATGATCCCACACTTTTAAGCATTTCTGCCCTGACTATACTGAGCATTCCGTACAGTGATAAGGGTATAGAATGTGTTGTGCTCATGCAGCTGCCGTTTCATAGAGAGAAATGAGGGACATCGACCTCCCATCATGACAACAGGCAAATTTATCTCTGCCATGCCCCCTCGGTCCTGCTTAATTATGTACATGTAATTAAGTTCATATTTTATTCTGGCAGTTCACGTCCGGCTAGTCAGTTTGTATATTTAATAAACCGTTGACAACTAAATTTAGAGAGACCTTGATGGCTGTAGTGTCGTAATGCGAGTTGACAGTTTTTAGAATTAATGCCAACACCCCCTCACCACTCCTGATGGCTCCATAACTCACCAAGGAAACACAACAGCACGGTCAGGTCTCCACAGTTCACCGACACTTCGTTCCACAGGGTCAACACCCATCATTACACCATCCCACTCTATGCGCCGCGCATACAAAAACTATTACACAATCTCTTATACAAAAACAATTGCATAACCCCACTCCATTCTATACATCATTGAACAGTCTATACACCTCTCATGCTTGGCCGTGATACAACCAGTATTACAATTCACACACAAGGCAGTTACAAAACCCTCATTCCCTAATTTGTACAAAACAGTCACACGTATTCACACAAGAGCACATCACAATTCTTTTTCAGACGACACACCAGAAATACAAACTGTCACACAACCTGACTACTGTATTTTACACACCAAACATATAATCAATCACACAACCCAACACTATTGTACACATCAAACATCATCAAACATTTAAACTATTTTGAATCATACACAGAACCACCAGGAATCCCTGATTCCCAACTCACATAAACCCATTACACAAACCCATTGTCACATACAACCATTACACAAAAAACTGTCACATAACCCTGTGTAATCCAATGAGACAATACCATCATACAACCCTTTTCAGTTCAACTTCAGATACATTTCTAGGTCTATGTACTGATAAGCTCTGGTCTCTGCATGTAAAATAGCCTACTCAGCTTAAAAAAAGAACATAACAACTTGATTCAAGATGGACAACCTTTTAAATTTTATGGAGAGTTAGGCTATAACACACCCTGAACAACTCTTCATTGATATTCACTGAAATTCACTGACTCATTAACGTCATTAAACTTTAATGCCAGACATGTCAGTGATTAAACGGTTAATCGTTTAAGTTTCAAAGACTGCCTTAATGAGTAAAACTTAACTAGCGCAATGATCAATATGGACTGCCCTACCGATTACAACTTTGCAATTACAATGATTGAAATGAACTTGTAAAATAATACAGCTAGTGTACACTACATTCCAGATCACACAATTACAAAATTAAAGCTCCTCTCCAAATTTCCATTTTATGTTGGATCCACCATACAGACATTTACAGTTGGTTCAGCAAAGTCCCTAGCAAAGCCTCTTCACCAGCTGAGGAGAAAAGTATCGCCATTGACAGCCCTTTTCTTCCCAGAATACACAGCCATTAAGGGACATGCAATTGCACTGGTCCTTGATCAAGATCACGCTCCTGGTGTTCAGTGGAGTGTGGATGACCATTAGGGGCGAGATGACCAGAGAGACTTACTTAATGCTGGAGTACAGCCCCAGAGACCAGCGGAAATTCAATGTGGATCACATACCAAGGCCAAAAAACCTGGTGACAAGGAAACCCCATATTCCCTGGAGCCTCTGTGTCCACTGAAGCATGTCGTCAGGTTGATTTTCTCAGATATTAAAGGCTAGATAGTTAAAAATTCATATTGGTAAAGGAGTTTACTTTCGCAAGCATACACTCCAGCCGCAGCAGGCCGATATGAGACTCTTTGCCTTGGAAGGACAACACAGCCTCAAATGAAAGACGCTTTGTCATAAACAAAATAATGCTGCTTTCCCTTAAAAGTAACAGCTGTGACAATTCCTGGGGGAGATCTGGCATCATTCAGCTAATGTATTTACAAGACAATTCTACAAACAACTCATCATTACCATGCCAGGCGGTGCACAACTGCACTGACAAACCCAAGCTTGAGGAAAAAAAATAAGAAAGTATAATTTTTTTGTTACTAAAGATAAATGTCAAAAATAACAATGCACACAGGCTATCAGTGTCAAACACAGTATGACAGATATTATTGAGAGCCAAAAGGGGTGGATCCTGATTGTTTTGCAGATTTAGTTTCTCCTCATTAAGTCCCCTATTTGGATTTTCGCAGTACCGCAAACCTACCGCTGAGCGCATTTCCAGTCCAACAGTATCCATTAACCACATACCAAATGCAGTTCAGATGAGGATCGCAATACAGTCTGAGCACAAGAAGCATCATGTATATGCAATTATAGGATAATTGCTTCGTGTTTATGCAAAAACGCAGCGGACACCCCCCAAAGAATGAGGAGTTTATTCAAAGCAGCGCACCGCAAAGCAAAATGAGATTCATCACAGTGGGCAATTTTCGCTAGTTGTTTCTTCCTCTTGCAATTTCCCAAACCCGGGCCTAAATGTGTGAGAAGGACATCGCAGAATCGAAAGCGAAGAGCAAAAACAAGCCTGCTGTTTGGCTCTCAGCTGCTGGTAGAACACGGTCCAGCACTAATCACTTCTAAACAAAAAGACTGAACAGAGGATAAAACCTGTCAAAATAAAAACAAAATAAAATCAGTAATTATATTCACGAAACTATGTCAAGCAGCAGGCTTATGTACTTTGTTGTTTCTAAAAAATAAAATGACATCCATGATCAACAAACAACATGTATAAAGACCATGAACCAAATATAGGCTTCCTCTATATGCGCATGAAACACTCTGATGGTGAAAATGAGACACATCCAAACACGACGATTTTTTCAATCTCCACCATAAACTTCGAAAGACAAGTTTAAGAATTGCTATTTTCGTCCCAGAAGAGAGGTGGATCCACACTGTTTAGTTTTAAACATGACCTTAGTTGGTGCAGCACTGGTTTAACAGAATGCTTCAAATTCATGCAAAGTGAGAAATAGAACGATGATAAAAAAAAAAAAATTCCCTCCCTCCCCCGTTTCTAGCTCCACATTTGCAGGGTGCTCACGTGCCGTCTCGGCTATGTCGCTCCCTCTATTCATTTTTCAACTCCGCTGGCTGTAATTCAAACTGCAGTTTAACAAGGGAGGTGTCTACCTGAAGTGCAGTGAGCGGCGTTGCTTACCCCGAGTGGCACTTAATAAGATCACTCTTTGCAAATATCCCGCAAAATGTGAAATTATTCGCAGGCGCAATCTCGGGTCATTTGTGCCCACATTAGTCAGGAGCCCCCTAAAGGCGGTCCTAATTTTAGCTGTGAACAGTCACAGTGCACTCAGCTCCTACCCACAATCCCCTGGTCCCATATGCCGCTTATGACGGAGGAGCCTTTATGCTTTTGTTGTGAATGTGTGGAGGTGACAGACAGAAGCTGCGCATGAGGATTTCAACAAAGGAGCAGAGTCCTTGGAACTTTCTGAACTCCTGGAGGTGGGACAAACAACCAATAAGCAATCAAACAGAAGAAAAAGAAGCAGTCTGATGCAGTCCAGACAAGCCCAACCATTTCAACTTTTAACAGGTTTTTACTGTCTCAGAGAGCCGTGAGTGCCTTTTAAATTGTCAAGGATAAAGCCCCTTGATAAAATCTCAGAACCCTCTCAGCTTTGCGTTTCAGGATAGTAGAGATCTGATCACAAGACAGGGACAGAGACTGTCAAAAATCTCAGAACGGGAAATGGCAAAATGGGTGTGAGACAACCAAAAACTGAGTCAAACAAAAAATGAGCCAACTATTTCCAATTAGTGGATTAATCATTAGAGTAACTGTGTCCTGACTGAAAATGGACATACATCTAATCGATCAAAATAAAACTCAAATCACTATGGGTCTGATCGTGACCTTCTATTAGTCTAATAAACAGCCAGAAGGCAGGACAGCACAAACCCTGACAGCATCCTATGACAAATACTATTACCTCTGAACATGCTGCATAGTTGAGAGAGAGGAGCATAAAGTGAGCTCTTGGCTCACTAGAAAACAAAGGTACCAAGGGCACTGTGAGCTGTACCAAATGAAATGCTCCCAGGCAACTGTGTGACAACAAAGATGACTCGTTTGCAGAATTTTCTATACAGATAAAGCATCACAGCATCTGTCCCGGTGACGGAGATGAAAACGCAGGGCACCCTTACCGAGGTCTGTGTTGGGCCCAGCAAGGACCTGTCTGAACTTGTCCAGGCGGGATGCCTCCCTCTCCGTCATGACGAGGGCCCCGGACGTGTTCTGGTCAGCCATGCGGGCCACCAATGGGATGACAGGCCGGTGAGGGAGGGACTGCTGCCGCTGAAGGACCCCCTTCTCCCCACCCCCTTCTGTGCACACCCGGAAAAAAAAGGAGATCAAGAGACAGTGTGAGGGATAGTAACTACACATGTTCCCTGGGTGCCTTTGTCCTCTTTGACGCTAAACACAGTTACAGAGCAGCAATTCACCGCTGCATACTGCTACACCTACATCTATATTCACAGCCGTCCCAGCTCGCATTTTCACAGTGGGTTTTCATAGTGCCTGACAGACTTCCAACAAGAACCGCACAGCGATTTAGTCGCTGAAAAGAACTGCACTAGACTGCTTTGAAAAAGGACCCCCCCCGCAGTGAGGAGCAGAGTGCCTGCTGAATGAAGAATGGTGTGAAACACCTGGGACCCGTGGAGAGCGCGGGCAAACCAGGCATTTCATTTTCACCAGCGGCGCCGGGGCCCCCGAAGGAGGCGCGCAGAGAGACGCAGCAGGACAGGCGGCGGGGGACCCGGGGCCGCCTGTGGAGGGCCGCTGAGTGCATCCTGCTCCGGGCCTAAAAGCACGGCACGCAGCCGCCAGGGCTCTAAAACACCTTTCACAGTGTCTTCTCCCGAGATATAAGCCTCTGAGTGATGCCGCAATACCGCCGTGCCGAGATGCTGTCTTATCAACAAACCAGCACCGGCTTGTGGTTATTCGTACAAATGGTGCTTATTTTTTTCGGAATCTATAAGCTGGAGAGAAAAACATCCTGAAATTACGGAGACGGGCCCATGATGCTGGCAATTACTGCACAAAAGCATAGTGGAGCTGGAGATGGAGTTTGGGAGACTGTTACTGACCCTTTGGCGACTCGATGTGGGCCTCGCTGAACGATTTCACCATGCGGCTTTCGCCGTAGGGGCGGGGTCGCGAGTTGAAGGCCAGCTCGGAGGCAGGCTCCTCCCGTTCCTCTTCTTCTTCCTCCTCCTCTTCCTCCTCCTTGTCGAACCCAGCCTCTGCCTGCTTCGGCTGCTGCTGCTGGTGCTGCTGCTGCTCCTGCAGCTTGCTGTGGTTCTCGATCACCTTGTTGGCCGTCTCCATGACGACCTCGATGTTCAGGTTCTGCGCAGCTGTGGCCAGCAGCTCGTCATCGTCGTCCCCGACGTCCCAGGCGTCGCTGGTGATGCTCTCGAACTCCTGGAAGGTGGTGGCCTTCTTCGGTTTCCCCGGTGTCAGCACCTGCGGCTTGTTTCCAGCTTTCATTAAACTGAAAGAAAGGAAAGAAGTTTACAGTTCACATAAGGGGCTAGAAGGGATCACTGGACAGATACACTGCACTTCATCACTTTACGAGACTATCCCCATAAGAGACATCTTCATGCAAGGCAATATCCCATGCACATGTTACCTGTTTGTAAGGCTAAAAATTTCCAGGAGAAATTCTAGTACTTGGCCCAAGACTGCAAAAACAACACTACAACCTGGAATCAAACCTGTAACCCCCAAGTGTCCTTACCACTACACCTGTCATTTCAATGAGTACAAGGCCTGTAAAATAGAATTCAACACAGTTGAATCATGACTGTTTCCATGACTAAATGCAGGGTGGGTTGATTTAGTTGGATGGTTGATTTAGATTATTTAATTTGCAGGGTTTCATTCGGGTGATTGATTTGCCTTAACGGATCTTTGCGGTTTCATTTGGGTAGTTTGAGTTGAATGGTTGATTTAGGTGGTTTGGTTTGGAGTGGTTTCAGCTGAATGGTCCCTTTGGTTGACCTGGGTAGTCGGATCTGGTTAGCTGTTGTGCAGCAAATTTTGAGGATTTAAATACAGATTCATTATCTTTTATAGTGTGTCCTTGAGTCACCTGACAACCAAGACAGTAATTACACAGAAAGCAGACAGAGGAAAACTGAATTAATGCTAGTTTATACAGGGCAATAAAGAGAATATGGGGCAGAAAAAGAACACTGAAAAGTGGAGAATCTTCCACAAGGTCAAACATTTAAGTCACTGACTTTTGAAATCTTCTTCTGCCTTTAAAAATGTATATAAAAAAAGTATAAAAGTTACCCATAAATAAAAGTGGCATATTTTTATGCTCTCTAAATGAATGCCAGATCTTTCAGTAAATATTTATACAAAGCAAATTAAATTAAATTGTTTCTTTCTCCAAATATGTCTTCTGTGTATTGTTGTACTCAGGGAAATTGGAAAACAAGATTTGTTTTATAACAGTCTTTTTAAAGATTATTGACATTGCAAGATTATTGCCTCAAAAATAACTCCATTTTGTAGCAGGTTAGGAGTCTGGTCATCTTGCAGATACATCGTATCTAGTCCTCCACAGAGCTCCTCAATAAGTGACCATACCTCAGATACAAAAAAAGATATCATCTGTGGGATTGCTATAAACTCTATCAAACCAACAAAGGTTTGTGCTGTAACTGCCTCTATCCATCAAAATCATTCAGAGGCAAGGTTCCATCTTACAAACACAGGTCTACAAAGATTAGAGATCTTTACTTCGCAGAGTCAGTTTGGACAAAATACAGGAACAACAATTACAACCAGCACAGGAAAGCTACAAACCAATAGCACTAAGACCAACAAAGACCTGCTCAACACAACCTCCCCAGTCGGTATTACACACCATAGACGGCACGTTTAGTTTGTAAAAACTGTCCCTGTTTTCCTTGAAACATTACTTCTGTCCATCTGAAGCAAAGAACCCACTGTTTACATGTATTAATACTGCCCACGGGCTTCTGGAAAAGTCTAAAGAGGAAATGCTGGTCAAGTGACTGCTGAACCAATATAACTGCCTCAGTGTTCCCAAGCACATCACACTTACCCTAACTGCAGGCTCGGCGCCAGGAGAAAATACGGAGGGGTGCAACTGCAATCCACAGGGGTGCATAAAAAGTCATAAATACTATGTAGACATCGGGATATAAGGAGACAACTGGGGGTTCACTGAGGTCCGTTTGGGGGTGCAATGCACCCCTAAGCGCCCCCATAGGCCTGCCTAACTGTATATCACCAAAAGTGCTGGCATGCCTTTCGTGGACATGGTTGTTTACAACAAAACATAACAGTACACACACTGGCCTCATGCCCACAAGTAGATTAAGTTCAGAACAACTCACAGACAAGGAGCAAAGAAGAAAAAATTTATCTACCCCTTTAAAATGACCCCAGTGTTACGAGCTGTACTTTGTGTTCCGTCCCAATTTTCCTGAGGAACAGGAGCGGTAACATTAGCTTTGCTTTCTGAGATGCTTTAAGGTTTCAGCAACCTTGGTCTTGAGTGACTGTAGCTCTGATGGGTATTACCTTACATGGCTGTAAAGAAGTGGATGAAGCGAAATTTTTTATTAAGAGGTCTGTCACTCTCCACAAAAATCAATGGCAAGGACGAATCAATACAACGCTACCGAGCCAGAATTTGTTTTTCCCCTTACAGCAAAAATACGGAAAAGTTGAGCACTGTGAAAGAAACCGTAGCTTTTGTCAGCAGAGGACGCAATCAGACAAGTCTGGCAATGAGTAGATATGTCCCTACCTTTTCTGTGGGTTATCGCACAAAAAAGGCAAGCAGCCAATTTCCAGGCTTAAACAAAGCCTCTGCTAAAGTGTTTGTGTTTTAAGTCAACATGCAGATTACGCGCAACAAAAGACATGGATTGACGTTTGTAACAGTCTCCCGCTCTGCTAAGAATTTATCTTAAGAAACATACTTGGCATGGAGGAGGGGATCGAAAGGTGGGTGCTGCGCTCCATAGACATGCTGTATGCTACAGAGGAGAGGAAAGGAGAAAAGAATTAGGCAACAAAACGATTTACCCCCTAAAATACATTATTGCACCAAAATGCGATATACAGTATCAGCATATAACAAGCTATAGCAAAAAAACATCAAACAGACCTGTAATTGTTCAACATCGATATGTGACTCAATCATAAGTCACAAAATGCATACAGAAATGTAACTGTTCTGAATTTAAAAAGTAACAGAATATGCAGGGTAGTAGAGATGTGTGTCTACTACCCTGCATATTCTGCTACTTTTGGGTGCTTAAAATGTGAGGTAAATATTAAAAGAATAAAAGAGTAACCTCTGAACTGCAGAAGATGGGCAAAGCCAGCATCAGAACATGCAGAATCTAAGGAACTGACTTGTACTTGCACTCAGGTGCATGCAGCCTTAATCTTCCTCCCCTTCTATGCCGTCTGAAGAAGACTGAGGAATGAGGAGTGTATTGCATGCTTCTGAGTGCAGGTACGCCAAGCCACCACGTTCTGTATGTTAAGGGCGAGTTCACATTAAGTTGTTTCAGCATTTTTGTTTGTTTGCTTAATGAAACGTGTTCAGTTAATGCGTAATGCTATGCTGTGAAGCATAATTCCCAGAATAACAGTACGTCAGCACAATCTCAACATGGCTGCTACCCACAAGCGGAGAAGTAGTTTACATTTAATTCTGTGTCTTTCTGAAACTGTCTCCAACTGTTAAAAAAAAACTGCAAAACTGAAACATGTTTGCAATTATTATTCTACTTCCAAAACACTGATACTGGTTCTTTAACTATCAATGTATGCCAACACAAACAACGAATAAACACAAAACCAAACCCATTGACATCCCCTTCGAAGTAACTCTGGTAGCTAGCTTGCAAGGTGCACAAAACACGTAGCCTGCCAGCTGCCAACCTACCTACTTCGTTAGCTAGACACCTACCAAGGGTGAGAAAAGCTGCTATTGTTATATAATCACACTAACTGCTTGTTCAGCTAGCAAGCTAGCCAAGTAGACTGCTAGCTCGTTGCATGATCATAGGTAATGTAAAATACAAGGTACGGACGGAAGTCTGTTGCTTGCAACCTAACTTAGCAGTAGATAACAGTTACCTGCTGGCTAGCTACTAGCTAGCTAGCACAGGCACAAAATGTTTTTCAGACACGCAGCTAGCTAGTTAGCTGGCAGCAAAACTAGATCTCACTTCCTTACCATTGGCAATGGTTAGACCATGACATCTAGCTAGGTAATGATGGAGATTTACCTTATCTGACGGAGCACTGTCAGTTTCGAGAGATGGCTAGAAAACAGCCGCAGCCAGCTAGCCAACTTGCTTGCTAGCTCAAACTGTAATACAACTCACCGAGAAATGAAATATTTTATGACACTGGCTTATGATCATTCTGTCATTTAATACGCGTGTAAAACCAAGATTTTTTTCTTTCTTTTTTAACAGTGAAATATAGGTAGCTTGTTAGCACGTTGGCTTGGAAGATACTAGCTGGTTTGCTCAACACACCACATACCTGCCAGGGACCTTAGCGGTGTTTCTTTTCCAGAATTGTTTTTTGCTGCCGTCGTTTGACATTTTCTGTTTCCTGTGCAGTATTTCATGAATAACGAGATTGCAAACGTTTAATGATGATGCCTGTTGCCTCCAGGGTGTTTATTTACAAATAGCCTCTTCCTGTTGAGCTCAGAGAGTCGCCATGTTGACTGGGCCTTCTGTGAGCAAGCGCTGCTGCGATTGGTTAGTTTTGCAGAACCCGGCTGCCGCCCAATCAGAAGTGACAACAACAGTAAGTGGCGAAACGTCAGTGTACGTTACAAATCCAGAGGCACCAATGTCAATCGTCATTACGTACCGTATAAAGCAAAGACGGGCAAGGGCTGAGTAAGGCACATCTAAATCAGATTTTGTCGTTTGGATCATTTCAAATTAACGTTTAGGAATTAAGTGATTAATTAGTACCTATGATTATTTATTATGATTCACTCCTTAATAGTTATTTTTTCTACGAATAGTGAATGGATGTTTGATTTCTGGTAAAAAAAAAAAATCCATGTATCAGATGAAGCCAAATTATTACAATTTATAAATTTCTTTAAAATTTGAAGCTAAAATGAATCTGAATCTAAGATCCACTTAATTATCACAAAATATGACAGCCAAGAGGAGAAGTAGCATATCCAGCTTGTCTTCAGCACATAACAGAATCCATTTTCTGAATACTCAGGTTCAAAATGCAACGATGCAGACGTCAAAATAATACCTAAGGTCACCTTAAAATATAATAGATTTAGTGGATGAGATACTATGGTTTCTTTCAGACTCCTGGAATAAAGTGCCACCCTTGAAGTTCCTAACAGTAAAGACCATCTTTCATTAATGGAGATATGATCAAAGGCTGGAGAGACACGCCACTTCCAAAGGAGAGTGGTGTGGCTCAGCTGTCATTAGTCTTTACCTGAACAAAAAGGACAGGGGAAGGTCAAAGGGCCAAAATGCAAAGATCAAATTTTGAATTTAATCAAAGCTGGTTTCAAAGATAACATCTCATCAAAAGCAGCCAAGACACATCAACACAGCTCTGAAAGTGAATATTTTTGTTTGAGAGAACATACGGCCTATGCCATCTGTTTCAGTGAAAAATGAAAAATGTTCCTTGTTCTGAACAGGAGATCAAATTTAAAAAGTAGAGTCAAGGGCATTTCTGTTAATTTTGTAAAACTTTGTCAAATTAAAAGTACAAGACAATGAGTTTGCTGATCATCAAATGAAATGTATGTACTGTGTTTTTTTCTTTGTTAATTTGTTAAATCACTTAAATAACTAAAGTGGTGATGTAAGGTACACACAGCAGTCAAAATCACAGAGGTATGATAGAAAAATGTCTTGAATGTCTTTAAAAATTAATTAATGAATGAGACCAAAGCATTTAATAGCAAATATCAGTAGACTGTAAACAACAACTGTGGTGAAAATCTGAAAAAAGCCACAGAATTGTTGATATAAACACATTTAATCAAGTGATAATCACTGAACAATATGTTTGCCTTTTTTCTATGCATCTGTATACACAGAATGATTCATGTTTCTTTATGCTTATTATTTATGCCTACAAAAAAGGAGAGGAACATTTTGTTCTTGTTTTTGTTTGTTAGGTTGCTATTTTGAAACATAATATTTTGCCATGGTCTTTCCTTAATCTTGACAACACAGCAACCCAACCAGGAGCCTCGCTTCCTAGATCTAGATCAGTTTTCTTTTCCTGGGTTTTGCTCTCCACACACCAATAATCTTGGGTCTTTTGGTGCTTTGGTCCTGGTCTGGGCCTGTGGGTTTGGTGATGTGACACGTTATTCTCCACTGGATGTGTCAGTTGCCAGCTCTCTTTGTCAGTCCAGCTGAGGATCTGTCAGAATGAGGAGCAGTAAGTGTGTGTGTGTGTGTGTGTGCGTATGTAAGTAGATTGAAGGCATAGCATCTGTCACAGACCAAGTGCCACAAGAACTAACAACTAACATATGCAAACGAGTATATGTATACACATACATAGACACACATGCACAGACATACATAGACATACACACATTTTGTTGCTTCAGAATCACAACCATGGGGTTTCGCAGCTACTTGCCACCATGCAGATAGGAAAATTGTGAATGACCCACTTACCCAAACTGTTCTACATATACAAAGGTCAGATCCTCTCTTTTTCTTCCAAACACAAATACACAGGCATATCGACTGATCCCTTGAAACAATCTGAGTGTTTATGCATGAATTTCTTTGGAAACCATCAGCATAATGAAAGCATAGTGAAACCCAAGAGAAGCCATCCATCCATCTACACAGTTTTCTTGGTAAATCTGATGCACAGAAAAAGCATTAAGAGAAATAAAAACTATTATTATTTTAGTTAGTATTTTAAACATGTTCATTTAAGCAAACAGGATCTGTCCAGGTTCTGAATAAATTAGACTAAGAAAGAAGTACTTTGTCCAGCAGTTGAGCTTCTCTGGGTCTGGACTATGTAATCAGTCCTACAAAATTCAGTAGAAACTTAAAACCCAAATGATAGCACTACTCTGGGGGAGAAAGAATTCAAAAAGGAAATTGAGTCAACTGTCTTTTATCCACTGGTTGTAAGGCAAGAGACTGAGTTCAGAGCAGATTCAGTTACACAGTTCTGAAGTGTCCCTGGGTCTGAAAACCTATATCCTTAGACATATCAAGTAGCTGATGAAAGCTCTGTGCTGTTATGGAGCAAGGTAGAGAACACAGAGCAGAAAATATTAGGTGTTTCAAATGAAACACTATTTAAAATGCTAACCTTTTAAAAAAGGTTAACAAAATGTTGAGTGTCTCATTACTCACTTGTTCATGCAGTGGTTAAGTTTCAAACTCAGCAATGCTGTGCACATTTGTGAGGAAAGTACTTTTTGGGGGAAGATCAAAAGCATACTGAAAGATCAGAACACATTTTACTCTGACATTTATAGAGGCGAAAAGTATCTCTCTATTACCAGTTTCAATTAAATGTGTTTATTGCTCAGCTACAGGGCTACATTACTTGTAAATTAAACTATGGAACAGAAAGCTCCAAACACTAACCACTTAAGTACTCTGCATAGCCTCTAAGAAATAAAGACTGTCCCCTGAGGGACAGAGCTGTCTATTGACATCATTCCACGTCAGGGCTTTACCAGCTCAAACGCCATTGTTTGGATTTCACAGAGTAACATTTATGTCCTGAGTGTCAGTCAAACTGACTGAAAGTTACCCACCAAATGAAGATTATTATAATGTTAACCACCACATGCACTCTACATTTATCTAGTGGTTCATGAACAGGATTTCATTGTAATCATCAATTATATGGAGGGAAGTGTCAAACCAAGGATCAAACCCTTGATCGACACAGCTACATGGCTCAAACTCACTGTCCATTGCTCTGAAGAGCTCCTTCTCTCTTAACACTGCCAGCAAGACTTGGCTGATTGCATCAGACTCAATCATCTGTGTCACAATACCAATTTAATTGTCAGTGTCTTGACCCAATGGAGGTGCAGGATTTTGGACACTGTCAGTTCTCTTAGAAAAGCATTCAGCTAAAATATTCTCCAGCAATATGTCCTTAATCATGTAGTCCTCAACGCAGCAGTTCCTGTTGCACAATTTGCCAATAAAGAGAGAAAATAATATCTAACCAATAATGTATACTTAAACAAATTAAAATGGATTTAACATGTAACTGTATTATTCAAAACACAACATCAATGCATGGAGTGCAAAATTCAAATCCACAGATATAAGCCTCTGGAGACAATTCATGCATTGAGTAATAGGTCCAAAATATTGTCATCCTTTGCAGCAAAACATTTCATTGTGATCTATTTATGAGTTTCTCTCATAAATAACTTAGTGTGAATGTGATAAAACTATCATTCTTGCATGATGTGGTGATGGGATTGTAGTTCACGAAAAGGTGGTAATTCAGGCGACATATGTTGTGGTCAAAAAAGTTGTTGCAACTCCAAGCAAAATCTATGACATTGATGATACATCTCATCCATTGTGCTGGTCAGAAAATACAACAGGAAGCTTTTTGGCTCCCCTTGACAGGCGTAATTCAATTTGAAAAAAGTTTTCGTAGTATCAGATAAATAGTATTTCAAAATAATATGAAATAGAAATGGATGCAGGGAAGAATGTAATACATATTACACTGTCATTATCATTTGTCTTGTGTTTTCTTGGTTCTTTTCCAACAGCCCCTTTCTAACTTTACTTGTTTGGTTCTCATCTACACACAGTTTACCAAAAAATGCATACAGAAACATAAAATAATTCTGTCTCTTTGATGACCTTGTACTGACCTAACTTTATTTACCCAACTTGACAGATACTCTTTGAAGCCTAATAAATGGTCAAGTTTACAACAGAGATAAAAAAAAATGCCATGCTTATAAATAGTTCCGGTGTGTGCCAAAAACACCGGTATGCAATTGTATTAAGAACAAAGATATTTCGCCACCATAGAAAAAATAATCGCGAGTTATGATGGGGTGTAATTATGTTGTTGCATAATGGCAACAGTTCAGCTTTTATGTCAGCAAGCGTGCCTCCTCATGAACAGGTCCCCTTAACTACATTAGCATACGTGGTGACGACACGCGTAAAGCTCAAACTGCCCTCTTTCTAAAAAACGCAACCGCTATTGAACAGAGGATCTGCTGCTACAGCGATGTTAACAAATGTGGACAATCGGCCTCAATCGCTAGATAGCAATTACCTGTAGAGATGCGAGGAATCAGATAACATTGAATCTCTTCCTCACTTTCCCATCGCTGGGACTGCTTGGCGAAGTCATGGAAAAACAGCCAAGATTACTGTCATCTCAGTTTTTATTAAAAAGCAGGGTTTTTGAAGTCACCTTAAATCGTTCACTACTGACATGGAAGGAAATACAGACCAAGAAAAAACGCGTCTCGGGGGGTGCACACAACACGTTCAAAGTTGGTAAGTTATGAAACGGGAAATTAGGTGCAAAAAGGTCTATGCCGTGCGCGAAGTGTGTAATATGTGTGCAGTGATACTGACTGACGCGGCTGATGTTGCACACGAGAGGAAAAACACATTGCCAACAGCATCTCTGCATTAGCAAGCTACAATACTTGGGAAGTAAACAAGTGACGCACGACTGCATTATCCCTTGAAGGGCCGGTAAAATATGGATATGAATGTACATCGAAAGATGTGGATGTTTGATTTATCCCTTGTGTGATGGTGTACCAAAAGCATTTCCGCCTTTGTCTTCTTGGAATATTTAGAAAATGGGCTTTCATTCTACAATGTGGCCACATGAAGTGATAGCGGTTCCCTAAATCTTGAATGTAAACGTGAATAAAACATCCACAAGGTCATTAAGACGCGGCCGGGGCACTACTGTCATTCGAACAGTCCTAATGAATTTTAATAATGTCACAGTACAAAGCTAAATTAACTTCTTACCGCTTAGGTAACAGGGGAAATTGGGACTGCTTAAAGATATTTTTATGGAGGCGATCGAAAGCTATTCTGTGCTGTCCTTGTTGGTGGACAGCAGGGCCGCAGAAGCCGGGATTGCGCCGGACGCACGCACGGTAATCCTGTGGACAGCTGATCATTCGTTGAATGAAAGTGCATCAGTTCACTATCATCGGTTGATCAACCAATTACTTTCGTCAGTAAACTGTAAAGTGCACCCGAAAGCCACCAAATCTACCCTTTGAAGTTTTGATTTACAGCAAATAATGAGTATAACTTGCTATTTTCAGTCCAGGCTGTTTATGGTATTTGTCCTAATAACATT
Organism: Megalops cyprinoides; assembly: GCF_013368585.1. Lineage (NCBI taxonomy): Eukaryota > Metazoa > Chordata > Actinopteri > Elopiformes > Megalopidae > Megalops > Megalops cyprinoides. The sequence goes on from NC_050605.1 coordinate 15,377,891, forward strand.
ACTGTCGGAGGCGTAGTTTGACACTGGGGAGTTCAGTCCTTATCTGTGAATTGATACAAATAAAAAACGAGCTTATAACTATGGAAAATTGTTTTCTTAGTCAGTGCAGGCTATCACATGTGTGAATTTGCCTGACCGCACCAGAGGACCAAACAATCGGTAAGGTACAGTACGCGTGCCGGACACGTGACATGTGTACTATTCCACCATATCATTGTGAATTGTGGTTTGTTTATGCTTTGTCGCTGTCAGTGTCCAGAAGGTCAATGTCAGAAAGAAAAACGCAACTTAAGGCAGCTCACAATCATGATCAAACTTTTTTTATTATTATTATAATAATATATATTATAATAATAATAATATGCTAAGGCCGCCTAATAGTGGTGAAAGCGTTAGGACCGGAATTTGTAGATATTAAGCTGAAAAAAATATATTAATTGAATGCCACTTATCCTAACAGTTTGTGGCATATGTTTACCGAAATCCTATACATGTATAAATTAAAATTTACATGTTTTAGTTTGGCAGACGATCTTGTCCAGAGCGACTTAAAAAGCGCATTTAATAGGGTTAGGCATATAGCCGTATATATAATGAATCATTTATTTTCAAAAATGCACGGAAAGTAAAAAGAAAAAATATTTAGCACTTTCAGAGAAGCCTTGGGCGTAGAAGCTAATAAATTTATATATAAAACACGTAAGCTAGTGTATTTATAAGTGTGTGTTTGACTGTAAGGTTTTTGGCCTTAGAATAAATACAAATCCTCGCGGGAATAAACATTCTTAAATTTGCCGCAGATTGAGTCATAGCATGAACCAAAGTTGTTATTAGGGATTTTTTTGAAGGGTTCGGGAACTGATACTGTAATTTTTAATACCAACGCAATTGCCATTCAGTTCGAGTCATTAGATGAATCACATCTGCAGTTTAACTGACTTGTCACAGGCAGAATTCTATTCTACGGATTGCTTTCTCTCTACTTAGGAAGGCCCCATGAACCCATACGGAAATAAAATATACTGTAATGTATTGAGAAATATGCTGTTCGGCCCAAGAATATGTTGCAAATACATCTTCATTTATTAGAATATATTCCAATCAGGTGAAATAAAAATGTATTGCAATATATCAAAACGTCATTAATTTACGCCTACATGTTTTAAATATATCATTTGGGCTAAAAATATATCATCTAAAATATATTTTTAATACTTTTTTTGTATGGGCAGTGTAGTGGCTGTTCTTGGCATATGCACACAGATCAATTAGCCTACTCCCATTCCACTAAAAATGGCAATCATCAGTATCATAACTGTCCACAAGAGCTCAGACTGAATGTCAGGAAGATGTAAGCTACAGTGCCAGTCAAAAGTTTGGACACCCCTGATTAAGGTAATGGGAAACATGCATTAAAAGACATTTTGAGCTGAAGACTTAAGTTTAAATGCTTGAAATTTGTTTCTTAGACAAATACAGTGAAGTTTATGCTTGTGTATGTAAATTCTTTTTTTAATGTTTTTTTGGCTACTTTGAAGAATCTAAAATATAAGATTTGGTATGTTCAACACTTTTTTGGTGACTGCAATTCCATTTTTGTTATTTCATAGTTTTGATGCCCAAAAATTAAAATAGTAAAAATAAAGAATAAAGGATGTATCCAGACATTTGACTGGTACTGTTAGTTAATTAGTGTCTAGCCCATTGTCCAGCACACTTAATGTTTATGAGGAGCCATGAATACTGTGGTGTGCTTATTCTTGGCACGGATGTCTTCCCCCAAGGTCACTTTCTATTAATTATTCATCTAGAAACACTCATATATCACTTAAGTGTATGAAAGCTTTTGGCAAGAGGATCAACAGAGTTAAATAAAACTTTTGACAAGTTAAGTAGTAGACAAAAAGGCTGCCAATCCATCAAAATGATTCAGTTATTCAAATATAACAAGTATAGAACTTGGTGTATTATTAAAAAATTATTGTACTTTTTCATTTCCTTTTTCAAAATATTTTGATATTTGATATAGGTACCAGCATAGATGATCTACTTTTTGGCTTGAAAAGTCAAGTAACTATGCTGACGGTGTAATGCTTCAAGTTATTTTGGAGGTTATTGTTCTGCAGTGTATCACATTTAATTGTTTTGCGTTCGCTCACGTCACCGTGTTGGGAAAGAAAAGAATGCTGGTGCTGAGACCGTTCTGACATTTGACAGTCTGACCCTTCGGCATTTCTGTATATGGTGGTTAGGATTAGGGTTAGAATAGACTTGGCTGTTGTACCTGTCTGCCTCTTGTACCTTTGTACAAGTGGATCTTTCTCTAACTTGTGGAGGGAAATGGCTGAACCAATGTATGTGTTCTGTGGTCAGCAAAAATGAGGTCAGGGCCAGAGGGTGTGGGAAAAGCAGTGGCTGGCACTCTCTTCACCTCAGACCTGGCATACATGTGTTTTGGGGATTTAGGGTGTGTATGTGTGTTAGTCATTTATAAGACATTGTAGGGAAAAAGCCACAGAACCATAAATAATTGACAAAAGCAATTGTACAATTCTCAAGGACACTGAGGTAATTCACTGCACAAGCTGAAAAAAGAAAGGAAAGGGTCAAAAAACGAATGCACATTTTGGAGAAAACATCCCTCTATGTGCAATTTCATTAAAATGTGTAGAAGGATTGATTGTGTATTGCAGTCTGGAGTTCCGCACACCCTTGTGGCAGAAGACAGAGGCACATGGTGTACCATGAGAGAACAGAGGATGCATATTTTTGGAAAGTGCATAATCTGTCTAAGTCTTACTGAAATATGGTACTCACCTGCTTGATTCCCAGTCCCCAGCTCTCACCGTCTGCAGTGGGTAAACCGTTACCCACACAAAGCCAGTCTCACAGAGTGTCATTTATCTATTATTTATTCTTTTTTTTTCTTTTACACTCTGTCTTTTTGTCTCTCTCTTTCCCATTTGTGAACAGTTGCTGAGTTGGTATGTGTGCAGATTAGTTCTGGAACAGTTAGTGAGGTGGACTGTATGTGTATTAGTCCTGGAGCAGTCAGCGACATTAGTCCTGGAACAGTTGGTGAGAGAGACTGTGTGGATTAGTCCTGGAATAGTCAGGGGCTTTAGTCCTGAAACAGTTGGTCAAGCAGCCTGTGCATGGATTAGTGATGGAACAGTTGGTGACATTAGTTCTGGAACAGTTAATGAGGTAGACTGTGCTGAGGTGAGTAATAGAGTAAGTCAAACACAGAGGTTTTTTGGCAGGTAATTAAGTATGTTATTTTCATTTTATAAAAATAAATCAATGATTGATTGACAAGTAATCATTAAAATGCTGAGGAAGGAACAGTTAGATACTAAACACTTTTGAAACTATTTAACTGACCAAACTAAGACCACAGATGAAGGAATATTGATTTGTCTGTCTGACATGAAGATATGTTTCTTTAGGTGTCTTTAGTTTTCACTTGGTAGCATTTGGAACTCCAACATCTATTCTTTGTTAGAATGTGACTGTAATTAATAGCTGTTAAAGACTGAATGGTTATTTGCCAAACAATTCACCTTTCAGCTGTCATTTAATGTTTACATCTTATTGGCACTCTAAATAGCTCCCATGGAAAGTGTTTAATTGTTGTAATTTGCTCACACAAAGTCAATGAACGATTATAAGGAAGATTCATGAATGATTGATATGTCCTCATGGCTCTTTTACCTTTTTAATACACCTTTGTATAGGCCTTGTATTCAGAGAAAGGGAGCCCTTAGATGGTTCCACTACCATTTTTAAGAATGTTCGTTGCCCTTTGGGTCATGAAACACATGAAATGCAATACAGAGAGACACCCTGCTCAGCCTCCTCATTTGCATTTTAAATTGATCCAGTCACCACTGTTTCCACATATATTTAAAAGAGCTTCTTCCTTGTAGTAACAGTTGAGAAGATTTGAAGATGGATTAGGGAATTCCCCCAGTGAAATGATGTAACAATAGGTGTGTTTGTGTGTGCCTGTGTGTGCGTGTTGTGTATGTGGAACTGAGTACACATTTAAGTACAAAAACACTGAAGCCTAGTCTGCAGTTACTGCATACCTCTAGATGACATTTGGCATTTTCAGTTTCATTGCAAGTTAATAAAGTTGTAATTACCTCTGTGAAATGAAAGTTTTAATGGTGAGCAGCTTACATGTTACTGGAAACTTGTGTATTGTTATTACAAAGACGGACCCATAAAAATGAAAGAGGAAAGGGTTGGGGTAAAAGGCTGTGGTTAGGGAGGCAGACGGGACTTTTTCCATCCTTACTGTTATAACAGACTGAAATTGAAAGTGTAATCCATGTCTATTAAGAATGTATACATTCGTGAATAAACACAGCTTTTTAGTCCATGTGCTATATATGTTTTTTTCTCCATGCCATGTCCTTGTACCTTTCTCCATCACTCTCCTCTGGTGTTGTCTTTCTTAGGTCTTTCTCTTAAGAATATATAGGGCCTTGGTATCAAGCTTATTCTTTTCAGATTTAGAAAAAGAAGAATCAATTTGGAGAACTCTCTTTGTTCCAGTGCATGGACATAAAGCCAGTGAGCTCTGAGCAAGCAATCGCTGAGAGCATTACTGAAATAACCATCTTGGCAGACGAAAGACGAATGGAACCTTTCATATGACCTTATCAATCAGCCGAAAGGGTAAATGAGTTTCTGCACGTCGTATATGAGGTTATTCTTTTCCAATTTCTATCTGTCTGGAATCAAACAATACAGGGCCCTTTCTGGAAGCAAGCCGGCCACTGGACCTGGGTAGAGCACCTTGTGTATTTAAACAGAGGTCTTTTTGCCAACCCTCACAACGTTACCTAAAGCTGTTGCTCCAGTTGGGAAGTCACTGGTCAACTTACACTCCTTGTTTTGTTCACTTGCAAAAGAAACCAACTTTTGTTCATCATTAAAGACAGTATTTTCATATTATTTGAAAGGTGACATGTCTCTTTTCTCATTTTGGTATGGACCAACTACAATAACCCTGCTGTTTTTCTCCAGGATTCTGCTTGGCTAAAGTTCTCTGCAGAAAAAGACAAGAGTCAGGTAGGCCTGCTCTTCCCACACTGTTGGGAAAGAGTCTGGTGGGTGTGGCAGGCGGAGTAGTTTGAAGTGCTTGTGTCCGCTGTATTTGATGGGGCCCTCATTTTGACATGTGAAACGTGTTAGAACACGACACCTGAGTTGACGTAAGAGAAGATTTGTTAGAACAAAAAGGAAAACTGAAAAACTGAACTTATTAAAAGGTTGGCGTAGAGATGACTCATTGTTTTTGTTGTTTAACCAAATGAGTGAAATAATCAAAAACAGTTATGCAAGATGAGATTTATGTGAGCAATTCTAACCCCTGTTAACATCAAATACAGTAGTGTATGCTGCTTTCTGTTGTGGTCTGTCTAGTGCCCCCCTGGTTTTATGTGCAGTTGCCAGCTGTAAGCCTCACTTCCAATAGTGGAGCTTACATGTAGCACTTTGTAGTCATGTAAATGCCATTGTCCAGTCACATTTGGGAAAGATATATACAAAATAACATAATAAAAATAATAAGAATTTTTTTTTTTAATTATCTAAAAATAAAGTAAAACACATGTTTCGCGGAGGGAAAATGTGGGGCGAAGTTGCTTAAAGTTGCTTAAGGTCACATTATATATATCTTAAACATTTCAGTGAGGACTCATTTTATGTGTGCATTTGTGTAAATGTGTGTGAAAATTTGTGGAAATTGCTTTATAATATAGTTTGTAATATGGTGTATTACATTATGTACAAGAGCGTGTATCATATTTTTCATGATAGTGAGCAGCATGGATACAATCAGCTCCTGATTACTCACCTGTGAATTATCCGGTTTACAGATCATCCTGGCTGGTGGCCAAAAATGTCTGTATGAACAGTTCACATTTACATTTTTGCTTAGGAAATACTATGTATACCCTCTCCACATGTCAGTGGTAGGGGTAGGCATCCTTCCAACACTCACCAGACATTCAAACTTGAGACATAGTTTAAGATAAAGGTAGCAAATTATAATATTACCATTAAAACGGTAAGCTACACTCAAAGGTAAAACACTCAAATAATACATCTGATGTTGGGGAACATTTGTGAAACAATCTATGTACTTGTAACTAGGTGTCAATACTGTAATAATGTCAGCATTATTTAGCTGCCACTCATTATCTTACATGGTATGCACCTTTCACTGAACAAAATGAAGTTCTGTTTGTACTATTTTAATCACCTGAACCTTTCAGCTAACTATCTTACTGTTGTGATGTTATTGAACGGTATGTTTTACTAGTCAATCTGAAAAGGCAAATAAACCATTGAAATTACATTTTGTGGATTATGTGTAAATATTCATTTTTCTGTGCCACGTCTTTGCTGTATTAAACAAGATAACTGTGAGTTTACTGTAAATGGTAAAAAAAAAACTGGTAATGGTAAAAGTTTTCAACCTGTGGAAAAAAAGAAACATTTTTCAGCATGTCTTTCATTGTCTACTTGCTGATAAGTTTAAGTGCCCTTCAAGCATCACAGAAGATATGCAGCTGCACTGAAAGTCAGGGTTTAGATTACACTACAGTTTGAGTCAGTTGACCCTGCAGAGCCTGCCCCAGCTGTCCTGAAGCCCAGTGACATGTGCAAGCAATATTTTCTTAAAACCGAATTTCAGTGTCTATTCATTTGCCTAGCCAATACACATATCCTGCAATTTGCATGTTATCCATGCACACAGGTGGATATTAATAAAGCAATTAAAGTGAAGTATTATGCTTAAGTTTGTGACAGTGAGATTTGAATAAGTGACCTTCTGATCATTGCCCAGTTCCTAGAACCTCAAAAAGACCTCTTTTTTTGTAAAGATATCTGGTAAAAGTTGTGAGAATTGGCACTCTCCATGTTGGTGACCTGTGTACAAAGAAAAAATCACTGAGCAGTCAGGATTACAAGATCCTTCTCGCCTGTTAGCCCTAATTCTCTCAAGGACTGAGTGGTATCCCTGTTGATACACACCTAGAGAGCCAGAGCTAACATTTTCTCAAGCCCAGTCATACTTTACAATAAAAGGATCACGTGCTGAAATTCCTCTGTAGGTGTAGGCTTTGCTAAGCCCACAGAATCTACAGTAATCATCCCCAGGCCTACAGCACGGTAATAGGTCGCCTGCCATGATCTGACTGTAAGTCATCATTCCACACTCTACAGTGGAGTTATTCTGAAATGCAGAGCTATTCATAAATCCACACCAGACCAGCATTATCTTTGACCTAAAAATGCAGTTGCAGGAAACCTGTCCATCCACATGCCTTTCAAAAACAGGTTTGATGTTTATAAGGCTAGATACAGGGTTAGCCTTCCGTCCGTTTCCGCCTGGAGCGTGTGGTCCTCGCTGCCATGAATCTCCATAGCAGGAAATTTCGATGTGATTTCTGTAGAGGCCAAATTGTTGTCTTGGTTCCAGAATAGGTCATCCTGTGACTTCTGCCCCTGATACCTCCAGTGGATCACGGTGGCTGAGGAGCAAAGACATGGGTCTCTTGATTGGCCTCTGTTCCCTTCTGCTGCTCCAACGCTACAAAAGTAACTGACTGCATGGGTATTCATAGTTTATTCAGCAAATCTAAAAACTCTGCCAAATTTCTAAATTCTGTACCATCTTTATGTCCGTGGTCCTCTGTGCTTTTGTGACATCCGTACCGTATCGTGAAGTGCTGTGAGATTCAGGTGTGCGGTCTGTCAAGCCAATTGTTACATAATCAAATTCTACAGCAAGGTGAGTCATTGACAGGCCATGGCTGAAACCCAGAACAGGGCCAGTTCCTGTATAGGTTTTAATCTTACCGTAACTTGAAATAGCACCAGAAACCAGGACCACCCAAGAATTACACGTCTTGAATTTGCTCCACTGAATTGGGGTTGGAGGGATATGTTTCTCTTTTGTTGTGGCCTTGGGACTTCCTTCCACAGCACTGGATTGTGGAGGAGGTCTGAAGTGTGCTGTCCTTGACAATCGCGAGAATGGTATTCTTTCATGTTCCCATTTAGCAACATTAGAGGGTCCCTGTGTGTTTTACGCACTGCTGTATGTGCTGAATCCCCAGGTGTGGTTTGCAAATCCACTGCAGGTTCTTTTGGTATTTTCTGCTTAGATTAATTTCATTAGAATGTTTGAAGTTATAAACTGAGTTGCTTTCCACAAGGACTTATATAATCCTTAATGACTTGGTCTGATTAAACACAGTATTACATCAAGCTGAGGAGTTGTTTGAATCTCACCAGTCAGAGGAATAGAGTATCTGAAAGTTAATCAGAGAAGACAGGACAAGCCATGTCAGATGTCTGTTTGTGGAATGACAAATCACCCAATTACGCTCATTGGGTGTCCCTCAGCCAATCAGCCAATGATGTTTATACAGGGGGATTCACAGAACACACAGCTGTGCTGTAGCTGGCCACCCCTTTCACCAGTTTCTTAGTTAGATGCAAAAAGTGAATGAGGTCCAGTGCTTGGAGAGAGAATGAAGAAAGTCTCGGAATTATTGGAAATGACATGTGTCCTTTGTAATGACCGTGGTTATGGTTTGTTTAATTAACCATGGATATAACTACATTTAAGAATCGACCCTACTGTTCCGGAGTGTTCATTTTGCTCCTCTTGCACAGATGGAAATACAAACGCAGCCTCTGTGGGTAGATGTAATAATGTGTCCAGCCTGAATTAGACTGAAGTGCTCATTTGTCCTGACAAAATAGCACTGCAACAAGTTTCCACTGACCTTCCACTGTTTCCAGTGACCTGATATAAGAGAGGCCCACATATTATTAATAAAGTATGTCTGTATGTACGCTAAAGCGGGGAGGTGGCACTACCAAATGATGCATGATCCAGAAACACAACTCCCTGTCTGTCTGTCTCAGATGTCTGTCCCTCGGTTGTTCAGTCTTTCAAATGAGCAGACACTCACGGCTCATTGGCTCTTGTTCCTTACCCTAGGTGCACTCGTTTACTTTCAATGCTATGTTTCCATCACACTCACTGCACTCTCAAATGTAAGTTCGCACGCTCACTCTACTTCCAGCAGAGCTTGTCGAACGGTTTTTCCACGTGGACTCTCCACAGTGGACAGCAGCGGCTGTAATAGGAGCAGAGTGTCTGTGTATCCTGCCACACCGTGTGTCACAGGGTGGGACCGGCCAGTATCTCTCAGCCCGTTCAATCCAAGCATAATGGCTGTTCTCTCACTTGCATTGCCTGAAAGTCAGGTCCCCCCCCCCCCGCCCTCCCGGAATATGTCCTATTGTAAATAAATGTGGGATGGGCAACTATATGCTAATGTTGGCTCCAATGGGTGTGTCTCTGGCAACATTCAAGGCAGATCTGGGCACCTTGACGATTAAGATTGAGTGTAATGAGAGATGCTTATGGTGCTCGAATTGCCTTTGTGCTATTTTTTTTTTCCTTTGTTTATCTCCCTCCATTATCATTTCACAGTGTGGTCTTTGTTCACTGATCTCTGGCTCTATAATTACCCTGATCACGGACTCTCAGTCACGTGTAAGATAAATCTGCCAGGGGACCTGTGCTGAAGGACCGTCCTGCTGAGTGCTGAAGTAAAGCCGTAATTACTCTTTTATACTCCCATCTCCCCACATAAAACTTTATTGGACTAGAGTAATTTGTGCTGTAATTGATACAAAGAGCACAGTTTGTTTGGCTCACGAAAAAAAAAAAAAAACAGAGACGGGAGCTAGTTTCTCAAGTTGTTGCAGCAACTTCAGAAAATGGAGGCATTCATCTTCCCTGAGCTGTAACATTTTTTTTGGAAGATGAACTAATGATTGTGCATTTGTTTTTGTCTGTAGGTTGGTTCACTTTGAAATATTATTGTTAGCATTTTATAAATAGATGGAGAATTGGTCTGGGCAATAAAGACAGTAATTCTCTCTTGTGTTTTCTGAGGTGTAGGGTATCTACTTGATAGGTGCTTAGAAAGTAAATGGAGAAATGGTGGAGAGTGCTGCCTGTAGAAAAACATCTCAGCCTAAATGTGTTCTGGGTATGTTGTATATGTGTTACCTGGCTACAGCCATTTGTGTGTCATTCATCTAGTTGTGAATGGTTTTTTGAGCACTTACTGGTTTATAGGTACTGTGTGCACCTGTGTAGATAAACATGAAGCTATTGTCTTTATTGCATAGGCCGTTTCCCCTTCTCTTTATGATTGTCGACTTCCATTTTACGCTAAACCTTTCCATGGCCTTCCCCTCACCCATGTAGTTTTAGTACATGTTTACTGGAACGAGATTGATCCCAGTTTACCTTGTATCCATGAGTTCATGCACATGGTGCAATGTATAATTACTTGTCAACAACACTTTATATTGTACAATTTTGAGTCAATACAGCATGGTGTGATCTTGTAGTCAAATTTGACTGATCTGTTGTGAATTGTAATGTTTGTGTGTATTTTGTGTCTTCAACAGGTAGCTATTGTGTGCCTGTGTCTGAAATTGTAGCAGTTCGAGAGACAGACGTGGACAGCCGGACCAAAGATGAAAGAAGATGGCAGAAAATGTCTCAGAGAACAACTGAAGGGTATCCATATGCATTCACAGGTATGAAGACCTCTGTGTGTGCTTTCACAGGTACAGGCGTGGCCTTTTGGTCCTTTCAAAGGAAGAACATGTTGTCACTATTTAGACAGGAATTCCACGGGTGGGTCAAAGATAGTTATCACCCTGGCTTTTCTCACAGTTCTTGTGCCATTATGTAAGTCATTTGTCTTGTGTGCTTCCTCTCCTCATAATGATTGCCTGGCAATTTTCCTCTACTTTTTTTCTTTGTGTATCTATCCTTTCTTCCTCTCCCTTTCTCTCTGTATGATTGTCCTTTATCTCTCCTATTGACTGTTTCTGTCTCACTTCTTTCTTGCTCCATCACTCCCCCTTTCTTTCTGTCTCCCTTTCTCCTCAGTGTCCTACGTGGAAAGGGCAAGGCAGCACCGCTGGCGGTGTAGTGACGTCACCTTCCACTGCTCTGACAGCGCACTGTGTCTCCAATGGATCCAGAGCATCAGGGAGCAGCTTGCACTATTGAGTATGTCCTCTTCACAACACACAGCCTCTTTACAACTTCACCCAACAGGAGCTTTTTGGAAAGTGGGAGATGATTTTGCTGCCGGCTTCCTCAGCTCAGCACAGAGGCATTTGGAATAAGTCAAGTCATTTGATTAGTTTTCTTCTTCCCAAAAAGCGGCATTGTTTAAATGAGAGGATCATAGAGGTAAACGGCAAATATCCTTTAAGTCAGTTCTTAACCTGGTTTCATTATACATTATGAAGAGATGAATTAAGTTTTCACCTGGCTGTCCACCTTCAACAAATAAGATTCAGATATATATACAGTATCAGTCAAAGGTTTGGCCATACCTACTCATAGAAGGGCTTTTCTTTTATTTTTACCATTTTCCACATTTTAGAATAGCAGTAAAGACATCAAAACCATGAAACAGCACAAATGGAATTATGCAGTGATCAAAAAAGTGTTAAATAAATCAAAACTATTTTATATTTAAATTCTTCAAAGTAGCAAAAAATATTTTTTTTATTAATTTTTTGGAAAGAAATTCATACAAAGGCAACTTCACTATTTATATTTGTCTAAGAAATAAATTTCAAGCATTTAAGCATAACTCTCTAGATCAAAATGTCTTTGAATGCATGTTTCCCATTATCTTAATCAGCCATGCACAAACTTTTGACTGGTACCGTGTATACACATATATAGGAATGTTAGAAGGCTGTCCTCCTCCCAGGATCCTCAGCCACTGGTGTAGGGATGAGATGTAACCTCACATCATAAAAGTCATTTTGGGAAAGTTTGGTGGCTGCTGAAAAGTGTCCGTGGAGTCATTTTCAGCCACAACGCTGCAGTTAAGCAGGTTCCGTTAAATGACCAAGCATCTCATCGTTTTGCAGCCAGCAGACCGAAGCATTTGCTGGTGTACATTAATCCCTATGGAGGGAAACAACAGGGGAAGAGGATCTACGAGGAGAAAGTGGCTCCACTCTTCTCCCGCGCCTCGATATCCACCGACGTGATTGGTGAGTCGTTGTCAACAGCCAGCATTAACATTTAAATAAAAACGAGCCCTTATGGCCTGCAAATTGATCTCCGTAGGCAAATGGCCCGGTCTGCTGAACATGCCCAGGAATATGATTTTATTTATTGCTCCATCCATCACTAAAATACTATAATGGAAGCTCTTATGGTCGATGAACATGTGAATCCAGAGACATTAATTATTTACCCTAGTCTTTAAGGAGACTCGGGTCCACACTGGATATTGGCATTTTGTGATCATATATAACCAGTGTGTGAGTAATGGCTCATTCTACAACAGCTTGAGGGAATATTACAGTCATGTTGGCATTTTCACATACGGTAGACCACATTTCTGCTCTCGACGGATAGACAAATAATGTTTGATCTAAAGCCCTCATCAGTGCAGATGGTCTGTAGAGCCACTAAGCAGACAGCCATATTGGGCCCATCTTTCAATGAGTAGGCAAATCCTAATGCAAATCAACCAGTCCTAGAGGACATTTTCATATGGACTGTTTCCACAAGGTTATCGCTGATATCATGAAACTCCAGCAACAGCTAAAATTTGGTCTGAGTGTTATAACCCTGCGTCTTCCCACAGTCCCTCACAGGGCCTGTCATAACAGCTTCTTAGACAGAGGAAGACAGTGATCATAAAAACGCAGAGGAACATGAGAAATTCAGTGTCGAGAAACAGCAATGCATCTCACCTTGGCTTGTCACTTTGCCAGTTGTTTAACATCTTGTCTGTGCGTCACTGCTTACTTGTCTCCACAGTTACTGAGTATGCAAATCATGCCAGGGACCACTTACTGAAGGGTGCTGACCTAAAGAAATATGATGGGTGAGTTTTAACCAGGGTGAGTGAGAGTAGGAGGTCCCAGCACCTCTGGTCACAAAAACCTGTGGGGGGACGGGGACGGACAGACATAATTGCTGCTGTAAATAATAATGATTTAAACTGTGTCATGTAGACTCCAATATTTTGCTTATTTCTCCTCAAGCAATACTTTATCCTGGAGAAGTGATTGATAGTGAAGGCACTGAAATGGATTGAGGTATCAGCTGTGACCTTAATTGCAGCTCCAAATGTCTTCGGCAGACTCCTGTCAATGACTCATAAACTCGCTCTGAGTGGAGTCACGCCCTGTCACACTCAGGGGATGGATTTTAACCAGTGTTCTGCTAAGTAGATTTGGCAGCCAACCCAAAGTTTTCATCAGCTCTGATTGAAGGTCAGATAACAGGTTCTTTATCATGGCCCTGAGGCCAGGAGGATTAAATAGATTATTTGTATGGACTGTTTAACGCACGCTGCATGCATTTTGCAATGAGTAAATTGCAGTGCAGTTTTTTTCATAAGTTTCCTCTCAAAAACATTATTTCAAAGAAGATTGTTCTTTGTTTAAAGAAGATTGTTTAAGGAAATTGTGGATTATACTGTCTTAACAGTTGTAAGGTTATTTCTAAGGGCACAGAGGAGATGGTAAGACTAAGACTACCTTTAGTGCAGTATAATGTGTAGGCATAGAGTGTAGTGTCAGTGCTGTGTAAGGTGTTGACGGAATAGCCAGACTGACCTTGTTGAGTGTCTCTTGGCAGTGTGGTGTGTGTCGGGGGCGATGGCATGTTCAGTGAAATCATTCACGGGCTGATCTCACGGACACAGAGGGATGCCGGGGTGGACCAGAACCGTCCAGAGCAGAAGCTGGTGCCGTGTGGACTCAGGATCGGCATCATCCCTGCGGGTATATATTTTTTTTATATATTCAGAAACTTTATATGCCAGATTTAAAAGACCCGTTCTCACAAGGGTGATCCAACAACCCAAACATTACAAAATAGAAACATTCCAGTTTCTAAATCAATAACAGGAAAACTGTCTCTAAAATTTTTCATGCAGCTTTTAGAAACAAGTAAACAATTTCAGGCACTTGGTGCTTTCAACATAAAACTAAAAAAGCTCTTTTTTCCCCCCCGAGACCATTGTGGAACCTTTTGGACTTTGAAATAAATATTTTTGTGTTTGACAGGATAATATCTGTCACACTGAAGTAATACTTGAAAGTAGCTGGGAGAATTCATGCACAGCACTTACTATACTTGTGAAGAAGTTGAAACTATTTTGGCTTTTCACCAGGTTCACTCCAAAAACTCTGAGTGAACTCACTGAAGATGTTCAACAGAGTCAAGGTCAGAGAGCATGTGGTTGAATTTGAACATTGAGAAGATGCTTGTTTGCAGCTGTTTGAGCTCTTAGTGGAAAATAAACTATTTTTGCTCACTTGAAGCAGTTATCTTGTTTTACTTGTTTGTTCAGACAGTTTCTCAGTGGGTAAAGTTGTTCATGAACAGAATGTCTTATAGGACAGGGTGGAATGAGAGAATAGTGCAAAAGATGCATGCATGACTGCAAGGGTTAAATGTCAATGTAGTTCCTAAGATCCTATTACTTGTACTAGCTATGAAAGTCCTGTGTGTGTGTGTTTTATATGTGCAAAAGAGTGAGTTTGTGTTTGAGTGGATTGCAATGATCCAAGTGGTTGCTCCCTCAAAACTGAAATACATACATGTCATTGGCACAAATGAACGCTAAACAGGTTATTCAAGTCAACTTCGACAGAGAGTTTCTGTAGAGACAGCATTGCGGCCATAGCAATAATATGGTTCGGGAAAGCCAGGGACCCATCACTCAAAAGTCCATTGCAGGGAGAGAGCAGTGTGTCATTTTTTTGAATCATCATAAATTCAAGAAAGTGGGAATGATTTACACAGCTTTCCCCCCCCTGCCTGATCCGGGAAAATGTGCAATTTGTTGGTGTCACTGGAGATTGTGTCTGGGCTCCAGTGCAGGGAGTTGCTGCAGGCCACACAAGTAACGTCCAAGTCAAGGCGGCATTACGATGACTAATTATTCACTCACTTTGTATTTACCCTGCTGGATATTTACTGAAGCTATTCAAGTAGGACACATTACCCAAGGTTACCACTTGGGCATCGAACGTGTAGCCTTCCAGACACAAGTGCAGTTCCCCACTTATCCTTCACTGCTGCACAAGTATTCAGTACTCACGTGGGTATTGGGAAACAGCTTTGGTTTCACTCCGTTGGCTTTTTTTGCCTGCCTGTCTGAGATTCTGAAGGCCAGCAGTATCCAGCTCTCAAGACTGCCTTCAAAAACCTTTCTCCCTGAACATGTCTTTGTGTGTGTGTGCGTGTGTGTTTGGGTGCATGTGGGGAACTCAGGGCATGCCTCAGTGGGTTCTCCGGTTCAGTGTTGGCTCCACTGGTATGTGACCCGAACTGAAAACCGCAGCCCGACAGCCCAGCATTCAAAGCTCAGCACACAAAGCCAAAGAGTTTGAAAAATCAAAGGCCTTTGTCTGACGCAAGCCTTTCCCCAGTTTGGCAAGGGCCTGCATGCCCTGGGGTGGTGTGGATAAACCACTCCACAACATCTCTAATTACAAGATGCTTTCCCATAGCTCTCAAAACTGGCAAACATTGGAATGTATATCTGGGTGAAGAATAAAGTATGTTTTGGTTTGGTATGTTTTTGTGTATGCCTGTGTGTGCATGCGTGTACAACACAGTAGATGATTCAGAGGACAGTGCTCCAGAGTCCTGGGTTGGAACATGATTCTGTGAGTAGTGCTTGTTTCTGCTTGGCTTTTCTCTGGTTATTTTGGTCACCTGTCGCTGTCCAAAGACATAAAGATCTCCAAACTGTCTCTGTGTATGTGGGAATGTGCGTTAGGCTATAGTTTGTTGCAACCTTCAAAAGAAAGACTGAAAACTGATGAATGAATGAATGAATGAATGAATGAAAGGACAGTTTAGCACATTATCCACAAATCTGACTGCAACTCAGCAGGCCAAACAAATCACCCCCGCCTGCCCTGAGATCGAAGTGTTGAACAGCTGCGATATTTCATCCATGCAAAAGAAGCCCAGTCCAAAAGAATGACTGCCCAACATTTACATATGGTTGGTTAAAAGAGGAGACTCAGCTAGCCTGAATTTTACACATAAAGACCATAAAATATTCCTCTGCTGCCATTTGTGTTTTAATTAAATTACAGGCAAGATTAGTTTCCACTAAAGCACATGATGGACGGTGGGCTCTCCCTCACCCCTGACCAATCACTTCCGACTCTAATGAAAAAAGGCTAATCTTATCACAGTTTGAGCTTCAGTTCAGCATTTTTCTAAATGTGTCGTAAAAGAAAAAGGCAGAAAGAATATGGATCGTAAAAGCTCACATTTACAGATGAGAGCACACACAAAAAACAGAGTGGACATCTCTTGGTGGATGGAGCCATTACAGCGGTAACCACAGGCTATAATAGCCTGTCATAAACTAGTTAGACTGATATGGTATGTGATATGCCATGTTTCCCCTTGCCTTTATGGCACACTTCTACACTGATTAAATGCTTGCATTGATTTATCTGTACAGCCAGACAGTTGAACTAATAATTGTACTTTTACACTTTTAAAAAATAAACAATAAATACTGATAAGATGTAAAAAGTAAATTTGGAGGAAATTGTAAATTTGGGGAAAACGGTAAGCACTCTGGTAGGTGCTGTGGTAGGTAACTGGGTTAGTTCAGTGCCTCATTAAAAAACCATTTTTAACACAGGATACAAAGACTCTCCAGGGAAAGGGCCATAAATGGTTTTGTTCTTTTGTTTGTTTGTATAAAATCATCAGTCTAATCTGCTGCCATATTTCCAGCCCTCCATATGCTTACCTCATCCTTACCAAGCAAGTGTCAAGCTCTGGTGTAAACCGGTCCTATGAGCTCCGCACTGAGTGCTGTTGCTTTTCTCCTTTTTCTTGTTTTTTTTTCCCCTCCCATTGATTCTAAAAGAAGAAAGGCTGGTAGTGACATGTGAAGGAGTCACGTCGCCGGTGTTGTTCGTGAGGTTTTCTTTGTCGGCCTTTGATGATTCACGCCCTGTGTATGAAGTGAATTTCCTAATGCGCCCTCGCACTTTGATTGCGTGGTAGCGCTTTGAGGTGCAGAGCCCCTTCCACTACCAGTCTCAGAGACTGCAGGAACGAACTCCCCCACTTTAACCTTGAGAGTAAACCGCCTTTCAAAATGTCTCTTCTGTGTGAGATTCAATGAACTGTATAAAAAAAACCCACCAGTAAACCTCTTTTTTTTAAATCCAGGTTCCACTGACTGCATTAGCTATGCGACAGTTGGCATCAATGACCCCGTGACCTCTGCCCTGCATATTATTGTGGGTGAGTAGATTCCTCCAGTCATGATTAAATGTACAGGACAGATGCGGAAAGCCAGATATATCTGTTATCAGATTGTTCAGGGTTTCTCTGCAGAGCTGTGATACATCGAGGGCTTGTGTGGTTTATGTGGCCCATTTATACAGGGTATAACCCATTTATACAGGGAATTCAGCTTGAATCCTTATGATAACAAGCCTGGTTACTTAACCCAGATATTTACAGTTCAGGCAATTACCTTCAATTATCTTCCATAACTGAGTGTGTTCTCAAAGATAGGCATTCTTCTTCAAGGGTACCCTGTGTTTTAGATTTTAAAGGGGAGAGAAGGCTAGTATGTGACTCAGTGGGTGCCTGATGGGTTTCAATGCTGTGCTTTTGTCTGGTCACCTCCACAGGTGACTCCCAGCCACTGGACGTCTGCTCTGTCCACCATAACAACACATTCCTTCGGTATTCCGTCTCCTTGCTTGGATATGGTTTCTATGGCGATGTGTTAACAGACAGTGAGAGGAAGCGGTGGATGGGGCCAGCCAGATACGACTTTTCAGGTAGATTAGCCAATTCGCGTTCAAAGGCTGACTGAAGTCTGCTTTACTGTTAATCTTATCTGTAATTGTACTGCCATGCATATTTCAGATGTTACAGTTTGAATTTCATATGCTATCATGTTACAGGGTTTAAGACGTTTCTTACGCATCACTATTACGAAGGAACCATATCATTTCTACCAGCTACAAACATACTGGGGACTCCCAGAGACAAGACAAGGTGCAGAGCAGGGTAAGAAATCTAGATTTACTTCCTTACCACAGTACCAGACAACAGGCTGCTTATCTACAGAGTACTGCCCGCATTCTGATTCTGTTATCACATTAAATTATTTATTTACTTTGCACACACAAGGGCATTAGCTTTTGGTTTTAAATGTTATTTATGAATCCAAATTATCTGAACAATTTGGGATAAGTATCTTGCTCAAGGCTACATAACCTGATTTGTTTATTTGAAACTACAAAACTACCATGCTCAATTTCCTTCCCATTCCACTACAGTGCTTACCCCATGTGCCAAAGAAATACCTGCTCTGATGGTTATAACAGTTGTGGTAATAGGGGAGTGTTACAACAGACCAGGTATATTTAGTAAGTTGTTTAAATATGAATAGGACAGTTTTTCACTGGTGCATAGCAAGTGGAAACTCTGTTCCTGGTGGAAGGGCCTCACCAGGTCAGACGCGGATGGATTCAGAACAAGTGTCCCCAGCTCAGGTGCCACGGTGACATTGCACATTGTCACACCTTGCCCCACAGGTGTTACATCTGCCAGCACAATGGACAGCTCTTCTCTGAAGATGGACAGCCCTACAAGTCAGATGAGGATACGTTCCACAGTGGTGAGGAGCTGTGTGTGTGTGTGTGTGTGTGTGCACGCATATACATATGTGTGCACATATTCGTGTGTACGGTACCAGTCAAAAGTTTGGACACACCTGATTAAGTTAATGGGAAACATGCATTCAAAGACATTTTAATCTAAAGACTTATGCTTAAATGCTTGAAATTTGTTTCTTAGACCAGCGTTTCCCAAACCTCTACTGGTGGACCCCTTGTCCTGCATGTTTTAGATCTTTTTTTAGACCCTGCTCCAACACAGCTGATTTAAATGATCAGTTTGTTATTAAGCAGCTTCAGGAGTTCATAACGAGTTTTCTTTGTTTATATCAATTTTTTTGGACACCGCATAATGCCATTTCTGTTATTTCACACTTTTGGTGTCTTTACTATTATTCCAAAATGTGGAAAATAGTAAAACTAAAGAATAAAACTTGTGTCTAAACTTTTGTCTACTACTGTATGTGTTTGTTCTTTGTATTCATGTGCATGTGTATGTGTGTATGTATGTGTATGTGTGTGTGTGTGTGTGTGTGTGCATGTGTCATTACAACAATTCCAGCGTGTATCATAGAGAAGAAAAACAATCCAGTTTCAGACCGTTGGCACTGTGGGTATTCCTGCTGCCTCGTGTCCTACCAAAGCTGCGCATGTTGTGTGCATTCTCCCTCAACTACAACAGAGCCCGGCCTTTGCAGATACACCAATATGGAGCCAAACAGGGAGAGACAGACCAGCAAATCCCTGCCAGGGGAGGGTTTGCGTTCATCAGAAGCCACACGTCACATTATCTCCCTCGCTTCGGTGTGCAAAAGCGTTGACTTTGGGAAGGTGTCACATGAGCGCGGCAAACATGATTTGTGTTTGCTTATGCGGAGCGACAGATAAGTCGTGTTTACGGGAAAACAACAGATAGCGCGCCCCGCTCCCTAATTGGCAGTTTTGCATGTTGATTTCCGGAGCGTTCCTCCTCGCCGGTTGGAGACTGGGCTCCCGAGGGGGACGCAGACGGAGGGAGAGGGGACCTTCTTAATCAGGGAGATGGCATCGCTGCCAAACTTGACTGAGATCCTTCTCGTCTGAGTGAGCAGCCACATCATTACTGCTCCTTTTGGAATGGAAATATCCCACAACCACAAAACACGGCAGGTTAAGACGTGGGCTGGTATGCAAATGAGCTTCCCAGAATGCAACTGTGACACCTGAATGACAGAGTGCTAATGTGACCCAGAGGTCCATATTCTGTTTTTATGTGGTTTTAAATGTCTTACAGCTAGTGTTCTGTTGAGAAAACGCAATGGAAAATGTGCATCCTTTGTTTTGTATCTCTACTTACCCCCCCGGTTTTCAATTCCTTGATTAATTGCTCACAGTTCACCTCAGTGCACTCTGGGGAAAGGCTTTTATGACTGCAAAATATAAGAGGGGAAATGGAAATTACACCTCAGGAATTTTTAAACAAATGGGCATTTTGGCAATGGTTACATTTAAAATCTTGCCAATCCGAGTTATCAAAGCAGCAGGAGTTGGACCAGCCTCACTTTTGCTGCTGTGAAATATGTTCCTCATCTCTTGGTTGTGAGTGGTAGTGTATGAGGGTTACATTACATGATTGTCATTTAGCAGATGCTCCTATCCCGAGCGACCTATGTAGGTTACAGTTTTTTTGACGTTATCCATCTATGCAGCTGGATATTTACTGAGGCAATTTGGGTTAAGTACCTTTTCCAAGGGTACAACAGCAGTGTTCCAGCAGGGAATCGAACCAGCAACCTTTCAGTTACAGGCCTGCTCCTTATTGCGGTATGCTACACTGCTGCAAAGGTATTCTTTGCAATTTCGTTCTACTTGTGCTCTTCAGTGTGTGTGACAGCAGTGGGACTCAGTTTGGTAGCGTGGGGTAGGTGATGAGTTGTATTTATTCCTCGGTGGTTGTGTGTTGCAGAGTACGGCAGTGATTGGCGGGTAATCCGGGGAAAGTTTCTGGCCATCAATGCTGCCAGCATGAGCTGTGCCTGTCCCCGAAGTCCCAAGGGCCTGTCGCCCTCCGCCCACCTGGCCGACGGCACCACCGACCTCATCCTCGTCCGCAAGTGCTCCCGGATCAACTTCCTGCGGCACCTCCTGCGACACACCAACAAAGATGACCAGGTACGGCCATTCATACTGTCCACAATTGCAAAGATAATCACATACAGTCTCTTACAGGTATGGTCAATGTCATGATTACCCCTGCAGCACAGTTGACAAAAGTGGCCAGGTGCAGTCAATGTCATTGGCACAGACCTTGCCAAAATCTCCCCATGACATTACAGGTGACACCAACATTTGTATTGATTTCAAAAACTTTACAAAGGTAGCCATGGAACGTACAGCACATTGTCAGTTGGATAATCCAGACACATTCTGTTTACCTGAACAAGGAGCCAGGAATGTAAGTATATATTAGCCGAAATGTCCTAGCATGGCACCCTTTACTCCATTTAAAGGTTCATGTTACATTTGTCATGGCTCCATCACCAACTTACAGAAGAATCTCATTAGAGTTCGAAACACAAGGAAGACATTAAACATCTGCCATAGTGAAAGACTCAGTGGGACTCAGTGTTACAGATTATTCCAAGGTCCATGCGGTAGGAAGTTGGTAGTGAAGTCTGGGAGGCCCAGTTCATGTCTCTCTCTGCGGGGCATTATGTTGAGGGAGGGAGGTAGAGGGAAAAAGAGAAAAATGGAGAGAGAGAGAGAGAGAGGATTGCTC
Organism: Megalops cyprinoides; assembly: GCF_013368585.1. NCBI lineage: Eukaryota > Metazoa > Chordata > Actinopteri > Elopiformes > Megalopidae > Megalops > Megalops cyprinoides. Next base: position 15,399,444 of record NC_050605.1, read on the forward strand.
AGCGCTATGCTTGCAAGCTGTAGGGCTGAGGTGGCACTTTTCTTACTCTGGGTTCACCTCGGGTCCGCTGCGCTGCCTGCCCGCTTATCATAAATATCCCCATCCCCGCTAAAAGCCCCGGATCATTGTTTCATCAGGACCGCTGGCAAGAGAGCTCGGTCTCGGCAAAAACGGCCTTGAAGGAAATGAGAAGGGAAATGAGCAGGCCTTCAGTTGGCGGTAATGACTGCAGTTGCCGAGCACTGAGAAAAAGAAGCTCAGGATTAAGAGAGCGCGGTAAATAAATTCACGCTTTGTCTGAACACTTTAAGAAAATAACCTGCATGAACACGGAGCAGCTGGATTAACAAAGGGAGCGTGATGGTGAATACATAGCCGTTCTTCCTCAAAGACGGGGGGGGGGGAGAATAACAATCTGTTATGGAGGATAGCAGCGGGAGAAATTTAATCTCTTTGTGCTGGATCTGCTTTTGAAGCCGCCACAGTCCCGGGTCTGTCTTCTCTTCACCCTCGCCCTCGCCCTTCCCTCCCCGCTCCTCCCGCAGTTCGACCTGTCCTTCGTGGAGGTGCACCGGGTTCGCAGGTTCCGCTTCATACCCAAATACTGCGGGGGCGACCTGGAGCTGGACCTGAGGGAGGGCGTGCGCGGGCATGAGCTCGGGCTGTTCGGCCACATCTGCAGGGACCACCCCGCCTGCGGCTGCGCCCCCGTCAACAGCAGCTGGAACTGCGACGGCGAGATCCTCTCCCACGCCGCCATCGAAGTGGGGTATGCCTGCGCCGCGGCCTCTCTCTCATGCACGTGTGTGTGTGTGTGTCTGTGTTTGTGTGTGTGTTTCTATATGTGTGTGCCTGTGTGTTTTTCTTACGCTAATTGTTCGACGCTGTATCTTTTCATCGCGGCTGCTGGGGAACGGCTCAGATGAGCATCACGGCGCCATAGTGCCACCCGTTGGCTTACAGTCGCTCGACTTCGAGGGTTGTTCTCTGGATGTGTCAAACAGCCAGAGCGTGCGTCACCCTCACCTGGAGCCCAGGTGCAACGGGATGTGCGATGTCAGCTGCGAAAGATTGCGCGCAGCACGCCGGCTCTGACAGGAGTTGCATGAAGCACGGAACACATTAGTGTGGCACATTTCAAACACATTAGTGTGACTAGATATGCCGTCACAGTGGAGCTGGCGCACAGCAGTAGACTTGGTTTTAATAGTCTCCGGCTCTTTAGACCACCATTTGTTTTCTAATCACGATGACATTGTTCAATGCCGTTCGTCAGAGATGCGCGCACCTGGGACCCTGTGGTTAATTTGGGCAGTGTTCCGCGTAGCTGGTCGCCGTAATTATTTCAGGTGAGGAGACCGCGACGGTGCACAGCTGCAGATAAGGCTTCTTTAGATCCTAAATTAGTCTTATTAGGGAAAATCGAGCACTGTCAAAGTGTTCCGCATGCGCGTACAAAAGTGAAAGTAATCTCGGCGGCTAATGTGATCTAAGAGATCCAATTTAATTCATATTCAAAATTTAAATTAATGCAGGCAGCTTTTTTTTTACCAGATAAAAAGTAGTTCAGCACTTTTCAAATGCAGATTCCTTGTCGGTAAAAAAAATTAAAGAATGAGCGATTGAATAAACATTTCACAGCAATTACTGAGCTCCACTTTCCATTTCTTTGAGGGGACAGTGCGTGACCAAAAATAAAAATACAGAAAATAATGGGGCTTAATGTTTTTGTGGATAGGCTTAATCAGCCCAGAGTTTAGGTCTCAAGTATAAGATACAGGTGGAGCGTAACCCAATTGTTCCAGCAGTGCGGATTGGATCTAGATATTAATAAATCAGATTTCCGCTAGTATTTTTACTACTACTATTTATGTAGCAGATGCAATTTTTCCTGGGTAACTTACAGAGCATTTTAAAATGCAGTGCAGAATACAGATAAATTGGGCAGGTTTCATACAACAGAGGCAACATAGGGCCATATTATACAAACAAAACATTTTACATTCCTAAAGACAGCATTTCCAGTTTAAAACATAATGATGAATCTGAATTCTGAGTTTCACAAAGGCATGTGAAACACCATGGTGCCACACCAGTAGAGTTGCTGAGCAGGAAAAAAAGGTGGAAAAATCAGATGACTGTTCAGCAGGTGTTCCTGCTTAACCCTTCGTTTCAGAATGAGCATTCCATTCCAAGACGGGATGCTCCATCCCCAAACGGGGCAGTTCTGTCCCCACATGGGAAAGCTCCACTCCAAAATGGAGTGCTCAATTCCCAAATTTAATTATTCTGCAGAGTGGCAGGAGGAGGAAGTGCTGTAGCTCACCCTCTCAGCCCACCAAATGGCCTCCTGGGCCAATCAGAACCACCACCTCAGACACTCACTAGGTACTTATGGGGGCGTCAGTGTAGCAAAGTGGTAGCCTAGGGGTAAGGTGCAGGGCTTGTAACCGAAAGGTTACCAGTTCAATTCCTCGCTGGGGCATTGCTGCTATACCCTTGGGCAAGGTACTTAACCCACAGTGAATATCCTGCTATATAAATGGTTAACGTGAAAATGGTAACATGAATGTCACTCTGGATAAGAGAGTCTGCTAAATGGCAGTAATGTAGGCAGCTGTCCTCACTGGCACACTCATGCAGCTGTAGGCTACTTAGAATGTGCGAAGAGGTTTCTGTGAGCTCATATTCTCACAGCACTGTGAGAATCATTATACTCTGAACAGCGGTAGGACTGCAGCTACCAGCAGTGATTTAGTCCTGTATTGGCTGAAAAATCTCTCCACAGCGTGACTGCTCGTGCTTGAATTCGTCATTTGTTTAATGCATCGTTGTAACCAATCAGTGAATTGTACTTTGTCAATGATGCATGACCGTGTAATGTCCTTAATTGAATAGCCTTCCCACCGTTAAAAGCGCCCTCCCTTTTAATTAAATTGAAATCCATTCACTCATTGCATTTTCCCCTCCAGTAATCGGTCTTGAAGTGAGTCAGCAAATGAACCTTGTTGTTCGGATAACTGATGACGATACGGCAGTCAAGAGCAGTTTCACAAAACGCGCGCAACGACTTTGCTGTGGTGCCAGCATCGAATCTGCATAGTTAATCGTCCTAGCATTTTACAGTAATCTCTGCACTGTCATCCATGTCTTGCTTTAAAGCAGGGAATCCCATAGTGCACTGTAGAAATACTGTCACACCCAAGACAATCCTCCTTTTTTAAGCCCTTGTTGTAAGTGTGAAAGTAAATGCTACAGCATCTCTAATTACCCAGTTCTGTAGATAACAAGAGCTGTGATAAGTTAGGCCAGTTTTAGCGCTCAGTAAGTCACCCTGCATAACAGTAAAAGTTGAGTGTCGTGTCTTTAATAAAATGTGTGCATGAGCACTCATGGGTACATGTCATTATATGTAAGACAGCTCTGTACTGGGCGCATTTTCGCTACTTCACAAATTAGTAAAATCTCTTTAGTGCAACTGTGGTGATACAAGATTGCAGGTCGCGTCAGCTGCAATGCTAAACTGACCACGCACCTTTGTCTTCCCAGAGTGCACTGCCAGCTCATTCGGCTGTTTGCGAGAGGGATCGAGGAGCAGCCCGTGTTCGACGACCCCTGTGTCCCGTCTGTGATATAGAGTCACCAGGAGCACCAGGATCGCTCCGGGCACAGTGGTCTAACGCACCGGCCACAGTGGTAGTGCTGCACTGCTATGGCGCCATTTCAATCCTCTGTGTGACAGACCTATTGCGTAGTTTTCTCATGCCCCGCGTTGTTAGCTAGCTGTGATATTTGTGGTGTCTGGTACACTGTCAGAGGAGCCAGTTCTCAATAATCTGAAGCTATTATAGCCACTCTGTGTCGCCCTTTTATCCTTTTCATCCCAGCCCGCTGGCTGAGTTTTGGGTAACCTTCTGATAATGGTGACTGAAATCTATGATCATCAGACAAAGATACTACCTGGCCCCATGAGAAGAGAAGTTTTATTTATTTGACTGTTACCATATTATGTAGTGTAAACTTTACTTGTTTTATACTAAAAAGAATACATCATCATTTTGAGTTTATTTAAAAATCCCTAATGTGCGACAGATTGATTAAAATGTGGAATGTCCATACATGCTAATCATTAGTCATTCAGGGTTAGCAAGATTTTAGCTAGTAAATAATTATAAAGGAGAAAAAGACCAATATTTCTGCCCACACAATGATGTTGAATGTACGGAAACTATTTAAAGAAACTTTGTTAATGTATTCATTGAGTAGCTGTACATACACATTCATATTACTGGATTTGACATCTGCTGCAAACTGTACCAGACACAAAACATCTTTATGTAACCTCACTGTGATACACAATGGTGAAATTCAACTGTGAATGGTTAATATTCTAAAATCATCAAAAAAGTCAGTTTAACAGGGGGCAAATTTAAAGAGTTTCTATGACATCTGGCGGTGCACACCCCCACCAATGTGGTGTTGGGAAATTATGTTTGTTGCGCTGACAAATGTGACTTGATATTGAATTGACAGTGTATGAATCTGCTTAGCATCAGTGCAATGTCTACTGCAATGGCATTCAAAAGGAATGTTAAAAAATAGGATTCTGGGTAATCAATTTAAGGTTATGAGGTTATTTTTTGTCTTGCACTAAGAGTGCAAAATGCAGTGCTTCTCTTAGAAGTTGTTTAGAGCTTTTCCTTTAGACAAATTATAGTAGTAGTGACATCTACCTCTCTGCAGTCTTCCTGTGGATGAGGGGAACTGTAGCACTGGCTTTGGAATCTTCTCTTTAAAAAAAAAAAACACCTTGTGCTGGTCCTGAAAATTATATGAAACAACTGCAGAGTACCACAGTACTATCAGGGTGCTGTTCAGAAATATATCCCTGTCTAAATGGCAAAGACCCGTGGAAAAAACAGAAATATCAAACAAAGGACAGACCTTTAGCAGGACAAGGGCCAAGAGTTCTGTATGCTGGCTGCATGCTTGGTTCAAATGTCAAATTAAAAACCAAGCCTGATAAATTCTTGTGATCTTTGTATTTTGCAAAAGGAAGGTTCTACTGTATAATTGGATATAGTTGTCTAAGAACATGCAGTCAACTGATTTCAGTAGCAAACCCAGGTATGCTTTGATGAAAGACCAACAGGGGTCTCTTCTCTTCTCAGACCAACTGAGTGGTTTTTAAACATCTCCCTCCATCCCTGAATGAGTCTTAATAGAGCTGGCCTCAGGTTCGACTGTCTGGGTTCAGCGTCTCACCCTCAGGTAGATTTGCAGGCAATGTGAAATTGTGAGAACTCGTGAATTCACAAGCTTATGTAATTTTTTATTGTTGTCTTGAAAGATAGAATAACTGTTACCCTTTAAGGATGTAGATTACTGCCTCTATGCCAAAAATGTATCTAGAAATAGATGTGTGATTAAATGGTGTACTTGCTGTAACACAAAGAACATATTGTAGCATACTACTGTCAAGCTGTACTTTCTGGTAATACGGAAGCCCCTTTTGTTCATAAACAATGCTAACAATGGTGGACCATTCATGCCATTCCAACACTTGGGCTCCGTTCAGCTGGACCTCTGCTGTTCTCAGCATCATAGAGACCTGACTAAACTCTTCTGCATGAGAATCCATGTTTTAAATGTGCAGTTGTGAAAAAAACATCATACAAGTATCATATTCTGTAAGGAAATTATTAAAATCTGGAAAGTTTTAAAATGCAGCCGTGGGCTGTTTCCTGGGGGAAAGAGTTTGATCGGCTACACAGATCATTTACTGAACTGCCTTGCAAGGGGCACTTGTGTTCTCGGTATGCCCCACTAAATCCTTCCCCTGGAGCTTAATATCAAAATCCTTTTGACATTTTCCACCAGTCATGCGTGGGTCATGTTTCAGGGTACAGCCGTAGGTGACCTTAAGACTTACATTCCCATCCAGCAGCAGTCCAAGTGTTACCACCAACAGCACTTAACCTTGTCTGCCATTCCAGTTGCATCTCACAGAGAATTGTTTTCTCATACTCAGTTTCATTTACTCTGTTTATGAGTCGTGCACACCATTGTTGTAATGGATATATAGTATTTTAATTCAAAACTGCAATAGTAAGAGTACCAGTCAGAGGTTTGGACACACCTGATTAAGATAATGGGAAACATACATTCAAAGACGTATGGTTACATGCTTCAAATTTGTTTCTTAGACAAATATAAATGGTGAAGTTGATGCTTATGTTTGAATTTCTTTCCAACAAAATTATTTATTTTCTCTAATTTGAAGAGAATCTATTATTCTAAAATTTGGAAAATGGTAAAAATAAAGAAAAGTGTGTCCAGACTGTTGACTGGTACTGTATGTTATGACCAGGCCTTGTAGGTCCATGTTTCATTCCTGTCAGGTGCTTAACTACCCAATCATGGTGTTGCTTGAGCTACCTGAATGTTTCCTCCCAGCTGTGTGTGTTAGTAGTTCATAGTTACATGGGAAACCTGTTAGCAGACCTGGGCCAAGCAGCCCTCAGGTTTTGTTAGCTTTGGTTGCGAGTGTTGGTTGTGAGCATTGACGAGGTCTCATATGAATGTGATTTGGCAATGTATGAGTGTTGAATAGGTGCTACATATGACCATCAAGCAGGTTTTATGTTTGGTAATTGTGTAGGTGTTGTGTATGAGCAATGAGCAGACTGTCTGTATGTGCATTGAGTAGGCATTGTGTAAGTCCGCTGTGTGAACAGTGTTTTTGTTCATTTTTCCCCTCGCTGGTCTGATCCCTGCAGTGACGGTAAACTGTACAGCAACTCAATTTTAGATGTAGGTGTGTGTTTGTGTTAAGAGTAATTCCGTTTCTCACTACATTAGCTTACTGTTCTTGTACTGGGGATAAGGAATGTTCTTTGTGGCGTTTCTGTACTGTAGGATACTGTCAGAGTGCAAATGTTTGCTGTTCCTCTAGGTTCCTGTTCTGTGTTGTATCCTTGTCTTTGCTCTGTGTTTGAGACTCCTGCAGTGCTAATCGTGGTGTTCCTGACTCCTTTTTCTTGCTTTATTTATTGATGTTTAACAAGGTGGTATTTCTACTCAAACAGACCAGTAAGAGTACAGAGATTGTGTCAGAGGTGACACACTGAATGTTAATGCACTCAAATGTCTTCCATTATTTTGTGGCAATTTAAGAAAATGAGAAGACAGCATTTAAAGGCCAGACTTTAGCCTCTTGTATAAATTGCCCATTCTCATTAGTTTAAGTCAGATGCAGTATAACAGGTAAATGATGATGGGATCTCACACTACACCAGGAGCAGGTGCCAGGGCCGATAGGTACACAAGACATGTCTGTGCTGGGAGAGGGTATGATAACAGTGGAAGCAGCACGGAGTGGCTGCCAGGGAGAAAAAAAGAAAGGGGAGGGAGGGGGAGGTCAAGGACAGTACGTAAAATATGCTGAGGGAACACCCAGTGGCCTCATTTAGAAATCCGCGGGGTTGGCCCTATTTGTGAGAAGCCTTGCCTCGCCTTGCCCATGCGATTGTTCTGAATGGTACACCAGGCAGCCATCTGACAGCTGCTCCTCTCTGCAGCCAAGATCCTGTTGCTTTGCAAAATTGCGCCGATACATCAGCCGTCCTGACAACCCCTCTTTAGAAGCAGGACCTAAACTCTTGAACTGTACCAGCACAGTTTGATATTTGATTTCTGTCCAGGTCCATTAGGGTGCTGCCTTAAAATATTCAGTATTATAACTGTCTTCTTTTTTTTTTAATTGCGTATTCTTAAAGCTGCAGTAATCAGGAGAGCTAATTTGCCACCCTGATAGCATTAACGCGCATAGCTGCTGACTATATCCAATCAAAGCCCAGCAGGGGGGCGTGCATTATGTCATCATTTCCACTTGGGGAGCATGAGGGAGGGGCATGTTGATGATTCAGTGCTGTGCAAATGAATCAGCATATGAGTCACATGAGTCTGTATGCATCCTTGCCAACTTCCCACAAAGGTCTCTTTGCTGAAGGACCAGAACCACTGTGCTGTCGCAGTTAGAGATGTCACATTCACCAGCTATAAGCGTGATGAATACTTAGAGAAAAAGATAAGCAATGACTGAAAATGTAAAAAAAAAAAAAACGTGTAATAATAATGCAGAATTTATCCCGTACAATCTTGCAGGTTTCAAGATGAAGTCAAATGTGTAGGCTGTATTGAATATGATGGAGTTGTATGGCTTTTTTGGAAATGAATGAATAAAATCTATGAAATGACATCTAAAAATCTGTTGAATGGTGTTACTGAGGTCTGTTGAATCATTTCTCCTTGCCCATTCCTGTCCTCTCATGCCATCCCCTGGAAAGTGACCTTGTTGACAGATCATTAAAGAGAAAGCGGCTCATCACACAGAGCTGGAAGGTCTGGGTGGCTCTGCTCAAAGTGGGGCTTCTACATCCGCTCATTTACTGGGCTGATGGTCAGAGTCAGAGTCTTGAATGAGACGGTAGGTCTGCAGATAGCGGCCACCAATAATCACTTCAGTGGACTTCTTTTCCACATGACTCTGATGTTCATCTACCGCCTCCTCCTCCTCGTCCTACTCCTCCTCCTCCTCTCGCAGTCTACAAGTCTTTTTTGCACACCCCAAGTCAGTGATTCATTGCTCATTGAACAGTGCCATGTCATCGCAACAAAGTGCTGAAAAATAGCATGATGGAGTAAGTGGCCACAGGTGATCAGGCTGTAATATCTGTGTCAGAGCCTGACAGGTGAGCATGGCGAACAAACTCTTTCAGAGCCATTTACACACCACACTCCCATATGACAACACTGCTCACACGCCATACAAAATGCACCGGGACTCAAAACGAGGGCTGTCATTCCCAAACAATGAAACAAGAAACCATTTCGTCAGTGCTGATTGGTCCATGACATTTCAAACGCAACACAAACACCACTGAACACACAAACATTTCACAAACCTCTACATCTGTTTTGTGATGTGTAGAAGTGTAACCAAATGTATAACCAGAATGCAATGGACGAATAGCTCGGCTTTGTCTGAACACGGATTGTTCATCCATCACTTTATAAGACGCAGTAGGTTGACAGCAGTAGGTTGACAGCTTTCGTGAGTTCAGAAGCCATGGGGCTGAATTCTAGGTGGCTGGACTCGATTAACTTTCAGGTGACTGATAAGGGGAGTTGAAAGTGCTGGGGACAAGGTGAGAGGATCTGGAGGACCTCGGAGAAAGTGGAGACTGAATAAAAATGTGTGTCTAACCCGATAAAGTTTGGATCAGAGAGTCAGAGGGCCAGGACATCAACCCCTGGGAAATAGAGTTAGGGGTTGAGAGAGAGCGGCTTTCATAAGACAGCCTTCCATCAAGCTTGGGGAGGTCCTTCAATCTCGGAGAATTTTCACTGAAAGGGCCTGGAGCCTTCTAGGTCTCTCAGCTGTGATCGAGTCTGCCTCTGAGTCTCCCCGTGGGACCCCACTGAAATCAAATTCCAGTCACGAGAGGCGCGCTCAATGTCCGATAACCCTGGGAACTCTGGCGAAAACAAATCAGCTAATGTACTGCCCTCCCATTTGTGTCCTCTCGCAGGGTCACGCAAACCCTGGTCCTTAGAGGAGCACAGTGTCTCGTGGCTTTTCATTGAGTCAGGCACATACCCACCTGATTAAAGTGATCAATGCCTTCATTTAACCAATTTAGATTGCCTCCCCAGTTCTGAGAGTCATTTGAAGAGAGCTGGAAAATCTCCATTCTTCAAGACTGCAACTGAGTTGCCCTAAACAATAAGGGTATAAATATAAACTAAATTATATAAAAAGTTACAATTTAAGGTTTTGTACTATCTATAGCGTGAACCTTTATCAGGAGGTCAGTCTGGTTTTAAGGTAAAGAAGGTATTGAGTCTGTTAAGAGCCGCACCAGTGAAGTTGTGTTGTACGGTATGGTTGAACAGAGGGGAAATACATCACAGGGTTTTCCCATATGAAAGGGAGGGTGGCCCATCTGCTCTCTGTAAGCACCGCTGGGACATAAATATAAAAATGCTACATGGAACCAATATGAGTTATCTTGTTATCTTTAAGGACGTTCAATAATACTGAACGTGCCAGAGAGCTCATTCTGTTGACAAATACACATGGCTGGGACGGAGGAAGAATGAGATGCCACACAGTTTAATGGTTTTATTACATAAAAATGACTGCAGGAGAAAAATTCCAAACAGCCCTTTTGTTGTTACATTTTTTTCCTGCCATGATGGAAAGATATTTTTGCTCCATTCCAGCCAGTGTTTTGCTCACTGTTTTGATATGGCCCATACATTACCTCACTATCTGGACCAGCATGACAATGAAGCCTGGTAATTTTCCAATCTCCCCCGTCTACAAAGTAAATTCCATTTCTTCCCTTGTGCACTCACTCCAGCGCTGGTTCATTGATTTATTCTGTGACTCACAGGTAGAATCTTGCTGAGGGCCACTGTCTCATTCTCAGCCCTTTCCCTAGGGACATTAGAGAAATAAAAAAAAAAAACAAAACAAACAGCTGCTTCCAGCTTTCGAAATGACTGATTTGAGACAACAGTTTCAGAGCATAATTACACCTGTGCCTCATCCGGCTTCAGCCGGCTCCATCAAGCCCCATGAAGACTTTCGCACGTCGATCTTCCCCGTGACAAGATGATGGCGGTACATTAGAAACTCGGGATGAGCCGAAATAGAGATGGATGGAGTGACTGAAGCCCTAAGAGATGTAACAGGAAATTAGATGCAGTGTGATGTACTCTGCTCTCAGACCTCAGAGACTAGGACCATCAATGTCATTTACCCGAGTGATAAAGAGTGTGCAGGCCTGAACTTAGATTGAGACAGTCAAATCAACAACCAGCAGCACAGACGCTTCCAGTCACAGAGCAGGGAAAGGTAACTGGAGTCTCATCTATGTTGTTTCAAATATTAAATATCATATTGTTCCAAAATGACTTGTCTTCACTCCTATCAACAGCAAATTGTAGGATTTGATTCATTGTGTATTTTCCTTTTCCAACTTGATTTCTCCTCCCCACAAGCTCGTAGCAAATGAGAAGCCTGAAGTCTTTGTGACATCATTGTGGGCCACTGCTGTAGGGGGTGGAGTTACGCCCCTACAAAGTGAGTCAGGTCATAGAGAATTAGAGGTCTGCACTCATCCCTATGTGCACTGACAGCTGCATTACTGCGGGCCCTCCTCCCTCGGCAAGGACACCAGCCCTAGGACGGTATCGACAGATCTGTACCATCCACACTTAATCGCTCGCACCTGCTCCTCATCCCAACAGGAAGTAAAGAGGCATACCGCTGTGCCTCGTTTTTTCCCTGGGAGAGGAGGAGACACACGCTCCTTCATTACTGGCCTTACTCCGCAGTACCTGCTTCTGTGAGCTGAGACTGAGGCTCCCTGTGTCTCAGCCAAAGGTATAATGATGAAGACAAAGGCCCTATTGAGGAAGGTTTCTGTTGTTGACGATCAAGCAACAGCAATCATGTTGTTCTCCTTTCCTGATGAACCTCTCAGGAATTATTCTTTGACAAAAGATTTTTCTGATGTAACTTCAAGTATAACAAGCATCTTTATTCCTATATATATATCTTAGGTGATTAAGCAGCCTACAGGGATGAAACGTGGACCTACAGGGCCTAGTCATAGCTTATATCTATGTGTAAAAAGCTAAGTAAGTTGCCCTGGATATGGCATCAGTTGAGCAAATGGATAATGTAATTTCCCTTGCTCAGAAACACAATAAATTTAATACTAATGCCATTACTGAGATATGCAAACCTGTTTCTGAAGTGCCAGAGGTGCTTCTGGTGTGTGTTCCATCCAAACCATCCATTATGCGATTGGCTTAATTCTTAGGCTAAATGCATTGCGGCAGACCACGTGTGCAGAGCAGGCAGTATTTTAATGTTTGGAGAAACCTCTGCAAACTCCGAGGGACTGCGGCAGTCTGGGAACAGGGTTGCCAACTGAGTTCCCTCACTTTGGCTGCCGCAGCAGGGACTAGCCTGGAACAAGGACGGCTGTGTTTACTTGCTCCTTGCAATGGCAGTAGCACAGAGCGAGTAAATTAAGAGAGACACACGAGACGGTAAAATGGAGGCGCTCAGATCCTCTGCGCAGACCTCCCCCAGATACAGAAGTCTGTCCTGTCCTGCCGCTGAGACTGAGACTGACACCTTCATCTCCAGTCAGACCCCCACCCCCCCGTAGTGATCAACCCTTCCGAACTACCTGCTGCACAGGCTCCTGCTGTCACCACACAGATGGCCCCGGATCTAATCTACAGTCGCATCATGGAGCTTCGGCCAGTATCTCCATTGTTTCTCCCTCCCACATGATTTCGGCAGTCCCTGTCTCTACATGTCTGGTCTCTCCCAGATGGCAGGTGGCACACGAGGACGGCGAGACAGATGGTTTGATCAAGTTCTTTCAAATCAATGTGTACTGGACACCGGAGAACCCTGCTTTTGCCATGGTCTCTTAACCCTTTTCACATCGCATTTATGGCTTGCTTACACCCAATGTATAGGTTGTGAAGGATACGATTTATTTGAATGTCTCTCGGTCCATGGGAAGAGATTTGCAGGAGCAAGCCAGTACAAAGGTAGGAAAGTGGGGTAGGCACACATGCTTTTTTATCAATCGATTCACTGACATGAGCGAAGGGTAGAATCTTGGCTGAGAACCTGGATTTAAGTCAGCCAGGGTAAGTAACTTAGGTGTTTTTTTGAAGGTTCTTCCTGTACAGTACAGGTAGTAAGGGGGAAAGCAGGACTCTGTTCCCCTCTGAAGGGTTGCATTATTGTACTCCTAATGACGCTTAAAGTAATTACACTTTGTAATGTTACCTTTTTGTCTCCTCACACCAAGGGAAAAAATCAGAGCTGATCGCCCATTCAGGGCGTGCTGTGCCATTCTCCTCTAAATGACGCAATTAACTCTCTCGCTCATTTGCTGACTCACAACCTACTAAAACGAGAGTCATTTCGGAGAGCGTAATTGACTGAAAACAAGGTTTGTTTGAAAATCATGCATCTGGAAACCAGCTCAAACAATTGCAAATTGCAAACTTTTTTAGGGGGGGCAGGGGGGATTGGTAGGTAGACACCAATTGTAAATGACATTTTGTTTTTTGTTTTATTTTTTTTTTTTTGTGGGTAGGGGAGGGTGGGTAAGCCATGGAGAAGAACAGGAGGAGCTCCGGCCTGAATTGGAAGACTACGAACAGCCCTACGGCAGTGTTAAACCCGTCATTAAGGACGAGCCCGCGAGCCGGCCAAGCCGAAGCCACTGATCTCAATTCCTGCAGGAACCCTGGGCCCTGCAACGACTGCGGCTCCACTTCAGCTCCGTTACATAATTGCTGTAATTATTTGATTACCTGAGTATGCTCGGCCCATCTGCTCCCGCCGCTGGCACGGCTTAATGAGCAGTGTCGGCTGAGCGGTGGGCAAACACTCACGGAAAAAAACTCACGGGGATCCATGGTGGATGCTTCTCGTTGACAGAGCGTCCGACCAAACGTCGCAGCCCCCCCTACATCTGAGACTTACTGCATTGTGCGGTAGTTACAAGTCCATGTGATACCCGCGTCATGATGTACTGTTTGGAGACAAAGGATGGTCTAGCAGCCAGCCGCCACTGCCCCCTTGTTTCCTTCTCTTGCCAAATACCTGAAGCTAAATGGCGCTGGACTCAATTGGTCCTTGAATGGGAAATCTCTGGTGGAAACCAAAGCTGCAGCAGGAGGTGGTGTTAGTGAGCCAATGAGGGGCCTCTCTTCCTTCTGGGTTAAGTAAATTCAATGCCCAGTTGCAGACATGGGGAAAATGTGCTGGAGGTCCTTAGCCGTTTCGTCTTCCCAATGAAACATCAGAGTGTTTGTAACACACTGTGGTCATTAAAGATCATGCATCTCATATTGTGTCCTGGTAAAATTCCCATTTGCAAAATGCAACTGTTGTGCATCATATAGGCGGAGACTACACATTAGCAGTAGATGGGGTGAGTTAAACGTCCCCCCTCCATACACACCTACTCACCCCCACCCCCACAAACACAGTTAAAAGTACTTTAGGATTCTTGAAAGGGATGAATGGCACTACATAAATACAATTGTATTGAGAAATTATCCAGCTTAGGTAAGATGACTATATAAGCTGTCTAGGGACAATGACTATTAACCAAAGGGGTTGTGGGTTGAAATCTAAAATAATAATTCACATAATAAATTCCTAAAATATCAAAGCCCTTAAACTGGTCCTCACCACCAATATGGACGAAATATTTGCTTGCTTATTCACTGAGTCTTGATGAGTCTCTCATCAGAAAGGAAAAACATTTAAACAATGGTTAGGTTAAAACATGGGTGTAAATGCCAATAATTGCTACGCACAAAACACAGACACTGAACATTTATCACACTTGCTATTCCTCGCGTTTTCATTATTCTAGCCCATGGGCCGAAATGTTTAACAAATATGAGAAAGTGGGGGGCCGTACAAAAAAGAGAAATAAAAATTGCCGTTATCTGATAAGGTTAAAGTGACTGGGCACCGGGAGACGTTTTATCACAGCGGCGGGTGCAGAACAAACAGGAGTCCATGCTGAGAGAAGGCTGCCACGATCTATTCCACTTACTGCGCAATGAACCGTCGGTTTGACTCTCCGGGAGACGGCATCAGGGAGGGGCTTAGAGAGAAGTAGAGGGAGAGTGCGTCCCTGTGTCCGCTGCCTCCCTTCCTCTGTTAAATTGTCTGTGCACAGCGTATAGCGGTCGCCCCTCGCCCTTGTCAGACGCTGACTGTCTTACAGCGCCCCCCTCTGGATATGAGGAACAAACGGCGCCCTCTTTTTTCTGCCTGGAAACTTTCCCCAGTCAGGGTAATTGCTCCATAAATTGCCGAAATCAAGAAGAAATTTCAAATGACAAAGAAGAAAGGTCGTAAAATGAGAACATGTCGGTATTGGCAAAGACAATCATTTTATCGTTAAACATTAAACATTTATTTTTGTGTTATTTTCCGCCGGGCATTTTCTAGTCTCCAGTTTCTATATTTCACATGTAACTATGTTGAACTAGTTTACAGGTAATCCGTCAACTAAGTGTTGCATTAGTTATAACGGAATATCCACGAATACAGTACAGGCAAACACTGTATGCTTATATGAGTTTTTAAGTTATTCGAACATTTGAGGAATGATAGCTGTAACATCGCCGTCTTTCGACTCCGACGATATACACTGGGATCGAGAACCATTTAAATTAAGCAAGTATTGTCAATATGTGCTAAGAGAGACTGTGTATATTGTTAATTTTCTTGTTTTTGCATGTTAGTGTTTTGTTTCGAGTACATATACATCCATCACAGGCTTTAACATGCTTCTGCCATGATTAGCCCATCACTAATTTGGGATACCTGCAATACGCAATCGGAAAATCGGTGGGAATATCATAATAGCACCAATCTGAAAAGGGAATGTATGCACATTGTATTTAAGATCGTATCATATAAAAATATAATACCAATATTACTTTGGCACTACAAAGCGAACGATTGATGGAGATACCACACTTGATTTATCGCTTTTTTTTCTTTCTTAATTTATCGCATTTATCATTTAAGGCAGAAGTTTGATGACGTTGGAAGACACGTCATAAAAACGTCCATTTTCTTTTGCCATCTTATCTGACAACACTGATGCTGAAATGTTGAACATTCTACATTGAAGCATCTCATTTCTATTTATTTATTTTACAAATGGCAAAGAAAGTTTTAAAAACTTTTATAAATGTCAAATGACACGTTTACACAAAGGTTTCACAGCGCAATACAATTGAATGAGAGGTTCTACATTTCTTTTGATATGTCTGATATTTCATGTATTTATTATAACCACCCAATGACTGTCACATAAAAAGAAAAGAACACTTGATTTTACTAGCTCTGACCTGTCAAGAATTTGCTCAGTTACATCAAAAATGCATCAAACCACGACACCTTCTGTAATAATTACACTGACCTCTTCATTTCACTTGACAATGTGACTAGGAAATCCTACCAGGATCTCATATACCCGTCTCTGCCTTAATTGTTCAGGACGCCACCTGTCCTGTGTACCCTTCAGCCACTCACATGATGAAATACTCTCCACAAACATGAACATATTGTTTCAATATGAAAGATAACTGATTTTTCATTTAAAAAGACAATAGTGCACATTCATTAGTGGTCATTCACATCAATTCACAGTGTTCCCCCAGTGTCCCCCACAAGAAAAGTGTCAGGGTTAACACTTGCCAGAGACTTTGAAAAGATGGCCATTTAAAGAACATGTAAATATTGATTTCGAGGACAGGCAGTGGGATCCAACATAAATGTCTTTAAAGTTTTTACACACAATCTGAAACATATGACCGAACAGCAAAGTCCACATTTCAACAATAACGCATAATTCATCACTATACATTACATACCATAACATGAAAAGTAGGAATAATGGTGCTTTAGACAGCATCTTTCCTCTCCAGCTAGCCACCTGGTAATAATGACTCCCCCTATAGCGTCCGCTGTCTCTCCTTATAGTTTCCTACATTGTCGCGGCTTCCTCACCCCTTCTGTCTCCCTCCCAGTAGATTGTTAAGATACTAAAAGTTATTTCTTGGCAGATGAGTCTATCAGTTCAATTCAGCTGTAGACTTACATGATAGCACAACAATGTAATAGCAAAGTAGCCACTTTTCCCAAACTGAATGAAGGCGTCTGGCAAGAATGTCAGTGCTGTGACAGAACACTTTACAGTGGATGTGTCAGAATCAATAATAATGAATCATAATGAAGAGATGATGAAGGCAACTGATTGGTGATTATAAAGTGTGTGACTCTGGCTGTGGCTCCCACCCCTGTGTCCTCTTCACGCCGATACGTGGTTGTAGGTAGGGTAGAGAAAGGGACCTTCCTACCTTGCGCTCACCATAACCTGGATAGGATAGGACAGGGAGGGTTTAAAGATTGCACAGCAGGCAAGAGGCTCCAAGAGGTCCTTGTTTGTGTCTGCATTTAACCGCTGTTCAGGAGTACAGCCTTGTTTTCGCCCGTTTGTCACCCGGCTCTCGTGCGTTTCCGCACTCGGCGGCCTGACTAATGGACAGGCGCTCGTGGCATATTTCATCCAGTGAATTTACATCAGCTACTTAACCATCTTACTGCCTTTATAGTCCATTTCCCCCTAATTCATTCTATAAATTTGAGCCGAAGCGTCGGCCCGGGCGAGGAGCAGCGTGGAGCCGTAATGGCCACATTGATCATGTCAGGCCCCGGCGGGTCGAGTCGCCTTCAAGGCCGAGCGGACAGACTGTCCCGTCCTCCTGCCCACACCCCTCACCCCATCAAAAATACATCTTCTCTGCCCTCTCACCCCTACAGCCATTCAAAAGCTCATCCCCTCCAACCCTTCTGGAATCCAAAGATGCTGAAATAATGAAATATTACTGTCTCTCTCGCTCTCTCTCGCTTGGAACCACCCAGCGTTCTAGGCATATCCTTAGCCTTGGCCCTGTTGATCTTTCTGACAAAAGATAAATTAATGCAGCTGGC
The DNA here is from genome assembly GCF_013368585.1 of Megalops cyprinoides. Lineage (NCBI taxonomy): Eukaryota > Metazoa > Chordata > Actinopteri > Elopiformes > Megalopidae > Megalops > Megalops cyprinoides. The sequence goes on from NC_050605.1 coordinate 15,417,082, forward strand.
TGGAACATGGGTTTTCCTTAAACCAATCACTCCTGCAAGGACACTGCAGACTTTGATAAAAGTATGAAAAGCTTATGTGAAATGTATACTTAATGAAATTGTGGTGCAAATTATAAAAGTTTGAAAAAAAATGGTTTGAGTATTGACAGTGTGGAATAACTCTAATCACACTGATATCTTTTTTGGTGAAGAGGGGATGAAAAATATTTATGAACTAATATAACAAAATGGATTATGGATTATGGATAATGTCACTGCTTAAGATATAAGCATACCATATATATGTGCTCTGACTCTTCTGGTATCCAATGGGAAAACTGTTACTCTAGTTAATGTGTACGCCAACACATCTACTCCATCTTTGTTGATCCACCAGCTAATCAGATGTTGGACTCCTCCATTACCCCAAACTGTTGGTCCAAGCAGAGCGCATATGTACAGTCTTCCCTCAAACACTGCCACCCAATCCTACATCATTAGAGTCTCAAACACCAAACTAGCATCACATGAAATACATTATTCACAATAGTGTCTGGCAGAGATGGTGCTGGATGGAAACACTAGCAAGTCAATGGCTAGTTCCATGATGCACCTCATAAAATAATGACATAGACAGAGTTGCTTCACAACATGAAAAATATCCTCCATCTCGTTGTGCAAATGCTAAAAAAAAAAAAAACCCACAATACCTTTAGAAATAACAAGCCGCAAGACAAGCCGCGGTGGCTTCCTGCCGTCGGAGGGATTCACACATTACCTCTCAGTGACACTCAGCCACTTCCCGATGTCAGCACATCAGCAGAAGTCAGAAAAGGCCATATACCAGCGCAGTGATAACGTTCTATTGCCTCTACCTCTGAGAGCCTCCAACCACCAGGCAATCTGAGCTTTGCAGACTCCTGAGGTGTGTGCCAGTGGCCATTAACAGCAGCATATGTTTGATTAAATAGCACTTTGGGCCCTCTACGACCATTTCCCTTCCTTGTTTTTCTCCTCTCTTGTACATGACATTTATACACAGGCTGATACCGTAGGAGGGGGAGGAGGCATTCAATCCAACCACCATGGTGTGCTGTACCCAATTTGTGACATTTAAGCAGCTAGAATTTTTCTTAGTTTGTGGTCAATGAAATTAATGAAAAATATTGCCTGAGAAGAAATTGCTGACATTTGTCATAGGGTCAGAGTGCCATAGTGTTTAGACTGTATGTTAGTTGGTTATGGTTATGCAATCCCTCCATTCTCTACCCATGACTTCCACAAGTCAATGTGTAAGAGAGGGGTTCTCAGCTGATTACATATGTTAAATAACTAAAACTAAAACCCTCTGAACTTCTACCCACATCACTCCACATGAAACTCTACATTATCTACAGTCTTAAAAACATTTTGAACCTTTTAACAAAGCTCACCACTAACTAAAAAATAATTATCATCCTCCTACTCCTCCTCACTCCAGGACGCAGGTGAGCCGTCCACATCAGCTGTCTGCTCAGCTCCATACTGGACGAAATAGCCTTCTCTCTTGAATGTAGACGCAGCGTGGGGGCCCGTCTGAATGACAGTGCTGGATTTCTACCACCACAGATTAAGACTGGGTTGGTTTCAGAGAACAGACAGGGTCATCAGGTGAAGTTAGTGATGTGACATTGGCTACAAAACTGTTTTTGTGCATGTCTGTCTTCTCTCAGTTGGGTGGTGTGTCTGTGTGTGTGTGTCCCACCCTCTGCCACAACAAATCTTTGCTGCCCCAAAGTTACAGACAATATAACAGCATCAAAATATGCAGCAGTTATTACAATTCAAAAAAAGCTTGTTCTATTCTGAATTTCATTTACTGCTCTCAGCTCTCTGACATAGCCACCTACCTGTCTCTCAGTGTAATACAAACAGAAAGGGCTCCGTCTTGTTCTAAAGGGAAATGCTGCAGCACCTTGTGTTATTAACACCTCTACTCTCTAACACACGTTAGTAGGCGAAGCTCACCTTCTCAGAGTCCCCTGTCAAAATGCAGGAAGAGGCAGGTTCATCCAGGTAGGCGTGGAGATTGTGGTGTGGCATCAACTGACTGTGTCCTCTGTCAGTCAAGAAAGGTGTGCGAGTGTGTGTGTGTGTGTGTGTGTGTGTGTGACAAAGAGAAAATGAATGATGAAGTTTAATGTCCTTTACTGTATAACAGGCATCGCAAAGGTCACTCAGTATAACCGCGGCCATGATAAAACCACACCATTAACTATGTGCTTCAGCAATGACAGTTAAGTATTACTTCATAATAAAAAAAAAATCAAATGATCTTTATACAAAATGTCTTCAAAGCATATTGCATTTAATATCTTAGTTTATCAAAAACCTTTCAACAGTACCTATTAATACTTGTCCCAATGTTACAGATGTGGCATCTGTGTCCAGTTCAACATAACTACTGAGAGTTATGCTATCACTAGTAACTAACTTAGGAAGTAAAATATATGTATGACAATAGTTATATTTGTAATACAAATATAATAATACAATTGTATTATTCTTATAGCATGCCACAGCAAAGCATGATCTGTACTTGTGGGCCACATGAAATCGAGTGCATGTTTAAATAAAGTTTTGCTACAATCACAGTGATTGGAAAGCAAACAAGGGAGCTTCTTCTTCCGCGCCAAATCCTAATCCCAAACATTTAATTTTTAATTTTGATTTTAATTTATAATCAGTTACTGAGAGCAGAACTCTACATCAGTACCAACTCAACATTTGCTAGTCTACTTCTCAGGATGACGTAAGAGGTAAGGAGCAGGGCTTGTAGGCCGGAGGTTGTGAGTTCCCAGGTGGGCCACTGCAGTTGTACCCCTAGGCAAGGTACTTAATCTGAATTACTTCAGTATATATCCAGGTATACAAATGGATAATGTGAAAACTGTAAGATGCGCAAGTCACTCTAGATAGGAGGGACAAGTAAGCAAATGTAATGTAAATGTAAAAAAAAATTTAGGCTATTTTGGTCTGCTGCAGCACTGTTGGGGACATTGTTGTTGGAACAGTAAACATGTATGGAACCACATAGATGAATTCCACATCCTCGAAGCACTGAAGAAATCAGCAGACTGAAATATACTGACCATATTCTGCAGTCCCATTGTAATGTTTTCCTCCACACACAATTGTCACTTTTTTGTTTTGTGGTTTTGCTAGGAGTCGCTAAAAGCACCTGGGGCTGCTTAACTGGTAAATAAAAGGAACAAATCTTTTAAAGACTCAGTGAATGAGTACATGTGGTACACTGCAAAGGTTTTTTTTTCAAAAGAACGTTGCTTGCAAACCTCTCACTTCTACCTATGAGCCCACAGTGGAGAGGTATTGCTCCGGCTCTGTGTGGCTTCTGGGTCTTTTGACAGACGGGACAGGAGCACGTTGTCCCATTCCCTTAGTCTACTTGAATAACACTCAGGAATATGAGAACATTTGCCACAACCAAAAAGAAAAAAAAAAAAAAAACGGACAAACAATTCATGCAAACATCAATCTAGAGACCCTTTCATCCTGTGACATCGCTGCAGAGATTTTCATCCCGGTAAGTTCTGCAAGCACACTTGTGACCGAGCCTCTTGTGGTTGCCGTGGTAATGAGGTCCATTTGTCCTGGCCCGGTGGGGAATAGCTCGCCGGGTTCCTGTTTGTTTTTTCAGGACAAGGGGAGCGTTATATTAGGCTCTCTCGCGGGTCATTTCTCATGCTCAGGGATTACAGATGTATCTATTGTATCTGCCCGCGATCACAGAATCCATTTCAGTTTACTGTTACTAGACCAGCTGGGCTCTTCATGCCAACAGAGCAGTGGGAGCAATTTCACTCTCAGCTGTGTGTACAGGGCTGTCTTCTCCAAGCTGAATAAAAGAACACAAAATGAAACAGAAGCTGATCTGGTTTAATCACACGAGGAGAGAAATCGTAGAACACCAGTGCAGGATTGTTTGGTTTTATTGTGTACTTCATTCGTTTGATTTTTGGGGAACAAATGAAAAATTCCCGGAATTGCGAACATCATTTAGAATGAGGGAGAGGGAAAAAAAAAAGATTCTTTCTTATCTAAAGGTAGGACATGAATCGATTTGCAGATTCATTCCTTTAGAAATTGCTTCAAAATGAAACCTCTGCTATGAATACCTGGCTTAATTAACCCTCTGCCAATAACATTGATACCATTGTGGTTGTTAATAGTTTCCTAATGTGCAAAAGATGCTCTATTGCAGGCCGGCTCTGTAGAAGTCCCAGTGGTGTCTCTCTCTCACGCTATCACCCCTCCCTCACACAAACATTAGGGGATGAATCAGACAGCTAATTGATATGGGTCTGGAGACAGACTGCTCTCCGCTCAGAGTGTCAGTCTCTGCCACAGGTGCACCTGATGGGAGTCCGCCAGGGGCCAGGTGCTCAAGGTTAACCTTTTAATGAATGGAGCCGGAGCTCCGGTGGTTGTTCATCACTGATGTGGGAGCACCCGGGATTTCTCCCTTTTTTCTCATGCATTTGCATGCAGTAGGCTTTTTAAAATACACTTAAGGTATAAGCTATGTCATAAAAGCCATAGTGAGGAACTGCTGGCAAGTTGGGCCAGGCCTGATTCAGTCAGGGCACAGAGGGGTAGGAGGTCAACAGGAGGAGAGCATTATACAAGCTTTGAATGTGGGTATTCGGCCCTATTTTTGTGGTATCATTCCAACCATAACCTCAGTCAGCTCCTGTCCAGTGAACCTCCACTTTTACAGCACGGTCTGTAACACACGGTGCCACACACGGTGTGGTGTGTGTGTAGTCTGTTCCCTGTGCTGTGCTGTACTGTGTGTGTGTAAGCATTGTTTGTGGATACTTTCGGAGAGGTATCTCTCACTGTGACAGATACTGGAGGGTGAATGGGGGAGGTTTGACAATCTGGGTTATTTACTGACCCCGGCAGCCCTCTCAGCCGGCGCGGGTCTCCTCTGAATTCGGTCTCGTCAGTGAAACGTCTAATCACGGACGATCGTCACTTCAGCGGACTGGCAGGGCTGCCGCGGCTGCAATCGGTCCGCAATGCCGGGAGAGACGGATGAGCCGGGCCCTGTCGCGCTGGAACAACACCGCAACTCATCCTGTCGAGCCGCCGACAGCCCGACGGCTCTACTCCCCGAGCCCACACGCCCACTCCAAGACACCTGCCCGAAAAAATACATCCATAAACAGAAGAGTGTGTGCGCAGTACCGATGCCATGACACGGGGTTCACCTTGAAGGACGGTGCTGGATTTCTACGGCAAACTAACACTGAGTTGATATCATACAGCAGGAATGGGTAGGTGGACTCAGAGCCGTGACATCAGCTGTCAGACTCTGGGTGTGTGTACTCGTGTGTCTGTGTGTGTGCGTATGACTGTGTGAGAGAGAGAGACTGTGTTTGTGAGCACAATCGTTTCCGCTCCACCTGGCATATCTTTTGTGTTTCACAGGGACGACAGAACAGGGTATTGAAACACGCAACAGTTAGCCATATTCCGACTCAAAAACATGTGCTCTGTGTAAATCTCATTCGCTGCACTTCGTCTTTTACATAACCTGTCCGTCTCTGTGGCAGTGTAAGAAAAACAGAGAGCTCTGTCTTGTTCTAAAGGGAAATGCTGCAGCACCTTGTGTTATTAACACCTCTACTGTCTAACACACGTGTCAGTGGGCAAAGCTCACTTTCTCAGTCTCCCCCAACATTGAACCACTTCCCCAAAGCCCTCTTTCATCGGCTACCATAGAGGTCTATCCAGCTGCGGTCTGATCTAATGATCTGTTTACTGGTTCCAAGCAGACACCCCTTGAGATGGTGCCTGTCAACTGCCATCCCAATCTTGACCCTATCGCTACTACTGCTGTTTTCCACAAAAAAGGATACTTTTCATTTCAAAAATAGAGCCTCACCACTTAAACTCTCCCTGCCAAAACCACACCTGTTACATAAAATCGTGAGGGAACTAAATATAGTTGATTGTAGAACAATGGTATTATTTCATCAAAGAGCAAAGAGAAGCAGACATGAAATGAGTTACTTTGTTGAATAAGAGATAAATAGGATTAAGGTAGTTCAAGTTTTATTTATGCTGAAAATTAAATTCTGAGATATGTGCTCCTAAACTGCATCAGACAAACAGTTGTTCAGATATTTCGGGACGAATTCCAGGTGCGGGAGAGAGGTTCAAGAGACGAGCGCCCTCCCTCCACGATCATTCACGATACCAGATGTCCCCTATCCTGTCTTGGTGACTGCCACACAACAACTGTTCTAGGACCAGGGCCAAATGGAGCTTAGAATCACATATTTGAGCCTCGCAAGAGAAATTCACTGGGCACATTAGAGTGACCGGACTAACCTGCCGTTCAGTTCAAAACAACAGGAGGCTGGAGTCCAGCTGTCCCATCTAGAGCTGTAGACAGAATAAGTAATCAAACCATTAGCTACTGGCCAATTATAAACCTCCCTCTAATTATTAAGGACAATCGTGGCAGTCATGCAACCCAGGCGCTCATCTGCCCTCTGGCGCCTAGATAAATTATGACCAAAAGAGCCACTGAAAAACACACCTACTGTTTATCGGTGGAATCTAAAGCGTTCCCTCCTCATAAACAGAATCATTATACTGTTAGCGCTGAATCCATCTTTATTTGGGTACTCTCTTTGTATAAAAAACATGTTAGAAAGTAAATAACGGGGGCCTTGGCAAGAGTGACCTGGGCCAGGGGAACCGGGTCCTGCCGGGCCGTGGCGGGGTCCTGCCGTTTCCCGGGGAATGGGAGCTGACCGGAGCAGCATTGTGATTTATGACGGGGGGAGTTGGCTGCAGAGGCAGGAGCACGGGGCCCCCGCTAAGATGAATACTCGGCCTGACTGCAGGAGACAATCTGATTACAGCAGCCATGAGCCTTTCATCTTCATTCCACTGCCCTCCTCACCATGACGACGGGGGAGTGCCTGACTGCTACCGACAGCGAAACCCCCTCCCCCCCCCCCCCCCCCCACCACACACACACCCACACCCACACCGTCGCCCCAGCACCAAACACACCTGACATCCCCGGACCAGAGGTCTCCCCTGGACTGCCACGGAACACACATCACCCGAAAGCAGGTCAGCAGGCCTACTCTGCCATACTTGCCACTAACGCCACATGCTCACAGGTCCTGGCAGGAGAATGTAACAGCATACTCTACAGTGCTCAAAGGTTCTTGCTGGAGGGATATACCATTTCACATAAATATTCCCCAACCCTAGACCTGGGGAGAAACTGTCTATATGGCTATTCAATCCAGTTGAACCATTAATTAGGTTAGACTGAATTGTTAATTAAATAACACTGAATAATGCATCTCTACATTTAAATTGCTATACATTTTTGTTCTGGTGGATGTTTGCTTGAGGTAAAAAGGATCATATCCAACATATGTCCTTTAAACAAAGCTGTCTTCATGAAGCTTAACTGATAGTTCAATTAATTGCTCTGGCCCCAGTTGACCAAACAATTGCTCCTAATTACTGCTAATCACTAATAAAACAGAGACTCAAACAGAAATGACTTATATAAGCACCCGTACCTGTATCCCTCTGTTTGAGTAAACATTCTTCCAACAATGAAGAAAGGACTAATAATACAGTGCAGTTATAAATGTTCAAAAAGCCTCAAAATTATTCTGAAATACGTGCTTATTCTAACATAAGTAAATGAGTCACAGAGGTTGTTGATGAAATATAATGTAGTTGTTCATGCTTTATTACGTATTTATTATTCCACAACAAGTGTTTAATCCAATAATAATTGTCACATTTCCCAACAGGGAGATGTCCCACCATACTCCACACCAGTCAGTCAAAACATCCCGAAAGGGGCTATAGCATACAACATACTCTGAACAGTCTCACAGTTCTCTCACCTGCTTCTGAATATTGGTGTCCTGGTGGGAGGGCCTGGTTTGCTTGCAGTAAACTAATCACCAGGGTGCACTGAGGCGGGTTCACCCCCAGAGCAATAAATTCAGCTCTGCAGCAATATTCCACTCACGCTACCTTAGCTATCTGGGTGAACTTTGTTGCACCGCACCTGTGGGAGCTGCAGTTCATTAATCACAAGCAACTTATGAGTAGAATTTACTATTCAGCTTTTTAAAGAGATGTATGGGGGGCGCACTTACACCAGACTGCTAGTCCAGAGCTAGGTAGGTGGCAAACTTTGCGACAGGCAGAGGCAGGAAAAAAAAAACACTCAACTAATTTTTGTGTAAAATACCAACTGACATAAAAGCATTGTCTTTAATAGGATGATATCAGGTGGCATTTGGTAGTGGGGGCTGATGGGAGATGTAGTCCACAGTCAGAGGCATTGAAAGGCTGTTACAATAGCTCTGCAGTGTGTCTCCAATCAACGCTTCTATGAAAGTGTGACATGACATTTTTTATATACAACTTTGAATTGCTGTTTGAATTTCAGCCAGCCATTAGCCAGTTAGTGACAGCCCAGCATGGTCAGTCCATTTGAATTCCAGCCACACAAAAAGAACTCTTTTATAACTGAATACAATATCCTCAGCCCATGACTTGCAATGCAATGACTTGCACTGAAGTATGCAAAAGGAATTCCAATCTAATTATGATGTACTTTCATTAGCTACCTGTCAAGTCTGTGAGCTAATAGGTCTTTAAAATTAGTAATTCGGCAGCAGATAATTTATCTTTAGATGAACAGCTCTGCTTTAAACTTGAACTTTGATGCATTGTGCAGACTTGAATTGAGAACATTGTATTGCAGCTACAGCTTAGCATTGGCTGTGACTCAGACGGTCACAAGCACACAGAGAGAGGGCTGATTCAGCCTGTTGCATGAGGCTGTGAACCACAGGCTATCAGAGGCTCTTTCTCTTTCCCTCTCTATTGCTTCATCCACTGTCCTTTATTGTTACATTTCTGGCCCTGCTTCTAGAACAATATTTCATCCACCGTTTGGAAAAAACAAGGATTCAGTCTTGTCTTATTGGCCGTAAATGAAGAAGAGGCGGTTCTGCAGTACTGCATGAAGTGCACTAGGTGCACTCTACTGTGAGTAGAACAGAAAGAGAACAATTTCTCCCCATCATCTCTCTCTCTGCGTCATTTTGCAAACAAAAAACACGCAAGGCTAGGCAAATGTCTAAGGTATGCTTTGACCCAGTGAGGGAGACAAAAGCCAGCTGCTAATAAAGTCAGCATACGAAAGTTAGAAAAAAGACTGACTTTGCAGCTTTTAAAAGCAGACTTTTTTACCTGTTAACTTCTTCCATGGAAAAAAAATCAACTCTTATTCCCACTTTCACTGTGAAGTGCTCTGAGAAAGGCTGTAATGCATTGTAGTAGAAGCAATTCGTTACTATTTGTTTTCTGTGTACCTTTTGCTCTCAGCTCACCTTTTGACAGTGCATAACCTGCCCTCTTTGAAAAACTCTGGCTTCTCTCTCCATTCTGGTTAAGGTTCTCACCTGAGGATACAAAAGAGGTGGCACACAGTGACATTTTGGTTACAACTCCAGCTCTCAGCACACTTCACTGCTGGCCACACTCAACTAAAGGGAAAATCAGTTGGGAGTTACTGCTGGTCAGGCAGAAGGGATCGTAACCGACAGTGAAGCTGTGGCACGCTTTCTAGGAGAGAGAACAGCCTGTAATTACAGCCTTGTAAGAAATGTAGTCTGTCTCTGACGCAGATCGACACATGTCTGATGGGACCCTTAAACTCTCTTATGCACCACAGCAGTGTGTGTGGGGGGGTAGGGCGGGGTGGGGGGAGGGTGCATACTGCCTCTTTGCTGAAATATCAGCATCCCTGCATAGTGGGAGCTGGACACTAAATTCTGTCCTCTAATCTGACGCAGATTTTTTTCTTTCTCCCCCCTCTCCTCCTCTGCCGATGTGGTCTGCAGTGAGCAGCAGCCATTTCGGTCAGGCTGCTGCGGTTTCCGCAGCGCGGCTGCCACTGTGTGGCGACTCAAAGCACAGCAGGCAGGTGTGCGATGCAATCGACTGAAGCAGAGCGGGGGGGGGGTTCACCAGCCTCAGTCAAAGACAAACACCTCCCCGCTCAGCACCGCCATGAATCACCACGGGGGCGGTTGGACACTAATTATCCAACAAATCCTTTATTAGTGACGGCCCGAAGATCAATCTAATTAAAAAGATTTTAGTCGAGGGAGTGCTGTTTATCAACAAGTCCTGGTGGTAGGAGACATAAAGGAACACTCACTACCCAACTGACTAAATGATTGATGAATAATGAATATGAGCTGAGAAAATAACCTGGAACACACATCTAATATATCCGTTATAAATATCTAAAAGTACTACTAAAAGTAATGTACCAATGGTGGTTTTCGCCATTGAAAGTATTTCTCAAAAAAAAGAACAACAACTATTGAATGGATCTGAAGTGTCAACTAGTACTCTTTACATTTATGGAGTATAAAAATACCAAATGAAGCTGGTATACTGCCCTGATTGGAACGATATAAAAATTTTGATTAAAAAAAGCCAGCCTTCCACTTGAATGACCTACTTGGGTTATGTTGTAATGTCATACAAGGTATGTTCCTCTATTGCATGTTATATTACCTATTGCAGTTGGGTATCCTTCACTGTCAGAGTCAAATACTGCAAGCTTGATTGAGGAGTTTCTACCCTCAGAGATGTATTATCACAAGATGATAAGATGACATTGAAATAAGTGCTGAATCATTGGGAAGGTATGTGCCAATACCAACAGAATTCTCAAGTAATAAAAACATAGGCTTTACCCACCCTAATACCTAAAAATTAAAAATACCTAAATTTTAAAAACATTGTAATGCAATTAAAATGCAAAGGCTTGTATTTCAATTAAATGTAGAATGTCACAGAATTAAGGATTCTATGCTCAGTCATGGACCTGGTTTCTTCCTCCTACAAAGTGTGGCAAAGAAGGCTGCCAAAGCATTGCTTATATATGAGGTTTTATTTTGTCACTGTCCAAAACATTATTTCCAGAGCTGACACCGGTTACCTGGTGATTTATGACCCCTCTGGCCTTCAATAAATTGGAGCAGGCGATGTATCCAATTGGATAGCACAACATACCTAACTGGGTCGAGCGAGGTTAACCGGACGGGTTCTGTTTCATCAGCTTTTGATCGGTTTGGCACTCCATTCAAAGGCTGCAAGCGGTGCATTCAAACAGCGCCCCCTCCTGGCGAAGTGCTGGGTTCGATCTCCAGGCCCTGCGTTGGGATTACCGCCAACAGCACCATAACTTGAAAGTGGACGGGACCAAAATACCGCTTCGGATATTGGTCCATTTTTTAGGCATGTGCAAATGAACAGGCATGGGGAGAGAAGGGGAGGGATAGGTAAGCAGAGTTCCAGGCTGTGCGTTCAAACAGCACCCCCTCCTGGAGAAATGCCAGGTGTGGTCTCTAGGCCCTGTGCTGGGATTACCACTAACAGCACCATAATTCAAAAGTAAACGGAACCGAAATACTGCTTCGAAACTGGGTCCGTTTTCGTGTGCGCCCGAGTAAACAGGCGTGGGGGGAGAGAGGGAGGGGATAGGTAATCAGAGCGCACCTTCATGGAATGCCTGATGCGGCTCCTCCAGACGGAGGTGATTAATGGGCTCTGCAGCGCCTCCAGATGGTGGGAGAGGAGCTGCGCGGGACAGGGAGCTGGTTCAGTCACGCAGAACAGTGCGGCGCACACCGCCGTCGGTCCGAGCCTCGCACAAACACCCAGGAGGCACCGCCATGGTCACGCTCTACAAAAGGGGGCAGACAGACCATGGAAACGCATGCCTCTTGTGTGGCGTTACACTCACACTCACTGGGCTGGGAGTGTTGTTAGCCTGGTCTGACGCCATTGCTCATTTAACTTGAATGGATACACTTATGATAAGAGTGTCAGCTAAATGCATGTAATGTGATGTAATGCTGTGTCTCCGTCCTTTGCTGCTTTATTTGCTGTGACCTCATGCAGAGTGTCTTCAGAACACTAACACCTAAAAATAAAATAACATCTGACATTGTACATTGACTTTCAAATTATATATATATATATATATATTGTATTTATTCTTATTATTTTTGTCGACTGCAGGAGCAATGATGAAGATTTTGCCTTTCAAGTATTCAAGTCATCTGTATTTTATCATTGCGAAAAGGTTACTCATAAACTCATCCCGAGAACACCGGCAGCGGCTGCAGCCTTATTTCCTTGGCTGTTTGTGCCTCTGAGCAGATGGCTGGGCTGCCCGCCTGCCACAGTGGTGGATAATTTAAGCGCTCTCTTAATAAACGGGCCTCAGGAGCGCCTGACGGCTCGCAGGGTGACGCGAGAGAGCGCCGAGACAGACCAACGCCCCGGGCCTTCCTCTCCCGGCCGTTAAACACGACTCGGGGAAAACTGCAGTGGACGCCCGTTTTTGCGGTGTGTGGATCGTAATGACTGTCCGGGTCACGTTTGGTGGACCTTTGATCTGCGGGTTGGCAAGCAATCCAAGCCTCTTAATGCACCTTCTCCCCCCTCCTATGTCTGGGTAGTGACACACAGAGGTCCTAAAGGGGCCTGTTTAGCACCAGCTTGCTTGAGTATTCAAAAGGCAGAAGAGCTCTGGGCCTCTGGAAAAGTCAAACACATATGACAGCAAACAGCACAAGGGTACAAAAAGAAGCCCTCTCCTCAGGGCTTGGACTGAAGACAGTCATGAACAGCTCCTCACCTCTCTTGACAGACAGTAATTATTCAATATCGGAGGCAGGAGTGAATATAAAGGCTGTCTGGCCCCCACAGCCCTCGGGGGGCACACACTGGGAGCAGGGGAGGCAGCTGCAGGATTGGAAGCGGCGCGGGTGTATCTGCACACCCACATCCCACCCCAAACTGGTCAACAGCAGCAGCAACCCCCCATCCACCGTCCCCCTTCAGCCTTCACCCCCCCCTGCTCAGGAACATGGGGGGGGGGGGAGGGGGGGAGGGGGGTGCAGACTGTGGCTCAGAACGATACCTTATCGTTCTCAGCGCACCGGCATGTTGAAAATCTCTCATCTACAAATGGGATTACAGTGCCAATCATTAGCAGGGGCTTACCCAAAGACTGCTTTCACCGTGTGGCAATTACATTTACCCTTTTTCCAGCGAGCATACAAATCAACATGATATGATTACTCTCTGTCACAGATAACGCAGCGATGCGCAGAGACCCACGCTCGCGAGGATCCTGGGTAATTGAATCAGCCACTACAGGATGCGAGGAATCTCACAACAGCCCAGAATAGAAATGGAAAGAAAGAGAGAAAATGAAACTGGACCAGGAATAACATGTCATTAGTTGTTGCTGTGGGGAGAGGCATTAAGGGGCAGGAAGATTAGTCTCTCCCTGGCCTCTTTCACAAAAGTGGCACCCCCCTCTCTGATGCAGGCTCTCCCGCTCCAAATACAGACAGCATAAATAACACAAGGCTAGCCAGAGCACCACATAATATAATTGCATTCACATGGAATCCCTAACTCAATCAACATTAATTCATATATTCATTCATTCCATCTCTTGTCCTTGAAATCAAAACAGTCTTTTAATATGCTCAGCATTGACTTCAAAGGCGTCATTTTCCCTGTGAAGTCCAGGCAAGTAATCTTGTAACAGTATGGCGGATCTTTCTTGGGAGGATTGCATCCTTAGTTATCCCTTGTGCCTGCCTGTTGTGGACGGTACCCACTGCACTCATTGCATATTTCTCCAGAGATCTTACTGACTTTGGACATCCCACTGATACCACCTGTGACACAAGCCGACCTCACGACACCTCCGATATGTGCTGTTGTGACAAAACCTGTCCGCCCTTCTAAGAATCCAATTCTCTTTCTTCGGGTGACAGGAGGAACTGTGGCATTGACAGATGGTCGTTTTCGTTGTGCAGATCAACGTGACGTTGTGGTGACGGGAAGTGACAGCATCCTTTTTTATTAGAAACCCCTCCACTTTGAAACAGACTTCAGTGTCAGAGAGTCACCAGAGGTCAACTGACTCTCCAACACTTTCATTTTGGAAATGCAAGAATTCAAGATTCAAGAATCCTCAAAGAATCAAATTCAGAGATTAAAATTTTATGAAACATTTAATATTCTGAAAAAGATGTTTTTCAACGGTTTATTTGCCTTGCCATTAGCAAAACTTACTTTTAGATTTTTTTTAGCTGTCATACCAACATCATGCAATATTTGACTGGTATTTTATAATATAAAAGTAAATAGATCTAGTATAATAATACTCCACAACATTTGCCTTCTGAACTCAATCACCACAGGGGAGCTGATTTCATATCCAAATTGTAACTTCAATATAATAAACAGAGACTAAATAAAAACCAAGCAGTCCCAATGGCCCTTTTACTACATGAAACAAAGCATCAGCTTTCTTTTGCAATATGCAGAGAATCAAGCACCTTACCTGATATATTATGCATTTTTTGAGAGAGTTATTTTCTCATTACATAACAAGACTTTGATCCTTCCAGGATATCAAGGCAATAATTAGTCTTCATTTATGACCCTGAGTGATTACTACTGTCTCTGGTTTAAAAACAACAACAACAACAACAACAACAACAACAACAAAAATTGTACAAAATTAAAGACAGCAGCTGTGGATGGATCAGTCGCTGACATTCAGAGAGAGAAACATATTGCCAGTTGTTCCACTTGTCATGCTTGCATACTTGTTGAATGAAGGGGCCAGACCTATTCAGGTATCAGGAGGGAAATTCACCACTTATTTTCCCCACACCGCGCTAAACACATCTGTAGCGAGATTTCCCTCTTTAACTTTAACATCTGGTGATTAATGAATCAGAGTCTTCAACCGAACCGCATGGCAAATCAACATCATTAAAAACATGCACTCCCCACCCCTGCAGGCCACTGACGAGGCATGGCAAGCAAACACATTCTGACTAATTAGAATTGACAATCTGACAGATTTTACTTAATGCCAGCATCAAGGATTCAAGAGCAACGAGATCTATCCCAACATGCAATCGGCATTCTAATTAACAGTGTTGACGTGAGGGAAAAGAAAAATCCCTCAGAGATGAAAATGAGATGAGTGTCCATAAATAGCCATACCCCATTGAGGAAATGAATGGAAGGAGATAAGTATCGATCCTTTATCCTTCCTTTACATGACATTAAAGTTGAACATGACATACCTTACAGTCCCTATACATTACATACATTAGGTATAAATGCATTTTGTTCGTGAATCCTTTACTATTATTTTGGAAGAAATTAGCAATTTAGCTTCCTCCAAAATGTAACCACATCAAATGGTATGTGTGTCAAAATCCTCACTGATAAGATTAAAGAGGGGGAAATTATTGCTCGGTCAGACACACAGTCTCCCAGCACAGAGGACAGAGGAGTTCACGGTAGGAGATGGCCATGATCTCCTCCCTCATACACATTGCGAGGGTCCAGGGTGGCAAAGAAGAGACTTGTAGCATAGCACAGCAGCCAAGGTTGTCAGCACTGAAAGAGGTGAGGGGGCACCGGGCAGCCACAAAGGTGACCTGTCACAGTCAGACACGCGTGTACAAAAACCAAGCCCCTGTGTCACAGGCATCATCAGGAAAATGGCTGGGACCAGAGAGCCGTCACGTACACAGGGACAGAAGGCGCTTCTGGAATCACTCTGGCCCCGCGAGGACTCGGAAGCCATCGGAATCGAAGCACGGATGCGTAAATGACAGTCTGGAAGGATCTCCAAGATGAGAGAGAGACTGAGATAGAGAAAAAGAAAGATTATCCTGCATGAATACAATGTTCCCGCAAACAGAGCGTGCCTAGATATGATTAAAACCGGCTGATGAAGTTCACCTCCAGAAGGTGACAGAGACCAGAAATCATTCTGCGATGTAGCGCTGGCTCAGAGGACCCGGTGGAAAGAGAGAGAGAGAGAGAGAGAAACAGAGAGAGAGAGAGAGAGAGAGGGGTGGGAAAGGAGAGCAGGAGAGGGCTGATTGATGAGATCGCTGTATTAAAATGTCCCCCCACATAACCAAACAGAACGAGAGCGATCATCAGACGTTTTCGGCCCGGGAGAGGTGCTATGTTTACATGGTGTCCTGGGAGAGTGGGGGTGCTGGGTGGAGGGTGGAGGGGGCTTTTGCTTTCAGCTAAATCAAAGCTGTGGGAAAGTGTCGCCTGTGAATAAAACTCTCCCCAGTCACAGTCCCAGAGGTGCAGCTTGCTCACCGCACCGCAGGGACGCACACGGTGGGGAACTGTCACCGGGTGCAGAGCGCCCGTGACAGACTACAGTAAACATCACAACTTCCTTTCACACACACACTCCCTTAACTCTTAGATCTCTTAGCACCGGAAACATTCTCCCCCTCCTCTTTGCGCATGTACTCCTGGCCGTGATTCAGTGCAAAACTTTGAGAACGTTTGAGGTCACCCCGTCAGCCGGAAAAAATAATAAATACATAAACAGCATTTCATAACTCAACATTACCACGTGGAAAATATATTAGCCTGGACACCAAAATTTCTATTTTTTCCCCTCCACGCGTCCAAGGTGAAAAAGAACAACCTGTTAATGATGCGCACCTACACACACACACATGCACACACACATAAACACACACACACACACATACAGTTGTGATACAACTGGACACACCTTTAAGGCTCCAAATCCCAATTAGGAAGTGGCATAGTGATGATTTGAGCCAGCAGCCCCCAGGGAAGAGGATACATCCTACTAAAGACAGCAGCGCACAGGCTAATACAAGCCTCTCATCATTTCTGCTGTCTAATACAATGTCCCCATGCAACTATCCCCAATGCCCCCCTCATAGGCCAAATGAAACCCATAATTCAAACAGTTCTCCCTTCACCCGGCATTAAAAGTCAATCTGCGTGGAAACATCCTACATTCCAAAACAGAGGGAGCAAGCGAGAATCCCCGGTGCATCGCAACCAAAGTTAGGATGCATTAACCTCCATTACGTCTCCATCCGCATGCTAAACTCAGTCTCAATGGCCACCATTCTTCTTTATTTAGGAGCGCTGGTATTCTGCGGCCGACCTGAACTTCAGGAATACATTACACAGCAATTAACGTGAACAGCTGGGGACCAGAGGAGGACTCCGGGCCTAATTGGCTCTGAAATGTCAACTTTT
Source organism: Megalops cyprinoides (assembly GCF_013368585.1). Lineage (NCBI taxonomy): Eukaryota > Metazoa > Chordata > Actinopteri > Elopiformes > Megalopidae > Megalops > Megalops cyprinoides. The sequence goes on from NC_050605.1 coordinate 15,434,314, forward strand.
AATACCAGAGGGATTGTTGCACACCAGGCTGGCTGCTCAGTTACCCAGGAAGTGCCAGACCAATACATGACAATGAATAAATTAATATTCTCGTCACATGAAAGGCCGCGCAAAAACGGCCAAACCAACTGGAGCGAGCACAAGCGCGGGACCATGAGATGAGTTTTGACCATATGTCATATCCTCAAAAAACAAAACAAACTAAGCATAAAATGGATTGTCTGTTGCTTTGCATAAAGAATGCAATTATGATAAATAAGAAAAAAATAGGAACTGGGATAATCTAGGATTAAACACAAATATATGACGCTGGTACAAATATCTCATGTCAGAGCAGTTTACCACTGACATGTGTACATAATGTTTTCATACCGCAAAGTGTGCTTAACCAAATTAGATACCTCATTAATGTCTTCCCATGCCAAGAGACAATTAATTTCCCTAATTCATGCCTGATTGACATTAGACAAAGAGCAGATTTTCCATTCTGAAATTAAACAGCCAGGCGGCGGTGTGGAGTCCAGACATTGGATCCAGTCGTGGGGCAGTAATTAACTTTAGTGAGGCAATTATCATAAATTGCTGCAGTAAATGTTGTTATACAAATAGATACCGTGCAAGTTATGATGCCCTTATTCAGGGGATCTGCAAAGCAATTCTACCAGATTCTAACAGAGTAACAATACAATGAGTAAAAGGATGGATAGTGTGTCTGAAGGTGGATTTACAGTGTGCGCTACAAGTTTAATTGCTAATATAAGTCTGTGTTTACCCACTAAGCAAATGTTTTAATGAAGCTCGACATGCACATGGGAAGTGGATTGAAATGTTCCCATGGGTTTCTTTGCAATTCTTGGCAGGTATTAACTGCGGTTTATAAATAAAGAGAAAACAGAAACTGCGAAAAAAAGTGTGAAATATCTGTGGTGTGAAGTAAAGGTGTTCACATGTGAAAGCATGTTGGTCTTTATCTTGAAAACAATTTATATTCAGTATTCAAATAAGGTACTGTAATTCTGAACAAAAGTAAATTGTGAAAGTGTTTCAAAGCAGTGAAGATCCAATGGTCCTGAGAGCCTGAGGTCACTCTTCCCTATACAGTACCAGCCAAAAGTTTGGGTACACCTACTCATAGAAGGTTTTATTCTTCATTTTCTTTTACCATTTTCCACATTTTAGAATAATAATAATAATGACATCAGAACTATGAAATAACACAACTGGAACTATGCTGGGGCCAAAAATGTGTTAAAATTTTTAAAAGATGTTTTATATTCTTCAAAGTAGCCAAGAAAATTTCTTTAAAATTATTTTTTTTGGAAAGAAATTCATGCATTGGCATCAACATCACTATTTGTATTTGTCTAAGAAACAAACTTTTAAGCATAAGCATAACAAGCATTTAAGCATAAGTCTTTAGATCTTTGCCCATCTTTGAATGCATGTTTCCCATTATCTTAATCAGGTGTGTCCAAACTTTTGACTGGTACTCTAACTAAAAAAAAAAAACTGTGAATTTGCACTTCACTAGGTACAACAGAATCTCTACTTCAATTCAGGTTTAATTTTTAAAAAAGTGAGAGCAACACCATCAACTACCACAGGTAAGAAGCAACATGTCAAACAATGATTTGCAGTGGGTTCCACTTTTAACAGGAAGTTTAATTGGCTGCATCAGTCATGAATTTCTGATCTGTCTCTTCTCTCTCACTTTGTGGCAATCAGGCCATTGGGAAATAGTCCAAAGGCAGCACCAAACCTGCTGCAGTCGCTACACACAGGACACTGATAAATGTGGACAGTCACGAAGTGTCAGGGTTTTTCCAACAACTTTAACAAACAGCTCTGCCATTTAATGTAGACAGAGAGTTTGGTCAGGTCTCCTTCAATCAGCGATACTAAAAATACACGTTCTTCATCTTAGCTTCTGTCAAGAGGCAATTCGTCCTAACCTGTTGATCAACTTCATCGTTCTGATCTTTCTTCACGGCCAAGGTTACTCTGCCAGCTCGAACGAGAGGCAAAATGGCGGACGAACCCTGCCTTAATATGGGGTCCATGGAACGTCACTCAAACACCAGCTCCAGTATTAAATGAATTACACAGCTGGTGCAAATCAAAGGCCATGCCTTTTCCTCACACAGGTCGTCTGAGAGCGCACACACATGCTAAACACCAAGACAGCACAGATAAAGAGGACATTTCTCTTTCTGAAGACTGATCTTGGCAGCTTACTCAAACAGCGGGGAAGCTCATGTAGAGTGTACCCACGTCTAGTTTAAACAGTCCTAACCACATCCAAGGAACTTAACCACACTCCCCATCCTCCCTCACCTGTAAGCACACAATCACCCTTCAACTGACATGGGACATTCTCAAAATATAGCGATGTTTACAACAACATTCCAATATTGCCCATCTCCAGTTGGTACACCGCTTGTAGAGATAACTGATTGGGCCTTCTACAGCGTTTCCTCCAATGTCCTGCTGTTTATTCATGCGGGGGACCGTGCACAAGCCGACGCCTGTCGCTCCCAAGCCCAGCCTTTTGTGGAGAGCCCACCTGGGGGACTGGTGTGATATTTAAACAGACGGTCCCATCTGCCGGGTCCGGCTTGTAAAAAGCAGACATATTACAAGCCAAATACAGGAGAGGTGTTTACTCGCGATTATTACTGTGGCTGACACCTTGTTAATTCAGGCCCGCAGCCCGACGGCTCCCTCCATTTCCCATCAAAGCTGGCGCCGCAATCTTAACTACCCCCGCAGACCGGCCACCTCAGGGCCAGGGGCGCTTCAGTCTGCAGCCAGAGACTCTCTTCTTGGCATTCGCATTCAGCAGACATACCCAGAGAAATCCCTGTTGTTCATATTGATTTGACTTCCAGGTAGCAGGCAATTATACCCCCTTTTCTTTTCTGCCAGGCGATGTGAGGGCCTTCATTAAAAAACAAGCGCGAACAAATTTTGTGGCAGAAAACCTCTTCACATTTTAATTGGGCTTTAGACAAACACAGACAAAGACAAACACTTCTACAGAATAGTCCTATATACAATTACTAATCGGGTTGAAGTCTCATACAAGGTTTTTTTCTCCTTTTTTATATTCAGTCTGTTTTGGGTACAGATGTCACAATCCTTTTTACTCTTAAGGCGCATGTGTGTGTGTTTGTGTATTCACTGCCTGCCTGAATATTTTGTGTGTCTGTATCAAACCAGTGTGCATAAAGGAGAGCAATACAATAGTGCTAAGTAGAACAAAAGTCAGATTCATCAACACAGAAAGCGTTTAAGCAGTATTCTTGCTTGCCATACACAATTTAGAATTCACTGCTATAAACCAGGTGTAAAGAATTCACATCTCTCAAACCTTTAAAATGAAAGTCGACTGCACAAAAAAAGCTTGCAGATCTTCAGCCTCTCCAGTATGTGCAAAGTGCAGAGCACACGAAAAAGTACCACCAAATGACAGCTGTAGAGGCAATGAGGGGGCTGTGCAAAAGTCATTATACCAGAGTGATATGATCCTTTAATATGAAACTTTAAATATCATCCTGCAGTCTGCCAGTGGTGGTTGCTCAAAGAAGACAAAGGAAGTCATGCCTCCTCTAAAAATGAATCAAAAACATTTTCTCTGTTTGTAAGGTTTCACCTTAATATTGCTACATAATAAATGTGTAAATATAAAACAGCCTTGCATGTCCTAACGGCAGTCAGAAATTTGTGACGAAATAGTGCCAGCCATAGAACATTTTAACGTCCCCTCTTGCCCAGTTAAAGTTGGCCCCTGGAAAATGGATTTCAGTCAAAGTCAATAAGATGCTTTGTCAAAGTAATTGCCCTGAATGATGAAGTTCTAGCTTGGCATTTTAAATATTCAACTGTGATTTGCGGTATGTGAAAAACAACCCAGAATGATCTAATATTCCATTTTGCTACTGACCCACTGAAGGTACCACAGATCCTTTTTTCCTATGGCAGTCTGACGAACTGTCATTGCTTTTTATGCCTACCTCTCCGTTATCCCGCGTTATGTAGATGTTATGGGAATAATAATAATATGAATGTTATGGGACGTTTCGGGTGGTTGCAATGCTTAGCGCTCACTTTTGTGAATGCATCATTTCCTCATTTTCACTTGCAGCTGGCAGTTTGCATTGAAAGACAGCACTGAGTTCAGAGCAGACACAATACGCAGGAGCGTGAGACAATTATTCCGTATCTTCATAACTCTAACTCCATAATTTATTCTTAGCACAACCGCATCCCACCCGCCACCATTGGACTCATGTGTGAGCGCTCACACTGCTACAGTATTCCTCAAAGCATTTCACAAAGGAAACACTGTACTATTTAAGGATAATTTACAAGGCTGTCATTGAATATAGTGCAGCCAGAATAAAACTGAAAAGCACCCATCTTGACAGGGCCCATCAGGGAGTTTACATATGTTACTGTAGCTCCACCTAGTGGTCAAATAGAATTGTGTAATTTAGCATAGTGTGTATTAACAATACACTGTAAAGACATTGAAACTTATCACATTACACACATTATATAATCAACAGTATAGGATTATGAACTATTTTGTCTTAATCTATTTTGTCACCGTTCAACTAACTAATTGATTAAAAAAAGTTTAGGTGCAGTTCACACCATCACTTTCCATATAGGTGTGTGCATAAGTCTAATTTAGAATCAGAGCAAGCTGCTCAGTGTGCAAGCAACAACATGGCCATGAATACTGACCTTCACTTTCACTACAACAGTGGTTATAGCTGTCCTACTTACCAGGCAGAGCTGAATGTGGATCGTGCCATTGTGATGCATAAACAAACAGGATGAACTGTCTTGATCAAAATACTCAAGGCAGACCAGCACAATTAAAATGACAGTGGAGATGCTCCTCATTGTATCAGGCAAAGAGGAGCAACAGACAGCCCAAGCATGGATGCTAACACTGCACAGTATTCGCATTATTTGGTTCGCAAACAAAAAAAAGTTAAATGACACACAGCTGTATGGAAATGTCCAGGCTTCACTGTGAGCACGCTCAAAGATCTTGAGTCACGTGATCAGTCTCACATCCACAGCTTGGCTCAGTCCCACAGGATAGGGGAGCCCTACAGTTTGGCTTAACACCTGGAAGAACAGGTGTGAAAAACGACTTGACCCGGAGCGCAACAAAACCCAGACACACCTGCTGCTTATGGCCATTAGAATTACCCCTTCATGGGTTACACTGAATCCAATTAACTATCAGATTAGCGTAGTTAGCGCCTCACGTAGACACCAGATACCCTGGGGCCTCAGCAGAACGTCTTCACTGTGTTAGCACTCACAAGATGTGCTGTGCGTGTACATGCTAGCTTATCTCAAGAGGGATACTTGTAAATGCATTTTTCTGTAAATACATTACGGTGATTGGTGAAGCCCTGGTACTGCAGGAAACAACGCAGAAAGATGTAATTTAATTTTCGCAAAGGAGGTGGAAATTCAGGTGAGATGAATAGTGTTCATTTAGCAGTTACAAAGATGGGCTAGAGCAAGCCTAAGCTTATATCATTCCCCAGAAGGGAACAAGGTGCTGGGCATTCCCTGAATTGAGGGGTTATTGTTTTCATCAACTCTCTCAAAAGAGTGTTTGTGTGTTACTGTTCCTGTAACAAAATCCCAGATGTGATACACCTGTGACCAAGGATGCTGCACTTGGTGCCAACTGGGAAAACTCCAGTTGTAAAAATGGAGAAGAAACCACACCAGCACACACTAAGCGTTACGTTGACTCAACAAGCTAAAAGATTCCTCCAGTAGGCTCACCTACAGACTGCAGTCTAAAAATTAGCATTCAGAGTCCATGGGTAGCTCTGCCTCTAGGGGAAGACATGGACAGCACAGGCAGTTCAGAATTCATGTCTCATGATTTATCTTGTTTCTATTAACAATGTATAGTGTGGGGTGTAAATGGTCTTGCTGTGATGTCATCAGTATATGCCAGGGAATGCCTGAGAGCATTGCTATCAGTGATTCACACTCAATCATGTTTCACACTCAATCATAGAGCAGGCTGAGGCAATCAGTTTGAAGTGGGGGCCTCATCTGGTGCTACTGGAGGCTATGGCAAACACGCAATTTCATCTTCAGACTCTCCGAATTACTGTCCTCTAGTGACACCATGTGGTCAAGTTTTGAACTGCAACTTTGTGCAACTGCACTGCGTCAGTGGAACAGAAAGAGTCTATATCTAAACATTTGCTAAAGTTAGACTAAGGTGACTATGGAGGTTGCTATGACAACTGCAAACTCAAGCTCTTGCTGTTCAGCGGTTTGTGCTGTTGCAAGTGCCTGTGTGTGATCTGCACGTATAAAGCTGATAAATGTGTATTTTACCAAAAAATGTTTTTGTAATTTACAATATTCCAGAAGTAGTCTGTGCATTTTTAACAAGGAATTACACTCTAAGGGTTATGTCAAGAACATTGACATCACAGTCCAAAAGAGACATTTACCAGAAATAAGAAAGAATTTAAAACAATCACTGAAGGCATTTCTCCTTGCGGAGGTCAGTGAAGTCGTCTGCCGAGATCTCACACGGCAGTCTTGTGCCTAAAGATAGAGCACTATCAAAAGAGAGAGAATGGAGGTGGAAAAAATTAAAGCCAGAAGTAGACCCAAGGGGCAATTTATTTCAGCAGATCAAAGATTTAATCTCATTTAGCACCTGGATAATCACCGCACAGACGGAAGGCACTTCCTGTGAGCTCGAACACAAACACACCCAGCCCCAGTGGTCATACCTGACAGGAATGTCTAAATCAGTCCTTCAGAATGAGTCAGGGTTTTTACAGGTCTGATTCACTCTCTTCTGTCCCCCGCAGTGATTCACCCAATCAACCTGCATTTTCAATTTCTGCCATGTAGTGCAGTGGTAAGGAGCAGGGCTTGTTACCGAAAAGTTGCCGGTTCAATTCCCCATTGGGGTACTGCTGTCGTACACTCAAGCAAGGAAATTAACCCAGAGTTGCCTCAGTGAAAATCCAGCTGTATAAATGGATAACATGCAAAAACTGTAACCTGCTGGTATCACTCTGGATAATGTCATGTCACCTACCTTTGCAGCTGGACATAGTATTTGTTCCAAGATAAAACGTATAGGTCTTCTCTGAGAATGGGGAGCTACCGTATGTGGCAGCTATGTGGAGGAGACAGCACAGAAAAACAAACACACATTTACTTTAAATTCATTTACTTCAATTAAAAAAAAATGTACATCACATTTTTTTTTTTTTTTTTTACAATAGACGTCATTCTCTTTAAAAACTTTACAGGGATTTCTCTTTTGCTTTTTACATTACTTTATATATATAAATTCCTTTTTTTTCTTTTATTGTCTGCCTTTGCACACCGGCGACACACGTTACAAATAAGTATTCACATCTGTTCTGTATGATTAATGTTCCTCTGTGGTCATACCCTACTAGGGAATTTTATGAAACTAGTTAGCAAACATGTACACACAGTCAGAATTAATACTTTTGTTTAACACCAAGAACCACACAAATATACAGCAGTACTCAGTGAGGATCCTTCCGAATAGCCAGGACAATCTTTCCACCCCAGCGCCAGCAATGAGTGTGAAATCGGCCCAGGGGAAAAAAAAAAAAATTATTTTATATTAGGACCCCAAGAAGCAAGAAGGACTGGGGGATTCTGGGAAAATCTTGGGGCTTAGGGTCTCGCCTCATTGGTGCAGACAAATCCTTCCAGTGTCACGGTCCAGATGTCAGCATGGTTTTCCTACCCTCCAGTTTAGCCAGTGGAATGACCCAAGATGGAATGCAGCACAACGGGCAGCACATATCGAGCTGTTCCTGACCTTGAACACGAGCCTAATGACACCATCGACACGGCTATCCAAGAGGCTCCCTTAAGCCATTACCAGTGCTCTGCAAAAAGACTTTCATTCCCGGTTTTGGTTTCTGGTCAGTCATACCAACCCAAAGAAACATTTGACAGCTCCAGCCAAAGGCCAACTTGCAGCCAATTTTTCAAATGACTTTTAAGCAGAGTACTTACAATGAAATTCAAGCTCCGGATGGATACATTCAGAGATCAAGCAAGGTATAATAAGGTAGGGTAAGGAAAGCTTATGTTGTCAGAACAACCCCAGATGTGGTTTAAACACAATAAAATGAAACAGAAAAATAAAACCAACGTGCAACCTGTACAACGCCTTTGTAAAGGCCAGGTCACTTCTATGTTTCTCCTGTTCACTGTCAGAAAGAGGTGTGCAGAGATTGTCAAGTTAACACAAAGATCTTGCATCACACTGACGTGATTTGAAATGAAACATCCGTCCAGTCTTCATATCCCCTCCCCTCTAATGAGGGTTGGGGGTCAAACTGGCCCCTTCTTTCATTGGTGTTTAACCCAACCTTCTGTAAACGCTATAGCCAAGGCAAAACATGACCAACAGTAAAATAAAGAGAGTGACGTTTGGCAAAACTTCCATAAAACATTCTGTGCTTCTTCAGTATAATCTTCTACAGGGTACCCTAAGAACCTGGACAGTTTGAAGAGTTAGTGGTATCAACTAAAAAAGGCTTCAGGTCAGGTTCAGGTTCTCTGGTGAAAGCCCAGTTTACTACATTACACAGTATGTTTTTGCCTGACAAACATTTTCATACAAAAAATAATTTCCTACCTACTCATAAAAGAAAAAAAAAAACAGTATCTGTGAGGTGATGAGAGAACGTCTGTACTGAAAGAGCAATGTCACAAGCTTCTGGGGGCTAGCTTTAGCAGACATTGTGAGCCCACAAGATTAGAGGATTGCACCTCTGCAAGCGGCTACTGACACCTGCCACTTGACATCACAGCAGGCTAGCTCTTGCCCTTTAGGTAACATGTCTATGAGCGACAGCCTTTTCAAAGACATGGGTACATTAGAATCACAGAGCAGCACTGGAACCTCACACAGTGAGACTTCCATGTGACACCACAGCAGCCAATCACATCTTATTACCCATGGATACCAAGTGTACCAAGTTACCATGGCAACCTGGGAAACACAAAAAAAGGAAATGCACACTTTTGTGAAACATTACCTACCCAACTATTCAACTCACAGACAACAGCTGAGGAGATGGTTTGGCATTGAATTTGTGAATATGAAACCTTCCTCAAAGAAAAAGTCCAGCTTTTATTTAGAAAGGTCAGCCATTCCAAAAGGGCCATTGAGATTTTGATTTTTGCTTTTTACCTGCAGTTACAGATAAGAAACAACAAACTCCCTGTGTGGAGTTACACACAGAAAAATATATTAATAAAAAATGACAAAGGTGATGTTTCAGATCATTTTGTTACTATACTGTTACTAAAAGATTTCAGTGCCTTATAACTTAAAAATTAATGATTGAAGTAAACACTGGACTGAATCAAAATTGCCCCAGAGGTAATTCTCATGATGTGCCCCTCACCTAGCTTCTAGTGAGATATCTGAAAGGCGTTAAGTCGTGTTCACATCAGCGATAGACGTCACCGCTTTTCCAATGAGAGGACAAAGTTTGATTGATCTTGGAAATTAAAGCTGGGTGGTGAAGACAAAACGGAAGCTGAAACAAGTCTGAGCTTTGTCACAACCACAGGGCAGTGCGTGCCGCATCAGGATGGAAGCTGACCATTGCGGGTTTCATTTTCAAATGTCCAGTTACCTAACAACTAGATGAAACCCACCCATGGTCCTCGGTTGACTTGTCTTTCACTGACCCTTTTGTGGGATTTTTATCTCTGATATGAACACGCCCACAGGGTTTAAGTACATTGGTCTCTTGTCTTGTCACTAATCCATTAAAATACAAACCAAAGCCAAATTTAGGGTCTGTCCAAAGTCATTTGACATGTTTTGTAAACCTGTCCTCTGATCAAAACCTTATTTAAGGCTTACTGTATATTTTAACAACAAACGCATTCAGTTGCTTCTGGATTGAGAGATGAAAAAGATCATTACATCACATCAAAACCACAAGGTCACAGTTAAAAATATTTTACACTCTAAAATGGTGAAATGGTATCGGGAGACAGTAGGGAAATTTCTGGTCATCGCCATTAACAGTTGTTTACGAAGGACACCGGAAGTGTGCGGCATTTATGCGAAGAGTTTTGTGCGTGTGTCAGTCCATACAACAGTGACGCAAACTAGCGAAAGAAAAAAAACAAAAGGCTTCAGTATCGCTGCTGTCAGCGGAATAGTTCTCTCACGTTTCCAAAGCACTATAGTGCAACGCCCTCACCCCCGAAAGCAAGGCCTTCAGTGATAACGATTCAAGACAACAAGAAGAGAAATTCACCAGGCCTGGGTGAAGCCTGGCCAGTCAGAGCGCCCTCCTTCATGAGGCAGAAGTTTCCGGCAGGAAAGGAGACCCAGCCCCCCGTGGTGAAACGCCAGTGTTGAAGTAAATCTCCCCCACATACACACACACACACACACACACACACACACACACACACTGTAACCACAGAGTGCAGAAATGTACCTCTCTCCCTCCGTTTCCTGTAGAAGCTGAGGTGGAGGTGTAGACACATGTACACACACACCAACAGAAAGGAAAAGGTGTGTCCTACCACCCCGCTCCAACTACGGCAAGGTACAAAGAAAACATACGCAACCACCCCCCCTCCTTCCCCACCCCCACCTCCTTTTCTGTCTCCCCGACAACTACATCAGAGAGGGGGCGGGGCATGACAGAGCACAGGGGGACTGCTCCCTCCGCTGTTAGGTCTCAGGGTTGGTGGTGGTCATTATTTTCATGTACTGTGTGAAGATGGCTTCGAAGGCCTCATCCCTGTGGATCATGGCTCCAAAAACTAGAGGCTGTGGGAGAGGATGAGGAGAGAGAGAAATAGAGAGAGGGGGGGAAAGACAGAGACTCTTAACATGATAAGGTGTCAGTCACAGAACAGAAGACAAGCCTCAGGAAATAGCTCAGTCATATCTGTCATCTCAACAAAGCAACAGTGGGTGGCAGTCACTCCATTTACAAACTCCAGGACTAACTCTACTTTAGAAAAAAAGATTTTTACACAACATGATCTACAGAAACTACCATGCTAGGCATGAATAGAAATATTTAGTTTGTCTTTAAAGTATGCATTGAATCTCTAGCAGTATGACATGGAGGTTCAAATTTTCTGGGTCTTCATACCTTCTGTGTAGAGGGTGTGGCTATTGATATTCCCATCCCTGATCCTGGTAATACAGACAGGACTTTATACTGTAGGGAAAAAGAACACAAAAGGAAAATGTGAATTGAGAGTACATTGCGCTGATGTGATTAGTTATGAAAGTGGTGCTTTCATCCCCAGAAGGTCACAGATGATGAATGCTAACCTTCTGAATGTCAGTGATGTCGATGAGTTTGATGACTTTGTTCTTTTTGGAGGAGCTGGACCTTGAGCTGGAGCTCTCGAAACACAGGTAACTGGGGGGGGGGAGGGGGGGGGGGGGAGGACAGGCTTCATCAGGCTAGAACATCTCAGTTATTGTGTATTACATCCGGTGGCTAACAGCGCCACAGATACACACTCACTCGCAGCACAAACACATTCAAGTAAGATCAGGATCCGAATTTGCCTGCCTATGCATGCATACACAGACGGACGCAGACAGACGGACACACACACACACACACACACACACACAGAGATGGACACAGAGCACTTACTTTTCTGTGACGTACAGCATGCCATTGCGGATGTAGTCGGTAGGCATCTTCCTGTCCCTGTTTATCAAGCAGCACCTCCATCCATTCTCACACACTGAGGACACACAGTCACATCGTGAGCACACACCCTTACACAGAGCGACTGTGTGGCGTGCATTTCAGATACTACCCATATGCAAGGTGAGACATTTTCTGGCGATTCTCTGCTCACCTGGTAGGGGGCGCTCACTCTCGGGCAGGTTGAACACCTCATGGAACGGGCCCTTTTTGGTGCTGTGAGTCCGGCCGCCCTCCTCCTCGCGTCCAATGCCACACGGCACGCTGGTTGCCAGGCTACCGCGAGACACCATGGGCTGTATCTGGAGGCGGAGGGAGACGGAAAATCAGTCGTGCGCCGGCCGCCTCGCCCACGACATGCAAAGGAGACGATGCGGCTGTGGAGTTCAGGGTTACGCGAATCAGTGGCCAGCGTTATTTTTTTAATTGCGCTGAGTTCAACATGTCATTCGCTCTCAGGTGTGCTTTTCGAAAAGCGGGGTCTAATAGGGGGAGCAAACGCAGGTCTCCTTGCTCCTCGGACAGGGCATGGGGGGGGCGGGGGGGGCAGGCCTCGTGCAAAGCGCAAAGCAACGTCTCGTGGGGATGGATCCGTTCCGCACGCACCGCCGGTCAAAAAGACACGGCAGCATTGAGAGTGAGAGTGAGAGGGGCTCAGATGTTCTTTCACTGGGACCACTGGCAAGAAAGTTTCGCGAGATTAAGCAGGGGTTTATGGCAATGTGTAACATTAGCTCTGAACAGTGATAGTGTGCCTGTTACGAACACCATTTACTTTTTGAAGAGAGACGAATCTTTGTGATGTTTTGGGAGGAAAATGATCATATTAATGATCAATTCTATCGACCTGTGTCACAAATTTATACAAAGTCACATTATTGCAAATATTTGGATATAACCGAGCCTTACACTAAGACCAGAGAGGTGACTTTGGATGGAAAAACGGATTTCTACTTCTGTCATTTTCGATTCAAACATACATCGCTAAAGGAATGTCAATGTAACACAAGTCTTGCACAACACCTGGAATTTATCCATTCTAATCCCAGTTTCACATCTCGGTGGTTTAGGATTATAATGGATAAATTTCATTTGTCACGGGACAAAACCTTCCAGAAAAAGCTGACGTGAAAAATATGAAAACACAAAGAGAATGCAGAGTGTCAGTCACTTGAACACGTGCGTGTCGGTCATATTTTTACACAGGTAAGCGTCAGAAACTTTACTGTGTGTCAGTCAATCGATCAAACTGTATTATTACAGCACCCTTTCCATTCAGGTCGTGATTGAGCAGTGGATGCAGTCAGATTAGATGCACGCTCTTTATTTGTTGGTTTAGTCAATGTGTATGTGGCGGTTCCTCACTGAGTCATTGGTGTCACCGGTTCTGTGGGTGCAGAGCAGACGTCATGCCATGTGCATGCTCAAGGCCACTTTCATTTCCCCCACGCAGATACAACTGCTCATCTTATAATCATCCTTTTCAAACTTCCTCCATTTAGGGTTTTTTTTTCCCCTCTTTCATCAATTGGAACTAGGTTCATACTATTTTAAACTCAGCTTAACTTTCCATCCATCCACCTGACTCTCAGGCTAAAGACAGCATACAGGACTGTTCATTTTTTAAACCAAACCAATGCAAAACCAAAGAGTAAATTCCACTCAGTGTTAAAATCAGAGAACAACCTGTGGGGGTCTTACACAGCACACTAGATCAACTTTATAATACTATTACAGCGGTGAAGAATGACAACACAGTCAAGAGGTGACAAAGGACAGGGGGGAGAGGAAGCAGTCCCCCTTACACAAGACATTTTTGGTCTAATATGAACAACACGTGGGATTAAATAGTATGAGTACATGATACAGTTGTGGTACATTTTCTCAACCATTTAAGAAGAAAAAAGTCACTTCAAAACAAAAGTTAAACACTACAGCTTAAACAGGGTAGCTGAGCTATTGTAGCACTAAAACTAAAGCACAATACTAAATCTACTGTATGCATTTAAAATGCTTGATTTTTGGTTATACCAACAGAGGTACCCCCAAAACACACAGGAAAAAAAATTGTCAGGGTTCTCCTGAGCATGTTCATGAAAATGGATCCAAACAGTCTCCAAGTCTTATTATTTATGGTCAGCAGGGCTGGGACACTGAATTTCACAGAAAGAATGGATGCACCCTTCATGCCCCCATATCAATTCTTCCAAACCTAGAGTTGGTATGTAGGAGGAAGGCTAGCTTAATAGAAAAGATGAATCTCCACGCTCTCTAATTTTACACTCAGTATTCTGTGTATCTATTGAAATGGTAGCATAATTTGGGCTAGAATATACTTCCTGTGAAACTATATCAGTGGACAATGTATATGTATAAATGAGACAAAGCAGGCAAAATAAAAATGTCAGTTTCCATAAATCTATCTTGTATCTTGTACACATACAGTTGTCAGCTAGCAAGATATCTGCAGTGTACTGTTAACCCTGAATTGCCAGATGTTATGCAGTTTGGTACTGCTCATCAGGGGTCAGGCAGTTTGGTCCAGCTCAGAGTTTTGGAAGTTTGGTACATCCCATGAGAGGTTGGGCAGTTTGGTGCTGCCCATCAGACGGGAAGTGAAAAAGGATTCGTTACCATATGTGCTGCATAAAGAGCACACATGGGACTGTCCTCACTGATTTTTCTTGGTAGTATAAATGAATAATATTTTAGACCAAGATGCATTAATAGCTTAAAAGTAGCCACAGTCCCTGCCCTATTGTCCATTCACACCAGGAGTTCAATGGCACGTGTTTCTGGCTGAGACTCAAACCAGCCTGTGCAGGTACTGGGAGTCACAGTCAAACGCCAAAGTCAAAAGTCTCTTTGTTTACTGAATACTGAATCAGAATGTAAGCATAGCAGGACACGTTTTGATCCATTTCTGCACAAACACGCACAGCCCTTGTCACAGGGTCTGTCTCTAACCGCAAAACAGGCACACACACCCACGCAGACACACACATAAACACGTACGGTTGGCTAGTGGTGCGCACACACAGGCATTGTCAGATCAGAGCACACAGGAGTCCCTACCTTCTCATAGCCAGAGAGCTGAGAGAGAAACAGAACACACATATGACAGTCACTACACAACCCGTCGCCATGACTGCAGGGTCAGCAAAGAGAGAGGACACGTTTGTGGCAGTCACTGCGGAATAGCACCCAGCTCCAGCGACCACGCACACAAACAGGAACATGGTCATGTGTCACAGGTCCGAGAAACACCACACACACACACACACACACAAACACACACACACAGACACACAAACACAGACACACAGACACACAGACACACACACGTGCACTAACACATGCAAGCACACAACAGCACTAACACGCAGGCATACAGTGAGAATGGCATGGAAAACTTCTGCCTTCTCTTTTTTTTTTGAAATAATATTGTCATCAGTCTGTCAATCTATTAAATTACTTTTAAGAGGTGATTTATTGGGGTGGAAAAAAGTCAATAAACCAGGGTAAGAGAAGGTATTTCCAAAAAGAAGAAAACACCCACAGGAACATGGTACAGGACAATGTCCTCCAGGGTTGTGAGTGAATGCCAGTCTGGAGAGGTGAACGTGAATATTAACAAGCCAGGTGGCCACACCCAGAATGCAGTGGATAGGTCAACAGAGTGGAAGGGGTGGGACTTGGTGTACCAGGGGCGGGGTGCTTGCGGGAGACCTCACCCGTCGGGATAGCGTGGCGTTGGAGCGCTCCTTCAGCTGCGGGTCGGTGGGCAGGCTGGTCCACACGATGTAGGGCGTGTCGTACTTGTCCCGCAGCTTCGGGCAGCTCTTGAAGAGGAAGTCGATGATGAAGAACTTTATCCCGGCGTACACCCCTGGCGGAAATGGGAAAACGCAAATCAGTAACAACTGACTGATCCTGGGTCAGGTGAATGTGAGCCTTCAGGAGTAATTCTAATGTAAGTGTACGGGGCAGCAGTATAGCATAGTGGTAAGGAGCAGAACTTGTAACCTAAGGGTTGCCAGTTCAATTCCTCTCTGGGGCACTGTTTCTGTACCCTTGGGCAAGGTACTTAACATAAAAACTGTAACCTATGTAAATCGCTCTGGATAAGAGCATCTGAGAAATGACAATGTAATGTAATGTAATGTAAGTGCATGCCTGTTGAGCCATGTCAATGTGTGTAACTCATATTTGTTGATGTCACACATTCCCATACATGCTCCTCTGAAATTGCTGATGCTATGAGGTAAGCAGTATCTGCGGTGATTGAGAGGTCTCACCGATTATGAAGCCCATGAGCTTGTAGGGCAGGACGCAGGAGGAGATGAAGGCCACCCACAGAGCGATGTACAGCTTCTGAGTGATCTCAGGCTGCACCCACATGAAGAGGCTGCAACACACACACACACACATACACACATATACACACACAAATGCACAGACGCGCACACACACACACACACACACACACACACATACACACACACAAACATACAGACACATATGGGTTAAAGATCTTTGGCTGCACCCACATGAACACACAGGGGTTGCCAGTGAAGTTACAAACAGATGCACACACACCCACACATGCATTCACACACAGGAGGTGCCAACATAGTCTGTCACTTCTTTATGTGCTTAAATGATCTAAAACATTGTTCACTTACTTCTTTATTTTCTCTAAGACATCTGCCATCTTACCAAAGAGGTTCTAGAAGGGAGAAACAGAACATGTGACCTGAGGTTTTTCAAACTGTTTTAGGTGTCTGACTACTGTAAGGTGATATCTCATTCTGAATCTGGTGATGATGAAGGAAATATCCTTAGGGTTACCTGTGCTTTCTGTGCAACATCAAGGACTAACTGGAATTTCTCTGAAACCGTAAGGTCTTCTTTTGGTGGTTCCTACAAAAAAGAAAGGACATTAAATGCCACAGGGACTATAAGTGACCAGCACCTCAATGGAAGGCCTGCAAAGGCTCGCACAGGAAGTCACGTGATGCAGGACGGCTCGTACCATAGGCTCGGAGACTTCAGGCACGATGCTCCACTGGATCCTCCAGCCCCTGAAATGAGAGCAGAGTCACATCATCCGCGGTGAACGCAGGAAGCAACAATTCCCAATGACTCTGAAACCCCATCTAAAATGCGAGCACGTCACATATGAATCATACGAATCGTGCACTTGTATCTCTACTACCTAGCTTGTACCTTGTCTGGCCAACTACTGAAACTTGGTCATGCAGCGCCTCTTAAATTGCTGACTCCTTATATGGGTGTTTCCTTGTGTTGTACTCTGCCTCACTTTGGATAAAAACATCTGCCAAATGAATGTAAATGTAATCAACCGATTGCCCCTCCCCTCCGAGGGCACTCATCAATAGCCCTCCCTCTGCCTAGCATCTGTCCTTTGCTCACCCCCATTGAATCAGTCATTGCCATGGACACGGTCACATGACACCCTCCCTCACACCCGCAGAGCTATTTCTGCTCTTGACCGGGGGACGTAATCTCCTCCTCCCCAGCGGGCGTACCGTTTTCACTGATTCAAAGGTCGCTTCCACACACCATCGCCAAATGAAAATCCATTTTGAACAAACCTCCCTATCCCCCCATCCCCCCACCCCACCGCCAGCCAGAGTTTTTCTGGCTAGTTTTTCATTGTAAGGACGGGGCCCAGGTCGAAGGAGTTACCTTGCAATGAGGTAGTTTAAGGACAACCTCAGAATGGCCAGGAACAGGAACAGGGGGATGGCCCACCCATGCCATGCAGCATTCATGTAGATCTGCGACAGACAGGAGAAGAAAGAGGAGAGAAAACGCAGGTCAGAGCTTGCGCTCTCCCATAATGTTACATTACATTACATTCATTTACCAGACGCTCTTACCCAGAGTGACTTCCACCACAAAACTACGGAAGTGTATCCATTCAAGATGAATGAGCAACAGTGTCAGACCAGGCTAACGACACTAACAACCTAAACTCTCATTCACAACACTCCAGACCGCCCATTACTTCTTCAGTATATGCCTTTATCTGGCTTGATTTACACTGATTTACATTATTTTTCCAATTATCCATTAGAACAGCTGGATATTTACTGAAGTAGTTCAGGTGAAGTGCAGCAGTACATGATACAGCAGCAATACAACAGAGATCTGACAATGAATTCTGAATTCTGACAATGTGTCAGAATTCAGAGCAACGCACTGAAATAGGAGGGCAAACGCGGACCAACAATCTCTCTCCCTTACATGGGACACAGGAAATATTGCTTCCAAAATACTGTATTCTACAAATACCTCTTCAAAATGTTTATATTCCTACTCTCTGATTATGAATGCCATTGTCTGGATCTGGTTATCTGTGACCCACAGAGAGGTCTGAATCCGTAGAGCAGGTGGTGAGTGATGGCCAATTACTTGATCCAATCATTCAGGAGAGATGTTACAGTTGGGCTGGGGTGGGGGGTGTGGGGTATAGGATGACTCACTATGAAGGCGATCGCTGACGTGTACACCGAGTGCCAGTTCGATAAGGCAGAAAGGTTCCTTAAGAAGTTTGTGACTGGTTTGGCACCTCGCTCTGAAAACAGAGATAAACAGACATACGACATAAGACTGTCACCTTGACAACACGATTAATCTACCATCAAACGGAAAAGAGACTTGATACCATTGAGGGCTCTCCTGCAAAGACCTTGTGATGAAAGAAAATGCCGTAAATACGGAGATAGATTAATGAAGAAAAGGAGACCGATATATTTTTACATAATCTTTGCGCTTTATATACAGCTGCCATGAATTCTCAGTGCAAAGTTTTATAATACTTACTGAGTCGTCTCATGTTTTCTGTTAACCTGGAAGAGGTGAAAGGACAACAGGCAGAGTTATGAAATGAACTGCTGCATCCTTCTGATGAACAGACAGTGGAACACAAGCAATGCTGTCAAAGACAAGAGATGTCCTGCTGACGGTGGAGGTGTGAGACCTTGCCACATTCAGCACACTCTATATTGAAAGAGCCGGCTCAGACTGACAAATAATCACTTACCCTCTTTCTCCCACTCTGAATCTCTCTCTCCACCTCCCACCCTCTCACTTCCTCCTTCCATCCCTCTCTCCAAGGTCAGAGACTTCTGCTTGGTTTCTTTAAATTAACTCCTGTCTCCACTCTCCACACATTGTGAATAGCTGTCTGGGCCTACCCATGATTCCGTGGGGCAGGGCCTGCAGAATCATTCTGCATTCATCATGCTGAAACCTCAGAAGAACCAAGGTTGTTTTTTTTTTTTTTTAAACACCACACACAGGATAGCTCTGACCCTGCTGCCATGTGGCCACCCAGCCACCAGGGGTCAGGCATGTCACTGGAAAGCACATTTCCACGTTTCTAACTGTGCCTACACTTCAGCAATGTGAACAGAGCAATGTGCTCTCACTTGTAATGCATTAAGGGGAGCCAGACAGCTAGTGCCCGAGAAACTTCTGGGAGCCCACATGACTGGTTTCCTCGGCTAAGTTAAGACCTGCCAATCTGGCACGTCACCGGCGGCGGCATTGATGGGCAGCACCAATAAACGCAGTTTACTGCCTGACTCAAAGCTCATTAAAGACTGAGCACATTTACACCCCTCTCTACATTAGAGTGTAATATATAGGGACTGGTTGTTGTTCAAGCCAGTCAATGAGCCATCGCCCGTGTTCCACAGCAAAAAAAACTTATACACATAGATTTGAGTGTTATGATATGTATCCTGCATTGGCATGTATGGGTGAGCATTCCCAACCATGCCCATAGCCTAATTGCTCTGCTCTAGCTCTGTATAACCTCTGCATTACATTAGATTAGCCAGTTAGCAGCCACTCTTATTCAGAGCTACTAACATAGGTTACAATTTTATCCATTTATTCAGCTGGATATTTACTGAGGTGATTGTGGGTTAAGTGCCTTGCCCAAGGGTAGAGCAGCAGGGCTCCGGCAGGGAATCCAACCAGCAACCTTTTGCTTATGAGCCCTGCTGCTTACCACTATGCCACACTGCTTCCCTCTAACTGCTATGAGGCAGACACAGCATACAGATATTGTTCTGATTGGTGGTGTCTCCCAGAGGGTGGGGTAAACACTACATAGCAGTTTACAACCTGTATGTATTCGCAACTAATAAAGACATTTTCACATTTAAAGGAGGCTCCTGATATGAACTGCTTTTGCAACAGTAGAGGGAGGTTGTGCGGATGCAGGCCTCATCTTGACGATAACGGACTCATTTTCAATACACCTGACATAAGCCTTAACAGTCAGTAGAACGTTTTTAGAATTCAGGTCCAATGGTTACGCTCTCTTACCTTTTAGCACTTAGCGGTTCCTCAGTCTCCACCGTGTTCTCCTCAGGCTGGAAGCGGAAGTCCTCTATGTAAACCCCGAACTTGTCATACAGCCACTTCTGCATGCGAGAACACAGCGTCTCACGCTGTTTTTCTGCCATCGAAACGGAGGTCGATGTTAATACAGTGCGGTAACATCCTCCATTAAGTGTCAGTGTGTGACTCACACCCAATATTCGAAACCCATTAACCCAATTTACTTTACAGAGCTTGCTGCTGTTGCTCCTCCACTTCCTTTGTCTGAAGGAAAATGTACTACATGTCTGTTCTGGCACAGGAAGTTCTGAACTTTAACACAAGGGGCTGTCTGCCCTACATTTACTTGATCTGCAAATTTTGACCCACTTCCAAAAAAAAAGGGGCAAAAACAAAAGCTAGATAGATTCGTTAGATTGATGTTTCCATGAAAGTAGTCATTACTGCTCCTCATTCACAGATCCACACTCCTTCCTACGTCCTATGTACTTCCAATCCAGCTCCCTGTCAGCTCTCATCCTCAACATGCTCTTCCTGCCCTTTTCCAAATAATAACCAATATCACACAGCGAGATGCCTGTTCGTCTCTAGAGACAGCCGCTGGGATCTGAATATGCCACTTCAAAATCACATCCTAGTTCTGCTATCCTCCGGGACGCAAAGGTGACTTGCGGGCCACAAGTGTTATGACAAGTAATTTGTTCATTCAAAAACACTTATTAAAAGAGTGTTAAAGCCCTCTCGGATGGTTTAACTGAGGACACTGGAGACCAGCAGTGAGGCCTGCTGTGACTCTTCATGGCCGTGCAAAATAAAGTGGAAATAACAAAAAAAAAAGACATAAATTTATGACACATTCAATATCACTCCTGTCGCTCTCCCATAATGCAGTTCCATGCAGACCTGCTTCATGTTTTAGAACAGGAAGCTCCCGCTGCACACCCCACTCCCTGCCCTCCCCCACAGCAGACATCAACACAGGTGCCATCGGTCGAACACCCCCCCTTATCCCAAGTGTCAATGCGACGCTTAGATATGCTAACATATTCATCATATTCGACTCCTACATGGTGCTCTTTTCCCTCCAGCTCAGCACTCACTGGGAGTCTCTGAGGCCCCCTGTATCTCTGTGGATGTGAATTATTTTGATTCACCCGAATATCATGGTCTCTCCAACCCTCTCTGACACTTTCCCATTCTAATACTCTCCCAGCCTCTCTGGCTCTCTCCCTTTCTGTATAATACTCTCCCAACCTCTCTGACTCTCCTATTCTGTCTCATACTCTCCCAGCCTCTCTGACTCTCTCCCATTCTGCCTAATTCTCTCCCAGTCTCTCTGACTCTCTCTCATTCTAATACTCTCCCAGCCTCTCTGGCTCTCTCCCTTTCTGTATAATGCTCTCTCAGTCTCTCTGACTCTCTCTCATTCTAATACTCTCCCAGTCTCTCCGACTCTGTCCCAATCTACTACACTCCCAGCCTACGGGTTACAGTTATCATTGCGGTTCCCCTTCCCCTGTCTAGCTTCATTGCCTCTATGATAATGCCCCAGTTTGCCCGTGGCAGGAGAAGGAAAACAGCAGGTACCCAAGACAGCACAGCAGGGGTTGTGGGTGGGAAAATGTCACCCTGATACGGGCCCAACTAAAATGGGAGCCGCTGAGGCAGAAAAAACAAGCAATGGAGCTCTCTGGAAACAGCTGCATTTGACACAGGTACATACACTTATGTATTATATACAGTATTTAATGGGAACATGAATTAGATTTATTCTTTGAAAAAGGAAACATGGCAAACATGTACTTGGAAATTACACCCAGGAAAAGCATTTGGTTAAACGCAATGCCTACACACCAAGAAAAAGCAGAGTGGTAAAAGCTTGATATGCCCAATTCAGCCCAATGCCCAAACACCTTCACTGGGCTGAAGAGTTTCTCTTTGACAGGAAGTGAGGATGGCATTTCTTGGCTCCTACCTGTCCCATTTGCAGCAGGCGGCTGTGGTTTAGGAGGAGGCTGGGGTGGCGAGTCCTCCAGTCTGTAGCAGAGAGAATAAAGACGGCACATGTGAGACCTGCAACCTCTCTCAAAATCCCCACCCTCTGGGTCTCTCCATCAGCAAAGGACAGCCTCAAATCATCACAGGATGTCCCACTTGAAGCACAAACCTATATAAACAGAGATTTGGCTCCTTAAAAAGCTTTAGCCAGTTTTTGGGAAGAGATGGCCCCTGGGACCAATACTGAGACAATCAACCATGGGATATTCTTTTCAACTCTACGTGTCAGATCAGTTGTGCTTCAATGGCTGAACAAAACAAAGCAATCCTACCACACACAACTATACATACAAGCACAGTGTCATAAAATAGCACAAACACACACTGGCACTGATATATGGAAGATTAACATATTAAAAAAAGTTACAACTGATCAATGATCATATTAAATTAAGATTATATACACAAGTTACCATAACGCTATATGAGACTGAGCTTTTGAGAACCTCCCACCCTCCCCTTTCCCTTGGGCTGTAATATGTGGTTACTTATTTGGCCATTTGTGGTACTGTGAGGGTCTGTCTACCCATGACTGACATCTCTCCTGCCTCAGTCATGTCTGAAATGAGGGAGGATCTATCTTGCCATTTCTCCTCCTCTCTACACCAGGGCCAGTATCACACTGCTATCCTCTTTCACCGTGGGCAAACAATGTCAGCCATAGTCAGCCACCAAAGGCACCAAAGAGGTTCAACACAGCCTGTTAGTCAACTGTGATTGTGTTTATATTTCAAATATTTATAAAATAATGTGTCGTCTACCACACAAATTATACACAGAAGATCCGGGCGTGACTTTTTTTTGTGTGACAGTGGGAGTGTCTCGCCCCTGGGGCTCTGACACATAGTGCCCCCATAACAGCACAGATGGCAGGCTTGTCACCGGGCCACAAGGGCTGCTCCTTGAGAAATTCCCATTCTCCGCCAACCAGCGCGTGGGCGGGCGGGTGTGTCTATTTTTAACCCTCCCTGAGTGATACCCCTCCTGCAGCGCCGCGAGCCATCCCTTGGAGTCACGTGACCGGCTTTGATCGGGGGGATAGCATTTACACAGGAAGAAGCCGGCAGGCAGTCAGGAACACGAGGTCCATAGACTACCCCGGGTGCGATATTGACCGAACCGGATGGCGTCAGAGTCCTGCCCTCACCTCGTTTTGAGCACTTCGTTCATTTTCTGTTCCAGGTCTATTCGTTTCGACCTTTCTCTTTCCAGCTCCTGTTTCAGCGTTTCGATATTCGTTTCCTCTCGCAGTTTTCTCAACTCTTCCTCTGAAAGAGACACAAGGACAAAGCACAAGATCATTTTAGATCACCTGGAATGCGAGGTTCCCTTTCAGAAATACCTTCCCCCCCCCCCCAAAGAATTCTTTGTAGATACTTCCTCAAATCATTCTGAAGGTTTGAACTATATAAGGGAGCCTTTGTTTCGTCTGCAATGATTTCTCATTTATTTTTAGGGTTTTAACACAATACTAACTGTGTGGTGTAGAATGTTCACTCTGCCTCCGTTCAGCCCAAGGACAACACCATGAATAATGAGATGAAAAATCCCTATTTCACACAAGGGAACTGACATCATTCAATGACTTCATTCGGTTAGACAGTGCAAATGAGAGTTAATACACAAACACGGAAAACCTTGTAATAACAGGGGTTGTATCAGTGAAATGGATATACCCCTGGTTCCACGCACATAAGAAATATATATTTCATTTATTATTTTGTTATATATATATACATATATATGTATACACACACACACACACACACACACATTTATTTTCCACCTCAATGTCTCCTGTTGAATACAGAAAGGCTATTGGGAAGTCAACCCCTCAGCCTCCTCCACTGTATCCCACAGACTGACAACTGAGCGCTTTATAAAAGTAGTTTATTAACCACACAAATGGGGTCTGCTGATTGAAGGTAATGATTCCACAGGTTTTGTGGGCAAACAGAAACAACAGCTACGCTGCGCTGAGACTCCGTTCCCCTGATCAGGAAGCACTCAGAGCTCACTCTGCTCCCTCCAAGGCCCCCGCGGTCCTTTGGCAGCCGCACAATTCCGCCGGTCAGGTGATGTCAGGTGGGCCCTCGGCCAATGACAGGAGAGCGATCGTTTGTCCGCACCTTTTGTTCCTCTCACAGAGTCGTTAATATTTGAAGGCCGGTGCTGCCTCTTCTGGGCCGCGGACAAAGACGGTGCGGGAAAAGTGAGCCCTCCTTCTGGGGTGACCCCCCCCCCCCCACCCCCGCCCCCACCCAGGACGAGAGATTCATTACTGAAGTGTTTTATCAGACATCGCTCGGTATCGGTGACACCTGCATTAAATGACCTTGGACATCGCCGACGGTGTTTCGTGTAATTACTGGAGAGGTTCTAGGAACATTCCACAGCCCCCGGGCAGCTCTAAATCTGTCAGAGAGAGGTTTCCACAGCGGTCTTCGCTCAAATCCGAGGAGGATCCAGAGCGGCCACAATAAGCCTTTGTTTTGGGTTTTAATCTCACTGTCATTTACGCAGATCTCTCCCTCTCAGAGGTATCCCAGAGTCCACCGCTATCCATTCATTAGCAAGCAGCCGTGGCATTCCGACACACGGTTCAAACCGATATCAAATACGACAGGGCCTTCAACCAAATAACAGTCTGCAATGTTTCCCTGTGAGTCACAGGGGTGAAGCATGGAGCTTGATGCCGCTGTGACCCTGCTACCCCCTGGCTCATAATCAAACGCTGAGATTATGCTTTGAAAGAGGAATAGCTGGTGTAACCTGACCGTGTGTTGTGTGGAAGTATATTAAAGCAAACAAACAAACCCAAAATCTGGCCTGATGCAGACCTCCCAAACCAAGATAGCCACAGTGAACTCACCGACTCCTGAGCTCTCCTCTGGCACAAGCTCTGTCTTCTTGGTTCCAGCTGCCACTGGAGTTAAATTAGTTTTTTGTTTCGTTTTTTTTTAACGATGATAGCACAGAGACAATAGTCCATCTTCGGACTTCAGGGAACTGACGGGGAACAGGTGATTCCAAAAATAGTCTTACGTGTCCCAGTGAAACAAATGGCATATCAAAACAACCAAGTGCTACAGCTGTTGAAGGCCAACAACAAAAACTGTGTACTGGTGTCCCGGCAGAGACGAACAGCGCTTGCAAATGACTGAGATTGTTGTAAGCTCCACACAAATGCTGTCCACTGGTCTTCCCAATCAAACAGCATTCAAAAAGCAGTCACCAACGTCTCCTTTCACTTCAGTTCAAGACTACCGTGTATTCGTTCGTAGTTTTTGTCTCCTCTTCTCCCAGACAGCAGTTCCCTTTTTGATGCACGCCTGGAAGGTAGGCTGCCTCTAGCTGTGTGGTGATGTCAGCAGAACATGCCAGATGAAAGCAACAAAACAAAAAAGCGTGCACGTGATGTGTCTGTAACCCATCCAGAATGGTGGGAAAAATCGATCGGCTGAATTAATGTGGAAAACACACCTCATTCCATGTCCCTGAGCCACAGCACAGGAAGTAATATTAAATAATTGATGATCACGCATCCAAATGATGAACAGTTATCACCCTTTCAACTGGACATTCCCACAACACTGGGCTCTCTTATACAACCGGGGAGAGTACGGGAACCAGCACAGGCCACGTCAAACGTGACGACAGCGCGGCTCATTCGGGCTCCGGAATTTCCAAACAGATCCGTTTTCTGAGAATGGAGCTCTCCGCGGGAACAGGAAACTCCCCCGGGCTGAAGTGCCAGCAAGGTAGGG
The DNA here is from genome assembly GCF_013368585.1 of Megalops cyprinoides. Classification (NCBI taxonomy): domain Eukaryota; kingdom Metazoa; phylum Chordata; class Actinopteri; order Elopiformes; family Megalopidae; genus Megalops; species Megalops cyprinoides. Next base: position 15,460,301 of record NC_050605.1, read on the forward strand.
AAGATTTCTGCCTTGACTGTGGGGCCGTAACTGAGCAGCAGCCAAAAACAGCAAATGCACTCTGAGGGCATTGTGAACCTTTCTGAACAGGCTGGTTCTTACAGCGTTTAGAGAGCACATCACAGTGTCTTCTGCAGACGCCATGGCGCTATGACAATGAAGAACTGGTGCCCTGGAGGACTAACTCAGAGACAGACACACACACACACACACACACACACACACACACCTATTTCTTTCTCTCTCTCTCATGGACAATTGACATAAATATGGCCTCATCACAGTGCAGCAGGCAAAAAGCTACCAATTATTATTCATAATTTAATTCTAACCGGTAGACCCCCCTGTGTAAACATTGATTTCTATAAAAATTTTAATTTAATTCCTACATATATTGCATGCGCAGTGATTTCAGTCACTAAATGTTGAAGATTAATGCGTGAATGTAGGTAAACAGATATGTTTGTTTGCATCTCGTAAATCTCAATACAATTTTAGCCTAGCAGTCTACCTGAGAATACGCTTCACACGCAGTACAAATGGAAACTTAGTCATGCCAATAAAGCCTTTTACATGAGCAGAATTTACATAAGTAGAGGGAGAGAGATGTCACAATGGTGTGAATATGAATCAGAATGACGTATCAAATATACACAGGCCACATTAAACAGCACAAGCAACTCCTGCACATGAAAAGCTAATAAATGGCTGAAAAGAATAATAAAAGTTAGGAGGCAACTGACCAAAACTAATTCTGGGAGTTATATAAAAACAGCAATTAACAACACCCAAAAAAATTAAGCATCTACTGCCAACTACTCTGAAAATATTAAAGATCTTAACCCAGATCAGGTGACAATGACAAAAATTAATCTGAGCAGAAAACTGTAAAAGACTATCAAGACTAATCAAAATATAATTGACTTTCAAAGTTTATTGAGGACAACAGAAACCAAATTCAGGAAAGTGAGTGGGCGTGACAACATTAGCGACAAGATGCTAAAACACCTCATCCCTGAGCTACCGGAGGCAGTGCTAAAGCGCTTCAACCTCAAATTACAAGCCAGATGTTTCCCCGAGATACAGCAGCAAGCACCAATAAACCTATTCATAAAGATGGAAACAAATTTGATCCAAATAATTACTGAGGCAGTCAGCTGGGGAGTTGCTCTGCAGTATTAATAATGGCCGAATACTGGCCTTCCTTACTGGACCCAGCCTCTGGGTGAAACGCTAGACCTGCTTTCCACCAAAACACTGCGCTTTAAAAAAAAACCTTACATCCTACACCATCTAATAAAAGAAAACACCAAAATGAAGGAAAGACGAAAGAAGGAAAAAATACTTCCCTGCTTTGAGAACTTTCAAATCTCATTTGATTCCATTGGGCATAGACAATTATTACCTGGTGTACAGGTTAAGACATACTAAAAATTAAACTACCACAAAAAATTGATGGGCTCAGAAAAGACCAGTTCTTTAAACATGGGTGCAGAATCAGACAGGACCTCAACATGAGTCAACACTGTTATACAATATAAACTACATACACACACACTAATGCTTGAACAATATGCAGGCCCTAGTCTTAATTTACGCAATACTTAAACGAATAAGTTCTTCTGCAGTGCAAGGGTCTCAGCTGTTGCACAGTCTTGCCTGGTTACATATTCAGCTACACTTTCATAAGATATTAATATTCTGTACGTGTTTGTATATATAAATACAGTTACAAATTAATTATAGTACAAACATTCAAAGTTGTGACATACATGGCATGACCACTGGGGTGGACAGAGAACAGCAAGATGTATGCATGTCCAGGTTTCAGAGAGGAGTAATCACTCTCAAAAACAGAAGGGAGACATAGACGAAGAGAGAGAGGAAGACAGAAACGCAGAATTATCCTCATCATTTACTGGCTGGAGGTTTAAAGATCTTGGTGGCCCCCCCCCCCCCCCCCGCCCCCCACCCCAGTGAGACCCATTTATAATTTACAGGATCTGCGTTTTCTAAACCATCTTCTAATTAGAGGATGTACAGAGGGAGACAGGCAGCATCAGATAAATATTCCAGGAGACAATCTCATTTAGCTTCCACCTGTTACAGGTTATGCAATATTAATATCCACAGAGCACACATGCGCATGCACATTACAGCCATCATTATGTGGATGTATAAATCCTTCTGCCAGGAGGTCTGCCACCGCGGTCTCCTTATGTTCTGTGTACTAGGTAAAAAAAAACATGACTGTTCTTGGGAAGTAGGATCTATCAGTGTCGGAGGGCCTCAACAACACCTATACCTGCTTATTGTCCATTTGTTGTGAGGGCACACTCCCCCAGGCAAAGCCAACAGTCTCCATCTTTCATGTGACATTCACACAGCTGGGTCCTTTGCAGGGCCCATTCATGTAAAGGCAAGGTTCATGAGTCCATAATAACCAAGCCGCTCCTAAACGGACTCGGTCACCCACAAGCTGCATGGGACCGGCAGTCCTGTAGGATGGCTCAGCCCAGCTCAGCCTGGCAAAAACCAGCAGGCGTTCGGTGGATCCCATCTCAGGCTCAGAGGGATAACTCTGTACAGCATGCACTCTCAGACACGAGAACCTCGCAGCACATGCTGACAGGGGGAAAGGTCACTCCAGCAGACCACAGGAGATTACTGCTTCACTTCCCCAGAACGACAGTTTTCCCCAACTGTGCGCTTTCTACTGGGTGAGAGGGTGAGAGCTGTATTTAGGGTCATTGAACCACCCACAAAAACAAAGGCTGCATTCTTATGTGGTCTGACCACCACAGGGGACCAAGGCCAATGTGATCCAAAACAGTGACCAGCAGTTATTCAACACGCCCTTTGCACAGGGTCCATTCACATCATTAAATCTTGACATCCGTCATTACAAAATTTTTCAGACATCAGTATTTTCCCTAGATGAAATCTGTAATAACACTGCTAACACAAAAGATACCCATGAAAAACATGCAGCCATAGATGAAGTGTGGTATATTTGGCAACCTGGTAGTCACTGTAGCAACCAGTGTAGCGGCAGTGCATTTGGCAGAAGTAGGAGTGTTTATGGAAGTGAAAAAAGACATTAAGTTTCCAAATAAGCAGTCCAGTCTCCTGCAGTTATGCACCTGAAGACTCAGACTTCACTCGCTGATAGGGAGATGGACTTTTCATTTTCATTTGATCCACGCTCTGCTCTTTTGTACACTCACCAGCTAGCAAGCCGGCTATGCCACATAGGAAAAACACAGGAAAAGAGCACTGACGTTTTTCTAAAGGTATAGGCCAAGTGACACATGAGGATATTAAAATATGCTGAGTTGGACTGTTTACCCAAAGACTGGGTGGGAAAGGAGCAGACATCTGCCATCCTTCTGCAGCTCAATGTTCTTCAAGGTAATGTGAGGAAACAGGCCATTTTTTAGACAGCCCTGTTTCAGCTGGGTCCATTAACCTACAGGTCAGCATGGGTAGTGCAGTCAAAAGATCTGTAATACCCCCAACTCATTTCTAACATGGGCCGACAAACACATAGACACATTCTTGAAGCAGTACAACAAATGAGAATGGTATTTTTTTCCAGTTTATACCCCAGGTACAGAACAAAGGTTAGGAGAAGTTTGCCATGTTTGCTCAGACTCGGTGGAAGAAAGCTCTACGTCATGCTTGTGTTAGGAGCTCTGTGCAACTCATTGCCCCATGGTAGGCTAACAGTGGACAAGAGCACACCTTTGTCAATAACTCAAGCTAAAGGGCACCTTCCGAATGCTGGTGCCTGAGGAATTAGACCCACACAAGGGGACCTGCGAGGTAACGAGGTACAGGATGAGCCAAAACAGTCGCTCCACCGTAGGGACGAGGGGACTGCGAGGCAGGTGAACGGACCCTCTCGGTCTTAAAGGCATGACTAAGCAGATTAGCCCCTCCCCTGGTAATCCACTCCAAAGAATTCGAGTAAACCTATTAGAATCGCAGCTGAGCCACATAGGCCTGGTATCACAGCACTGATCACAACCGTTAGGAGCAAATCTGGAGTTTTAAGCGATCCCCTGTCTGACCACGTCACGTTCCTCCCGCCCCCCTGCCCTTGTGTAACCGCTATCGAACGCAGCGGCCTAATGGGTGCAACCCAGCCACACTCCGTCACGCCTTATCACATCAGCAACGCCCATTCTTCCCTGACCCCCCCAACTCGGCGTGCTCTCCGGTGCACCACGGGCAGAGGGCAGCCCTGCAATAGGTCAATATCGGCATTTTCGAACGAAATCTACATATCTTGGGATGCAGGCCTGTGCCAAATACACAGAGAAATAAATGTCACGGAGCACCAGGCCACACAGTGACAATTCTGGGCCGGCTCTGTGCAGCACTCTGCCTTTTGTCTCAGGATGGCAGCACCCCAGGGCAGCCGTGAGGCTCAGCGCAGAGGGGGCCAGGCTTGGAACCAGCAGGACGTGGGCTTGAATCCCAGATGAAAATCTGCTGTTGCACGTTTGAGCAAATGTGCTTGACTCGATTTTTACTGAATCCAGCTGCACGGATGGGAATAAATGGAAGCTTTTCAGGGCTTCTGCTGAGCAAACACATGGCAAAGCAACAATCTGCCCCAAGGAGCCTGGGCTGGGTTTAATTTAGTGACATTCCCAATTAGCCCCTATGTCCAAAGGCTGAAGCTTTGGACTGCATGCCACAGCACAGCACACATTACGCAATACACATTACATGGTACATTGTTCACTTCTACCAAACTGAAAAAAAAACTTAAAAGCTGACATTTTTAACATGAGGACAGTCATTTGTTTACAAAGGAAATCTCCGCATCTGAAAGGATACTAGTTATTTAGACATTATTCATCACAATAAATCAATCAGCTAAATATCTTCAGTTAAAAATGAGACGTGTAGGGAAGGAGAAAAGTAAATGCCACAGAGTGCTTAACAAAGCATATTAACTAAGCACAGAAATAATGTCAGTTATAGTGGACAGCTAAAAGGTAAGAGCATTGTTGCATTGGTAACAAGCAAAATTGCTCTGAGTGGTAGCAGAGGAAGCAATGGGAAGTACTCTAACTCTGCTTTTACAAAGTCAGCGAGATGTTCCGATGGAAGGCCTGGCACTTATATATGGCAAGGTTTAGGTGTCGTAAGTGTTTGAGAGGGCAAAAAAGCCCCCCCCCCCCCCCCCCAGCCCCCCCAGAAAAAGAAACTTTAAGACCAAATCAATCAGTCTGTTCCTGCAGAGTGCAGACCAGATGAAAGCTGAAATGAAGGAGCACAAGATGCACAGTATTCAGAGTGACAGCAGTGGAATTCAGACAGGTGAGGAGGGTGAGAAATACTGCAGTAACAGATTGCTCCTCTGATTCTTAATAATCCCATCTCTGGTCCCGAGGAGGAGTGAGCCCAGGTCTGGCCACCCAGTGCACACAATGTCAATACTGTGTACTACACTGATCTGAACTAAACTGCTCCGACATAGTAAACTGCTAAAATATTGGACCTTATAGGCTGTCCTGATGGAACAAGCAGCCCCGTGCCAGCAGAGATTAATCCCCCTCTCTCTTTCTCTCCCCCCTCTTTCTCTTTCTCTCCCTCTCTCTCTCTCCTTAAGAAACCGTGAAGAGGAGAGCACAGCTCAGCACGTCTCCAAGCTCTGCTGAGACAAAGCCCCCATTCAAAAGGGGAGCGCTTATTTCCATTTACCGCAAATCCATTGTTATTGCGAAGTGCGTTTTGCAGAGCAAACATCTTCAAACCGGGCGGTTACGTTGCAGAAAAAGATGATGATTCATCCATACAGGCAGCAAAGTAGCACACGCATGAATCAGGACTTTTAACTGTTAATTAGAGGAGTGAAGGTCTGAGTCCCTGGAAGGGCACTGGAGTGCACCCCCTGAGAAAGCTACTGAACGTGACAAATACAAGGAACAGGTAATCTCAGTTATGACTAAGGGTGAGATCAATATTCTATTATGTGAACATCTGACCACAAGGTGACTCAATTACTTGGGTTAGTATCTGAATGCTACAAGTACTGTACAATCTGTACAAACCGAACGCTTGCAGAGCTTGCATTCATACCCTGTCATTCCAAGGTCTCCCACCTACCTGGAGCATGACAAGGTCCAGCCAATCAGGGGAGACCAAGGGGTGTCCCATTTCACAAAGACATTAAAAAGTAATGCTGAGGAAGACACATTTTGGAATAAGCCACAGCCAGGGTTTCATATTCCATAACATCATCACAGTTCACCTTTTAGAAACAAACCGGGGTGCAAAAAAGGGGCACCATGACAGTATTGAAGGGTTATTACAAAACATGTTCATGTCAGCTTGAAATAAAGTATTGAGAGGATCTGATTTGTTGCTATCTCTCCTCGTTTATTTCATAACAGAGTGGGCAGTTGCACTTCATGTGCGTTTTACTTTGGAGACGCCAACGCACCTGCTTTGGACGCATTTCAGTTATTCTGAGCATAAAGAGCGTGTGAATTTGGAGACCAAGATGGTGAAGCACGTACCCGTGCAGACAGCTGAAAAGTAAACAGTTATTCTTGGAGACGGGTCTGCGCATAGGCTGCTATCAGTAGGAAGCGTTTATCTTTGATCTGTCCTGATATTAGCCAGCTGTAATATGTGCCCTCAGGTTGCAGGGACCATAAACAACATTCTAAAAACTAAAGAGTAGTTTTGCTGGATAGCTGACAGATGTAGCTTCCTGTCTTAGTGAGAAGATCAGTCGAAGGTCAGTCGACTCCTCCTCCCCTTATCAATTGATAACACTCTCTGAACTTGCCCTTGAGGAGAGCTTGGTGGCTTTTTACACTTCTGATGCTCGAGTGCAAAGCTGTCTTTCACTCTGACCACACAATGGCTGCGTTTTGGAGGGTTTCTCAAGTCCTCCATGGCAGCAGTGCAGAGAAGAGACTGTGTGTCTCCACCCTCTTAGTTCAGTCTCACTTCCTGCTGCAGAGACGACACATCGGGTCAGAAACCAGTTAACCTCAGAGCGAAACCAGCTTCATTAGCACAGACGCTCCCTATCCACACTACCCACACTCGCGCTCCTGACAGCAAGCACCAATGCACCGCGCTGGCTCTAAAACAGCACCCTCGAGAACAAGGCTGAAACCTTTACATGGTTCACATTTTTACATTCCGGAACCTTGCACCTGTGGCAGCATCAGCAGCAGCAGCAGCAGCTGTTGAACACCAGATGGGGAGGGAGAGAGTTTGACTTAATTTGATAAGCATCTTGAACCTGTTTTTGGTTGGGTCTTGCGAAGAACAGGCATACCAACTGAGATCTAGCCGTCTTCCATCTAATGTGGCAGTGTTACCTTTGCGCTCCTTACGTAAAACCATTTCCGTTTTAATGCAAAACAACTGTTAACTGCAAACTGGCCTCTGACCTCACTGTGAGAAAAATGATTGAATGTAACCCAGTCTCACAGTCATAATTAAAATGAATTGAATGGGGAGCACACAGAGGTAATTGTAATGATACAGCAGTATACACAATTAGGTAAAAAGCCATCAGTCACTGATGGGTGAGCCTTGCCTAAATTGAAAAGCTTGTTAAATTGCAATGCATTATGCAAGCACAATACGCCGCACAGTATTTTTTGTTTGAAAATGCTCAATACTTCACAACTTCATATAATTTCATTAACATATGAAAATGTGTGTTATGCAAATAATATAAATTACACTAAATTACATAATTTTATGCATCTATATATTACATCCACAGCAGTTACATATGTATTTATACAAATACAAGGGCACTACAAGGTAAAGAGTTTTGATTATTAATTGACAGGTGCTACAGGTCTAATACATAGGGAAATGACTAAAACGTGAACATTTCTTTTGGGAAAAACTGGAAAGAACTCAGGACACTGCATCTCCTGCCAAACATACCATAACCAGACAGACAATTAAAAACCTTATTGAGCAACAGCACACACTGCCTATTTATAGTAGGAATTGAGGGTATATGCATTCATAGCAGGAATTTATAGCAGGAATATGAATATCCATAGAGATGACCAATAGACAGCCACCTCTTTGACATCACTTTTTGTGATCTTTACATATATTTTTATTATTGCTACTTGGGAGGTAACAGAAGACAAAAGTTTCTTTTCTTTGTACTCATTCTAAGGCATTCAACTTAACGGTGGTTGATCATGCACAAACACATAAAAATTAATAATCAAATCGGTCATGACACAGACATACAGAAGTAGTGTCACACATTAGAGGGAAGGGTAATAGACCATTATGTTCACTTTTGAGAGAAGATGCACAGACATAAAATTGAGACAAACACCTAACACCAAGACACCTAAATATGGGCTAAATGTGCCCTTTATACTGACAAAGGAAGCCCTGTGCATATCACAGCGCCTGGCCTCGGGGGCCATTAGAGAGACTGCCCTGCGCTGCTCCAGTCCTCTCCCAGCATGTAAACTGCTGTTTCTGGCAGTCCGGAGCGAGGAGGTATTCAGAGATTCGAGTTATCAGTGTCCCTCATTTGGCATGAGAGAGCCCAACCAAGCCTCCCCCTTGAGTCCCCTTCCAGCCAGAGCCAGACAATGGCCTCGGCCCCATGCAGGAGCTTGGCCATACAAATCCTTTTTTCAGCGGAGCGGCTCCATGTTGCTCCTCCTGAACAGAGGGGGGTCGGCTACAGCTACGCCGGGCAGAACACCCCCCCCCCCCCCCTACCAGCAGGTCCGGCGGGAGGCAGTATGGCAAAGCTGAGCGCCCCACATAGTTATGTAAGTAAACAATTTGCATACAGGGCCCTCACAAAGCAAGAATCCATCCTCAAATTACACGCATGGCTAGCCATGCCTGCCTAAGCCGCGCTAGCCCGGGTGGCTGTGGATATGCCAGCGACCACGCCACAAAAAAAAAAAAAAAAAAAAAAAAAAGCTCTGGGAATGTCCCCCGCAATCGTGTTCCATTTATCACGCCGAACGCCAAGCACTTTCCGGGATGAGGGATATATTCTTCGTTCCTCCGCGGAGCGAGCGCCGTTTCTCTCAGCCTCGGATCGGGACAACTCTAACCCGCCGATGACACAAGATCGATATTAGCCTGCCGCAGCCCTGCTTCCCAGAGGGAGAGATGATACTTTTCATCTTTCAGTGCCGGCGCCTGCACTAATACTAATAAAATTCATATCAGAGCTATCCCTTTGCGGTGATATTTTCAGAAATGTAGCGCCGTCCCCAAGAGCAAATTTTGCCCTTTGATGATTCCACTAGGATTTTCAGCACAGCTCTGAATCCAGTTTAATAGGTGGTTAATTTACCACAGGCATCTTGCAATAACCGATATTAGAGACACTACAGATATTAGAGATGCCATGGTGCACCTGCTATGCACCTGCATTTCAAACTGATGCACAAATGTGCAAGTGCTCTATCATGATGGACATTTGTGAGGTCAAGCACCATGGCTAGTTGGCACCTCACAGTACCGCATAAAACTGTCATTAATTTATTCATTTGACATTATATAATTGCTTGGCAGATCCCATAATCCACAGTGACTTCCACAGCTTACATTTCACATGTAGATTTACGCAGCTGGGCGTTCTTCTCAAGAAGTTGAGCTTAATTGCTTTACTCTAAGACACGGCGGCAATGCGCCATCAGCGATTTGATCCTGCAAACTTCTAGTCACAGGTCCAGTTTTAAAATCACAACTCCAACCATATGAATATGTTACAGCACATATGCACTGTATTATGAAGACAGTTAACGTCACTGCGGGTTTTACACACTTCACATTATCTCTCTCTCTCTCTGCAATATCTGTCTCTCTCTGCCCCATAAATAAATCTGTCAGGCTGCAGCGCTGCCCTCCGCATGTCAAGTTAACCGATGCCTCCGTTCTAATCATGTCTTCCTGGACATACGAGGAGTGGCAGCGCGCATAACCTAACAACATACCTTCTGCTGGAGAATGTCTGCTCTGTGCACGGCGTCGGGGAACTGCTGCATAATTTAGAGCTACGCTGCCGTGCGTTTTTATCACGTGCAAAGTTTTTAAATAGACTACTGCTCCGTACAGAACTAGAGTTATCACAGACAGTTCCATTCACCGAACAGTGAGGGTTTTACACGGTGCCACTGCAGCAGAATCGGTGAAAAATGGAGAAGAAGCAGAAAGCGCAGAATGGTCCATGGCCAGTCATTCATTATGTAACCGTATGAAGCTGCACGGCGAAGATTACAAGTTCAAACGGGGTTAGACGGTACAAATGCCGATAGCTGTGAGGATGCAGACCTCGCAGTCATTGTGGTTACTTCTCTAGGAAACTCCCGAAAGTGCCACACTTTTTGGTGCTTCGTAGATATGGGGCTTGCTCCACCCCTAATTTGCCAGCTGGGAGAGGTACCACCCGATTTGCGAAGGGCCGCAGTCAAAGGCAGAATCAGCAGGGCCTCCTACACAGAGAAGATGGAAAGCAGAGTTCAACATCTGTTTTTCCGTTTACCGAGCAGATAAACGTGCCAATATCCCTTCCCGTGGCCCGTACAGACGAACGCAGGCCGTCCTTGTCAACTCTGCAGCTGGATCTGCCTCTGAGGCAATCACCTTCCAGCACAGGATTGATGACTCCACTCACCAGACAGCCACCCTGGGCTCCCGCTCTCTATCGCTCTAGCTGCTTCACACAACTAGAAGCGCAGCGTCTACAGAAAACAGGGGCAGATCCCATCACCCAGCATGCCTCTGGAGAAGCGGAGCTCAGAAAGGTCACCCAGCAATCCAATGCTAAAAAGAGCAATTTGTCAGAGAGTGAAGTGCAGCTATGGTGACCCCCCCTTCTGCTGAAATCTACGTCACCTTTACTGAAAATGCCATAGGCAGGGACCGGAGGAAAAGTCGAGCACCTTGGCATGAAAAACTGTACCCACAGTCTTTCAGATTCTGGCTGTGCTTCCAGGGAGCAGCTCAGGCTGGAAATACAGGAGGGTTTAAATGTTTCTTCAAACCATTACCGAACACCTTAGGTGAACTGGGGTTTTATTCAGTTGTGATGGGAATTGAAACGAAGTCAGAGGTTTGCCGCTGCTGCCTCCAGGATTGGTGTGAGGAGTCCAGCAGAGCATCTTCAGATGAAGAGCGTGCTCACCCACACACAGCGGGCCTGCCCCAATTACACACTCTGCTGTACTTCTTAATCACCAAGTCACCGCCACGCTCCACGTTCACCTTTAAATCAGTGCCTCACCTGGAGTTTGATTAATAACAATGATTCGTTCTGAAGAGAGCTTCATACGGTAGAAAATAAGGCCTCTCAAACATTTTCGCAAATATTGTTCAAAAGAGTAGGTTCCTGTATCAGAGGATCAACTCCCCCTCTACCTGAGCTCATGTCAACAGGCTGCTAATGACACATTCATTAGATGTGCTGTAACATCAAATTCCTACATGAATAACTTCCTCACTGCTGAAGGGTCCTGAGGCCCACAGCCAAGATGGCTGTAACATACAGTCAACTTCAGGTCTGTCGGCGGGGGAGTGGAAATAGGACCTTCAACCGCCTCGTCACAAGTCACACGACAGCCCCGGAGGGCCTCACCGCCGTAATACACCGTCACCACCTCAAGCGTGACAACGCTGCAAACGAGCGCTGACACGCCCTTTAAAGGACCCGTCTGTCACAGGTGCAGGCCGAGGCGTGCGGAATCGCCCAAGAAGTCCCCCTGTGATATTCTAGAAGGGTTAAAAGGAGTCGGGCTGCAACATCGGGAAGGCATTTCGCACACCCCCTCAGCTTAAGAGGCCACTACTGTATGTGACTCCCGTTTACTTGGCAAAGGCCTGCAGACTAGAAGAGGATCCTGGACAGTATCACATCAGTTATATCTCCTGGCATCAAACAGCACAGTTACATTTAACAAATTAGGCGCTCTGAATAGCTCCAGTTAGTTGCTAACTATAGGAGCGCAGCAGGCTCGGCCACACCACTGACGCTAGTGTTTGCTTAATGTGAAACTGGAACCGCTGCCCCCGATGAGTCACACATTTAGGGAGTCTGACTCTCTCTGGTAGAGCTGGTAGACCACATGCTCGTCTTAAACACTATAATATGTGGAGCTTCCAACCGGGGGTCATTAAATCCTCAGTGACACCCACCCCCCCGCCTCCTGCCGCCCCCCCTTCCCTCCCCTCTCGGCCGACTGGCCTGGTCAGATGACAGATGCTAGAGTTTACTGTAGGTCAACGCTTGTTTTTCACACTTAACTTAGAGGAACACAGCCTGTCCTGAAAGCCGGGGTGTTTTCACAATCAGGGCTCTGCAACAAAAAAAAGGTTTTTAGGTGACAGGACACCGAGTCAGGGAGTCATGACGTGAACATTTCAGTGACTTTGCTAGACCAACCGAGTGCCATACATTTGGGGAAGCCAATCAAACGTTTACAGCTTGTCTCAGATGGCCTTTCAGGAGCCTGATTGTTTCTACACTGGAGGACACTACCCTTACCTCCTCTCTCATTCAGACATTCTCTCTTCACATCTCAAGCAAAGCTCTGGTTCAATATCCTCCCAGTGTGACGGTTTTCACTTAAGCCCCCACCTAAAAACTCCTAACAAACACTTCAAACCACTAGAGAAAGGAAGCTGTCTGGCTTTGACTGTAAACTTCAAAAGCTCCCTTTGTGTGTTTGCGTCTCCTCCTTAGCCGTCTCACTGGACAGACGTTCTTCCATCAATACTCACTGCCTTCCTTCTGAACCGAGAGGGTTATATAACAGACTATCTTTACCAATTGCTCCTATTTACGAGCAGTGTAATAAGCACCCTGTGTGACCTTTAACAGCAGTGCCACGCCCATGGCACAAGCGGGCACAATGAACAGCATCTGTAAATATAAAATGGACATTCTAAGTACAGTACCGGCCAGTTTGGACACATCTGAAAAAAATATATTTTTTTTTTAAATATTTTTTGCCTACTTTGAAGAATCTAAAATATAAGAGTTTTGGTTTGTTTAATACTTTTTGGTCACCGCATAATTCCACCTGTGTTAGTTCATAGGTTTGTCTTCATTATTATTCTAAAATGTGGAAAATAATGAAATTAATAAAAGTTGTGTCCGAACTTTTGACTGATGATGTATCTGTTCCGATAAAATAATCACCCGATTTAGCCTCAACTCTTTAGGATTATTCACAGCCTTACAAAATGTGCAGAGGAAAACAAGGATCTGATGGTGAATCTTACGAAGCTAAACAAAACACTGCATGACTCAAAAGAATCCAATCCATTTCTTAGAAACACAGTCCTGGCTTTGAGTATTTAGCCACATTATTTCAAACAATAAGCCTTTTGTTTTTTTTTTTTTCCCCGATAATCTCATTAAGAGTTTTTCCCATTAAACCCTGTCCACAATTTCTCACAATACTACGCAACTTTGAGCTTTCAAATATGAAGCGATTCATCACATGCTACAAGGGTGTCCCCCCTGGATACTGAAATATGGATACTGCCAACTTTGGAACAGACTCTGAGGTACAAACAAGTACAGACTGTAAGGCACATGCTGGAGGCAAACACTAGCAAAGACTCAGAAAACGCCCTTGGGCAGCAGGGACTGAGAGTCACACAAACTGTATATTCTCACCCTGACAGGATTAGCTCTGGCCCTGAGACGACCTCGGCTGGCCCATTAATTGAAACACTTAAAGAAGTCACTAAGATGATGCCAAGTTTATACACACAATGCAACTGAATTTGCCAAATCCTAGTGTCCTGCATCTTCACTGCATGTTACCTAAAAGGAGTCAAGATACATAGAGAATGTGACCAGTCCAATACAGCATGGACTTAAACTCAGACACACCCGCTAGTCACAATTACAGCTCTGGAAGCAAAATATATTCAAATTCCTTTTTCCAACAGGCAGTGGGACTTTCCAGTTTAACATCACAACATCAAAAACATCTTACCAGATGATACAGGTCACACACATTAAAGGACACACAGGGGGTTTTCTTACTCAGAAAAGCATTAAACCAAGGTAAACATGTAAGGTAGGTATAACAGGTCTTCGCAGTCAGTCTTCTTTGGGTTATCTGGTAAACCAGCTCATCTCAGATCAGCATTCGGTAAAGCGACAGGCTGCAAAGTTCAGGGCGCAGATCAGATATCTGGAGAGACCGTGTGCAGTGGTATTCTGGAATGATGAAATAAAATACAAACAAAAATGTATTTTATTCTTGATGCTTACAGCACTGAAGAATGTAACTGTCTGTCATTTTAGGAACGCAATGTTTAATTTTTATGGGTTCATTTGTTTAGACACAGACTTGTTACTTGTTATTTATTCGTTATTCATTTCTTTTTCTTCTCTTTTTGTATTATGTAACGTGCTTTAACAATATCTATAAAATGCACTTCACGTCCATAAAGCACTGAATACTGACTGATCTGAATACAAATGAATTGTACTGAACTGTGTTCAATTGAAAGGAACTGAATTTAACTGAGAGAAAGAGAGAAGCAGGGTTTACAGCCCGATTGCTCCTGGAACACCCCAGAGACTGGCTCATCTTGGAGTTTCGAAAAATGAGGTCAGCATGATGGGGGCAGTGTGGTGTAGTGGTAAAGGGGCTATATTTGTAACCAGAAGATTGCATGTTCAATTCATAGGTGGGCCACTGCTATGGTACCTTCAATCACTTCCGTGAATACCGTTCTGCGTGACTGGATATAATAATGAATGGCCAACATCCTCAAACATGCTGAAAAACAATACAAAGCCTACATGTTATCTTCCTTGTTTCAATACTTTTACAGTGACTTTTCCCAGTGCAGATTCCATTGCTTTCCACCCTTGACTTTTCCGACATGTAGTAACCAACATGCATCGTCATGAGGAGGCCCCAGATCTGCAGTGTAGCTGTGGTCAGAACACAGGCCCGGTTCGCTGCTTAATCTTAGGGACCCCTCGGCCTTGCCATTCATCCAGGCTCATTATCTGCCCTGCATCACTACTTCTCCAATCAAACTAAACAGAGCTCCACTTGTTACTAATGGACTCAAACGCTCCAGGGCTCCCTGATGTCCAATTACACTGGCCAGATAATCTCACTGAAGTGTCTGCTCATAATTGTGGTTTGTGAAGTGGAGGCTTGATAGAAGGCAACTACATACTGAGTGCAATTCAAATTATTTATGGACACTCTTTTTGCAATCTGCTACAATGCTCTAACCCTTAACCTCATGCTGAACAACAGAATAACACCAATGTCTGCCGGGGAGGAGTTAAAACTCTGGTATGAGAGAAACATGAGTTCCAGCAGCACAACCAGGGCCATGAAATGCCAGCACTAAACCTTAGGAGTAATGTAGCACTGAGAGACCAGCTCTAAACCTATGAGTAATGTACCATCCAGAGAGAGACCAACTCCAGACTAATATAGCACACACAGAAAGTACATCTCTAAACTCATGATTAATGTAGTATGCATACAGAAACCATCTCTAAATCTGAGAGATGAGTTCCATGTCTGAGAATAACATAGCACAGAGACCAACTCTAGAATGGAAATTAACAGCACACACAGAGACCAGCTCTATACCTGAGAGTAACACAGAATGTGCAGAGAGACCAGCTCTACCACTGAGAGTAACACATCACAGAGCGAGAGACCAGCTCTACACCTGAGAGTAACACAGCCCAGCTTACATCTGTAGGACAGGGCCTCCCTCTGCCCTCCAGTGGCTTCCAGCACATGATGCTGGGTCCACAGAGGAAGTATAGCAGTATAATTATGCAGCAGTATAATTATAGGCCCACAGTGCTGACACAGCCAGAATCACAGATGGGATGCTACCGTCGGTTAAAGGAAGGTTATACAGTGCTTCAATTACGTAGAGTCTACCTTTAGGTTCTGCTCTGACACATAAACCTTTCTGCTGTGAAAAGCCTTATGTGTGTGGGTGTGTGTGTGTGTGTGCACGCAGTATGTAAATGTGTGTGTGCACACATGCGTGAGAGGTGTTAAAACAGACGCATACTTTCTGCAACTGTGCACCGAAGTACAGTACTGTAAGAAGACCATGGAAATCTGGGAGGATTCACAGAGCAAGAAAGCAACTGAGATCTGTCCTGCAGGTCAATCCTCCTCCCTCCTCGCTGGACTCCATGCTGGTAGCAGCCGAACCAGATAGTAGTGTGTAACCCCAGCTGCTAAGGCTACCACCACTAACATCACAGGCGTCCCAGTGTAAAATCACCTTCTGTCACATACAGTCCCTTGGAGATCCCCCAAAAATAAGCATCGAAAAAAAATCACATACATTCCATTGGAGATGTCCCAAAAATGAGTATCAAAAAAAGTGTGATTGCCACTGCAGTCTCTGTTTGGCCATCTTTACACACCCACCAGCGTACCAACTACTAGGACTGAAGAAAATGTCAGGCTTGTGCTTTCAGTATCAGTGCTGTACAGATGTGCTGATTTAAAGATCAGAGGACATGTTCAGCACAAACAGCACTGATGCCAAGCCCACAGTAACGCAATCATTGCAGATCGTTTTACGGTAGAAAAAGCACTGACAGTGCAGTCTGTTCTACTGATAAAAACACCCTGCACTGTCTCCATGTTTTCAGCAGCCTTTTCCTACACGGCAGCTGCATTCATACCTGTTATACATCAGCTGAAATCTCACCTCAATTGTTCACACTTTTCAGAATAATCCCTGCGGAGTACAAGCAACGGGCTAAGGCTAATCAAACGTTCACATTGTCATGAACAACACCGTACCTCCAGAAAAGGAAAGCATGCCCGAGCCAGACCCCATCAAACCACCATGCCACTGCAGCTGTGAGGATTTCACTGAACACAGCAGTGGCTTTTTATTTACCGAGACTTATGTGGCTTTGTCGAGGCGAGAGGAAGAACAGCACCGGACAGAGAGAACCGCATGCTTACTGGACCCCCAGCCCTCCACTGCTGCTCAGGACAGCCGTCCTGTTCGGTTACACGCGCCGCCTGCGAGAACTGGGCCCACAGCCCCGGGATCTCCCAGCCGGAGGATCTCCCATCTGCCTGCACTGCGTCAGGAGCGTGGAAACTCCCGCAGCCCTGGATTGGTCATGTCGTTCCCCAGGGCTGCCGGCTCTTCCTCTCTCTCGCGTGTGTGTGTGTGTGCGCGCGCGTGTGCGTGTGTGTGTGTGTGTGTGTGCATACGTGCGTGTGTGTGTGTGTGTGTGTGTGTGTGTGTGTGCGTGTGTGCGCGTATGAGCAGCAAGGCAAACAGCTTCCCGTCGGTTACTCACGTAAGAAGTGCTTCTCCAGTAAGGCAATTTCCAGATGACCTTTGACCTCGTTCAACCTCTCCGACTCCGTCCGCTGGAAGTCCTGAATGGCAGCGGCCATGTTGAGAGCACCTGGACCAGCCTGCGGGCGCAGAGAACAGAGAGCGCGTTCGTCAAAAAAAAAAAGGTGAGAAACACATCCGCTCACAGGCCTGGGCTGAGGAGAGACTTACAATGCCACTGCAATTTCCTCTTGCTGCGTTCTGAGGTGTTCTAAAAAACACGACAGCAATGCAATCTCTACCGCCCTCTTATCTCCCCCAAAAAAGATGAATCAATGGCTCTGACTGAGTCATCCCATTTCACAGTTTCCCCCTGACTCTGCTGTTCTATGCGCAGGAGGGAGGGAGTGAGAGAGAGAAAGAGAGAGAGGAGGGAGGGAGTGGGGGGGGACACAGAGAGAGAAAGAATGAGAGGGAGGTGGGGGGCGAGAGAGTGGGAGAGAGTGTCTGAAACGTGGAGCCCTGCAGTTCTTTGACACTGCCGGTTCAGACACAAAGCACCTGCAGTCCAACACAGGAATTTCCCTTTAAGAGGTTCCTGTGTCTGCTACTGTGGGCACACACACACACGCACACGCACAGACACACGCACACACACACACGCTCACACACAAACACACGCACACGCACAGACACACACACACGCTCACACACAAACACACGCACACGCACAGACACACACACACACGCTCACACACAAACACACGCACACGCACAGACACACACACACGCGCTCACACATGCTTATGCACACGCCCACGCACACACACACACACACACACACACACACACACACACGCGCACGCAGACACACACACACGCTCATACATGCTTATGCTCACGCATGCGCTCACACACAAGCACACACACACACACACACACACACACACACACACGCACAAACACACATGCACACACGCACACACGCTTACACTCACGCACATGCTCACACACAGACTCACATGCTCACACGCTCAAACACGCTCCCATGCGCTCACACATGCTCACACACGCTTACGCTCATGCACACACACACACACACACACACACACACACACACACACACACACAGACTCACATCCTCACACGCTCACACACACACACACACACACAGAGACTCACATCCTCACAAGCTCACACACGCTCACACACAGGCACTGCAGCAGACACCCTGCACCAGCCGATCAGGCACGGAAACTGCAGCGTATCTTAATCCATCGTGCTGGCTGTCATCTGCACAGCCCAGAGAGCAGGAGACTGCAGCAGACATACTGTGCCTCAGAGATAGAGAAACTGAGAGGAATGCAGAGGGAGAGCGAGAGAGAGAGAGAGTGAGAGAGAGGAGAAAAAGAGTGAGAGTGCCAGCCGGGACTAAAGGTAGGGAAAGTAAAACATGCAGGGAGGGAGAGATGAAATGGGGGGGGGGGGGGTGAAACAGGCTAAAACAGGCTATAGCACCGCTGCACAGAGCACAGATTAGGAGTGAACCACCGCAGTGCATTGTGGGATCGAGAATGAGAGAAAATCAGCAATGCACCAGAGCTCCTGTATAACAAAGAGTTCAGACAAAACCCAGCTAGGATGTCATTTTGCTGGCAAAATGTCAAACTTTAACATGGGGAGAGAGCACAGCTCATCAGACCAACAATGGTCAAACTCCTTTAAAGCATCTACAAAACTGACAAGTTGAAGTTTGCGGCAGTGCCAGGAGTCTTCCACAGAACAAACCAAATAACACTGTGAATTGTGAATGTCTGCACCAACCCTAGTATTGCTAGAAATTGCCAGTACTTATGGACCACCCCAGGTATTTATCCCAAGACTGCCAACATAATGCAACTCGGGTGTATCAATGCAATGCAAATATCACAACTATCATTAAGTAACTGCTGCAGGTCCAACTCAGGAGTAATACACTAAGAAATGCTGTCCAGGGATCGATTCTCCTCCCCCTTCCCATATATCTGTAAGAACAAAAGGAATGTTAAGACCGCCCTCTGGTCTTTGATTTATTTTAAAAAAATATATCCGTATTGAAATGCCTCCAGAATGCTTTTTACAACAACTGTGCATTTTAGGTCAATACATTTTTAAATGCATCCTTCCACTGCAGATTTGAAGACGGGTTATTTTTTGAGCAAACACAAAAAAAAAGCCGTATAGTGATATCAGAGCTGCAAAATTCTCCTAGCGGTAAAAGACCGAAATAAGCATTAAAGCGAGCAAAACAAACAATGTGTGTGCTGTTACATTCAGAACACATTCCAGAGGATTTAGTTTTCTCCACCATCACATTTTACTGGTTTTCTTTAGAGAGACAAAATGTTTAATTAAAAGCAAAGAACATTTTCCATGAGCCAAATGCAACAAAATGCAAGGAGCTGCCGCGGCCAAGATACAAGATAACGAAAGCTAGGGGTTGTCTCGAGGGGGGGAGCAGGGGGGGGGGGCAGAGAAAGGAGTACCGGCAGCGAAGGCCTTGAGCCTGAAAGGCAAGAGCGAACGCCACGCAGAGAGCTATTCAGAGAGTTTCCTGACGGTGACTCGTGACTCATCTCCCTTCTTCTTGATGTGTTCTCCACAACAGAACCCGTTTTTCTGAAAACGCTGTCGGGAAACGTCGCCCTCCGGGACAGCAAGCCCACTGCGTCGCAAAGAGCCGCCTCACTCCTCGCCCGCAGGGACGTTTCGCAAAAGCGCGGGCTTTGAGACCGCGGCGGAGGGGTACACAGAAAAAGGTTTCGCTGATCTGATGAGAGGAAAGAACTGTCGTATTTTCAAAAGAAAAACACACGTATCTACTTGGGGGGATTATTCTTGAAAGAAAAGCGGGCAAATCAGAACTAAGACGTATTAAAATGATACAGGGAGTTTTGCCTTTAACTGGTTTGGTCTTGATAGAAAGCCAGTCATTAGTGACCGATTCTGCCACCTAAACCAAAAACCCAAGACTTTGGGTATGTTTTAATTCATTTACAATTCTGTATTGTCCTATGAGTATCCCTTTAAGACTACTACAAAATATACCAATGATAACATAAACAATGAATTATCACCTGGAAAATAAGGAGAACAATACAAATCTTAAAATTTAACAGGTGACCCAGCTGGAAAAGTCAAAGATTGACCTGTAGCATCGTTGTTGGGTTTTGACCATGCATTCAGACAGAAAACCTACTGTGATTTGCATATTTCCTACACGCACAGTGAGAGTGCAGGTAAAGGCAGCCATTCAAATGAGTTGCAAATTACTCTTTTTGAATTTTTCCCTATTTATACAGACCTCAAAGTGAAACAATGACAACATAAAGGGAATATGAAATGTATGACTGGCTAAAACAAAGGGCTCATTTTGCGGCATGAAATGAGAGAATTACGGAAACACAGCAGCTCCATTTGGGTGAAGTTTGCATAACAGAGCAGGGATGAAAGGAGCCTCAGTGACTCTCAAGCTGCCATGAGCAGCTCTCGATTATGACTGCTCTCGGTGCTCCTTATGGGGACACCACCATTAGTCTAGGTGCGTTTTGGGGTAGGAGCTGTCCCTTGGCATTTCTGTCTCTCATCTTTTCAACACTGTCTGATAGTGTTACCCCAGCAAGGGCCTTGTTACCTCCACCTTCGTTGTAGTAGATGAGAAGATTGCTTGCTTGCTGGTACAATGCTGTGTCATGACAGCTCTATTTTTTTCTTACTTTCACGAGCACCAGTGCCGCGAGGATCTCTAAAGCACCACCCAATATATAGGCTGGATCACTTACTTTCGGGTATTGATGCCCTGTGCCATTCTAGTACTGAATCCATACTCCCTGAAAACTTCCTGTGGAACGAATGGCATCTAGACTCAACAGGCATGTTCAAACAACACAAACGTCCTCTATGAAGCAGTATCAGCATTTTGAATAACCCCCTGTCCAAACCAAAAAGAGAAGCATTTCCAGACAAAGTCGCAACAGCGAACGCTAACATGCTGGAAAAAAGCCGAGGCATGTTTGCAAAGAAGAGGGTAGAGAGTGTAGCCTGATCTAGCCCAGATCATCATGATGTCGTGCCAGTCCATCATAGGTTGAGCAGTCATTTCTGAAGCATTTGTCAGACTGAGGCACATGGTGTCACTTTACAGGCCACAATGATGTTCACCTCTTGCTCGCTTCCGGCACAGAGGAGTGAGTCACGACACACCGCCTTCCTTTTGATTGATTTGGGGATATTCCTTTGGTTTTCCGTTTTTGCCATGAAGATTAATAATAGACATCTGGTGACATTTTGCCCTTTTTCTTCGTTGACTATAAAATTGATTGCCTTCTTATAGACTGCCAACTGCCTTATTTCAGCTCCTTTCAAAACATATTGTGGATTTATCATCCTCCTGGATATTAGAGCCAGTAGGAACACTGGGTCATAACCCTTCAAACAGTACTGAATGTCAAATATCAACAGGGACCCGAAGATATTTAAATGTGAAAATATCTTGTGGAAGGAAATGATTCTGTAAAACTTGCGATTCACACAGGTAACCGTTCCAAGGTGTCTGTGGAGTCACATCTACCTGTCCTGCATGGTTCACCACACCTACTACCATCTCTCACACTTCATGTCTACTTTTATACCCATTTGATTATATACATGTGTATATAATATGTATATAATGATGTATATACAGACAGTGATGTTGATTTTATCTTTGAAGTGAATTCACAGTTGTACAGAGATATCCATATTCCCTGCCACTGTTTCCTGTGCCCCGTGTGATTTATATACAAGAAAACCCACTTCAATTTCCTCAGGGACTTCAGGTCAAAGCAGGATCACCTCAGCAAGACCATTGCCTGAACCGTTTCTGTGGAAACCAGCCCGGCATCCTTCCTGCAAACACGTTGCCGCACACATTGAATGGCTGGAAAGAGGCCCAAGGTGCAGAGGCTCACTAAAGATCCTTTATCTACAGACACGAGGGGAAAAAAATAGCCACCTCTGGGGACAGATAAGTGGATGTGCCCTTTCCAGTGCCACAGAGTGAAGAAATGTTTCTGTGCACACATTCATTTTGATAATAAAACTTCCACCTCAACGCGTACACAACAGGGATGCCTGGAACAAGAGCTGATTTGGGCAAGCTTGTAGGGAGGGGCTTCTCGTGTCAACTTACTGTCACCGACCTTACAGTGCATCCCGCTGCTTTTTACAGAGGTAACTATCACCTTCCCGACCACAACACACATTCACCAATGAGCACGACTTCCAAGCTTCCTAATTCAGGGATCCAAAATCCCCACCACGCGCAAAGAGAATTTGCAAGGCCGCGCTTGTGATGTTTACAGCTGTGTGTGGGTTTCCATCTTCTGCCGAAGCAGCTTCCCCTCCAGTCATGAGACCCAGCTGTTACAAGGACCAATCTGACTCTTGACCTGCTTGCAAATCTCTGCTTAAAGCACTCGCTCTTTATTGGAGAGGTCCATGTACTACAAGCACATTGTGTTTTAATTATTAACAAGCCTTTTTCTTCTGGGAAGAAATTATGTCATCATCTCAGTTTTAAATGAATGATTTCTCTTTGGTTTATCTTGTTCTGAAGCTCAGCTCCTAATTAAGGGGGATAACGACATCAGATGAGTGACAGGACTGAATTCATCATCCATACACTGCCGCCACCGGTCGTCCATCAGACACATCACACAGCACCACACACACTGAACAGAGATGAAACCTGCAAGGACAGACCCCACTCGCTCTAGGGTTTTCAAAGGTCAAGTTAAAAGACGCTGTGATCCGGAGCTGCACTCTCTAGCATATGCGGAGAGCCGTGTTCCTGGAGTGCAAGAACATCACCTGGATCAGGTTCACAGAGCGCGATTCAGAGAACACCCAGCAAAGCTCTCCTTCCAGGAACAGGGCTGTCAATCAACCCAACACCGACCTGCAAATGCCTCACCTTCTTTTTCACTGGCCGCACCGTTTATAGATGGTGTTTCAGAGTTTCAGGGGAGTTTCAGAAAGGACACGCAATCAGATATAAACAAAGCGCTTAGCATTGAACACATGGTTCCTCAGGAGACCTTCCTCCATGTTTAACTAAAATCACCTCAAAGCAACCACTGCCCACACTCCTGGCACAGCAGAGGTATAGGCAGACACCAGCGGGCGCTAAGCCTTTCCACCGTCTCTTCAGAACTAGAACCACGTCACAACCCCCGTGTGTGAGACGTCACATGCGCTTTTGCCTAAAGGACGGCTCTTAGGAAAAAGACCTGTAGTTTACATTACAAAACAGATGCACTGATTAAAGGAATGGGAAAAAAAGCATAATAAAGGAGATTATACAATCAAGTGACTTATCTTATGTTTGGCCCAAGACAGACGGTACAACGGCACAGAACATTAAAAAAGGGTGTTTGCGACAACAAGACTGGAATGTCTGAAAAAAATCTCCCTCAAGGCTTAGCTTAAAGGAATCTCAAAACTGTTTTACGCCATGAAAAATGAATCAATCGGACAAAAAAAACAAGTGTACAGAGAAAAAATTCCCCTTTGAGGCATGATGGTTTAGGATGATCTAATTTCATCTAAAATGCATCGGAACTTGGTTTACTCCAAAATAGACAGCAAAGTTACCGGTCACATTCAGGGCCCTTTCCCGCAATCCTTGCCCAAGAACAGATCAACAGGAAAGGGCTGAATAAACATGACCGCCGAGCATCAAAGGAACTCATGGGCAGAAATACTCCTAAAACAAGCCATCGTTCCTTTTCGAGGGCCATGTATTGACTTAATGAAGCTGTCTGGAGCTGCCAAGACCAAAGGAGCATTAAACATAAAAAATCTCTCATTGTTTTTCCCTGACACTGTTGTGAAAGACGCCGTGGAGTAAGAAAAATAACACTGAACGCGGCCAGAAAAACAACACATTCCTCAGCTAACAAAGCTGCAGATTATCACATGTGCATGCCAAGACATTGGTGGATGAGTTCAATGACCCTCAACCTGCCATCTCGAATACATACATTACATCATTTAGCAGATGCTCTTATACAGAGCACTGCACTGATCGAGAAAGGCTTCATGAACTCAATAATAGGCTAAAAAGAGCTGTCAATCAGTTGCCAGACCAATCAAAAGAATCTGCTCAGCAAGACTGGTGAGCAAAAAACACTGGTCAGAAAACTGACCGAAACCAAAGAGTCACTAACAATGTGTTATACTTCCACCCGTTTTAAAGTTCACGCAGCCTCACTCCTCTAGACGGCGGTGCGTTCTTACAGGGTCTCGCAGGTCTTCCGCCTCTCGGAGGGAGGCCCGAGGCTTCACCAGGATCTCATCGCTACATTCATTGTCAGACGCGTTGGGGGACTCGGCCAGATCCAGGAACTCATCTCGCTTCTGACCTCTGAACCTGATTTTGTCCAAGCGCTTTAGCATGTTCAACACAGGATTCCTCTGCTTTACCTTAACATGGTGAACGGCATTCCTGCAGGGGAACAAAAAAGGACAAATGAATTTAACAGTCAGACAAAAATAAGTCATGTCATGTTCAGTCATGTTGTTTGGGGCATGTTAAATCATTTGATATTTGAAGGTTGTACAGATTCCAAGATTTGACATCCCAAACTCCGCTACCTTTTTTCACCCCAGCAGTCCATTTCTCTCTACGGAAGTAATGACAGAGATCTGCGTTCACTCACACTATTAGACAGGAAAATTCATACTAACAATGAATTACTCTATTCCGGGGTCAGCTGCACTCCGTAATGTTGACTGTGGTGAAAGAATACAGCTGCAAGCCCATCCGACTGTTATTTAAAAAGAATTCATATAAAAGCAATCATAGTCAAACATAAATATATGCCCCCTTCCTTAGTCGACAACATAGGGAAGCTGGAAATATACAGATAGGCCAGAGACACATGTTGGCTGTATCCTATTACCAAGTATTTCCAAGGTATTGATCGTTCCTAGAAAAGACAACACAAATCAGGCAAAGACAGATATGTTTTTTTTTTTTTTTTTTAAACCTAAAGCAGCTCTTTAGTCCACAGTGATGACATGTAGATACAGTGCTGGGTTTGTATCTGCTGGGTATCAAAGTGATAATTTAATCGGGCTCCTTGCTGTCAGGCTGGCTTCACGGTACGTTCATAAATCCACTGCTTCCGATGAAGGAGGTATAGACATCGTTGTGCTCGCTGATGATCCACACAGTGAGCATGTCTCCAAGCTATCGCCTTCCTCAATTCCCATCAAACATGCCACCTGTCATTTTATAACTGATCCAATCATGCATTACAGCGCTAAAACCCTCGCCCACGCACGGCCATTGTTCTACCTGCGGGTAAAAGAAAAGGCTAGATTGGTAGGCTCACCTTGGGCAAGCACAGTGACACACATGCAATATCACAGGTGACATCGCTGTCTGGTGGAATAAGACAAAAGCTCCTTCCCTTTGGGTGGAAATGTGTTTTAAACAAAAACAATCTTGCTAACAACGTGAGCATGTCCAGTGCACAGCTAAGATGAAGATCACTGCTCTGATCCTCACCCCTGACTCTAGACCGATTCTGCAAATATCAGTAGTGCATTCATTATTAAAGTTTCCAGTGATATCAAACATCAAAAACAAACAAAAAAAAAAATTCTTGCTGAACCTGGACAGAACTGAGAGAGAAACAATTGTGGTGAGACAAGCAATTACTGTAATAGATTTCCCAGAATCCCTTAAGGCCATTTTGTTGAAAAGGGATGACAAGCCCAGGGGAGCAGAGAAATGGAGCCCTCTGAACAAGAGAGTCCTGTGTAGACAGCATTAACCTGACACGAACCACAGGGCCCCTGTGAGCTTCTGTGTGTCTATATGTGTGT
Source organism: Megalops cyprinoides (assembly GCF_013368585.1). NCBI lineage: Eukaryota > Metazoa > Chordata > Actinopteri > Elopiformes > Megalopidae > Megalops > Megalops cyprinoides. The sequence goes on from NC_050605.1 coordinate 15,486,527, forward strand.
GTGTGTATGTGCACTGTATGTGTGTCTGTTGGAAGGGAGAACATAACCTGCCTGACCACAGGTCTATCTCTGTGGCTCTGCTGAATGTGGGTAAGACTGCTCTGAGAACAGGTCAAAGTGCCCTCCCCCCTGACAAGAGGGGGTCACCAGTTCATTAAGACAGGGGTGAGATTCCTCATGGATCTCCCCTGTACAAACTCCCTGAACACACTCTGGTAGAAATCGAGCTTCTCTTTCCGTAAGGGTGACTGTAATTTATCTCCTACAGTCTCCTTGTGCAACCTTCTTACTGACCCGAGAACAGTTCTCTCTGTAGGTCAGAGGACTGATTCCACATCAGATCATATTAACCACACAGAATGAGTGTGATGTGCAATGTGTACATCCCATAACACAAATCATTCCACTCAACGTCCTTCAGTAAAAGCCCACAGACACATCACAATAAAACAGGTATCACTCATGGAAAACCTGCAGTCCGTATTAGTAGCATCGTTATTACTTTAGGCAAGGGGCTTCTGATATAACGACAAACCTGAAAAAAAGGGAAAAATTAAATTTATTTTTGTACTGTTTTGTTTAACGTGACTACAATGACAGGATGTGCCATTTGTGGAGGGATTAGGCATTTCTCTCCTCCATTCTCGTAATCTCCAGATTACCCAGTGTTTCCCGTCTCTCTGAGGTCATCTGTCCCACTCAAATTGTGGCACGCTGCCCTGCATGGGGTATCTGGGCTTTATGTAAACAGCAACGGAGAGCCTCTTTCCAGCAACGGGAAACTGGAAAGTTCCCGTGAGGGGGTGAGAGCTTTCTGGAGACGAGTTTAGAGGCGCTTCCGACCTACGCGTTTTTTTTTTTTTTTTTCCTTTTTCCCCTCAGGCAGTTTACCGACTCCTGTCTCTGCCCGATGAATCATTCTTCCAGAACATCTTCCTTTGAACGGTGGGCTTTTTCTCCACATTTGGGCTCTAACGAACCTGCGACCGACAGCCTTCAGTAAAAGGGATGGAGAGGCCGGCAGCCCTCAGATGTGCGAAAGGAAGCGGTAATTACACTCGCTGTCTGCTCCTCGTGTTCCTCCAGGAGCAGCACAGACGGCACGAGAACCCTGTATCCTTTTTCGGCTGCGCCCACGCACATTTCTACCTGTGTTCCACTCCGCTCATGCTCCCGCACAGCCTTGCTCTGCTGCGCTCAGAAGAGCTACGGCTCGGTGACTGGACCCGTGCCCGAGGCCCAGGAATAACCGAAACCAAGATCCACCCCCGCCCCGGCTGCCCGATTACTGGCCAGGGTTCACCGCACTTCTGCCTTTCTTCTCTGGAACACTTTCCCGGGGCGACTTCTGAAAGATGAGCTGGCGCTGACCAAAAAGGTATGCTTTTCCTTTTGCTTTCAGCCAGACGCCCCAAACACGCACGCACACACACACACACACACACACACACACACACGCAGCCAATAAGGCACTGCTAATGAGGGAAGCTCCAATTCCAGGAAGCTGAAGCTGAGAGAGAGCTGGACTGGGGACTGATATCTGCTAATGAGACCTACAGGAGACTAAGAGGAGAAAGCCTGTGTAAAAAACTCCACTTCAGCCCTGGTGTCATTTCTGAACGCAGGTGGAGAGAGCATGCTGTTCACTTCCAGAGAAAGTCATTTCTATATTTACACTCCTGACACAGTCAAGTACTGTGGGCAGAGAGCACTGAGGAACTGTTGAGGTGAGGTGCCCTCACCCCAAACTCATACGAAACACGCAAGATTGAGAAGGTGTGACACCAGCTATTTTTGAGCACGGCGGACTTTCCATGAAGAGGAAGTAGAGTTCTTTCTCATAAATATTTCAGATAGAAACTATCACAGACACACAGTCGTGCGCCCCAAAAAGTATACACAGTGTACTCTGAGTCAGCTGAGGATTTCATGCTGACCAGACGTCAGCCAGGTTAACTAGCACACATACACACACAGACACACATGCAGCCACACACAGCTCCATCTGACAGAAATCAATCAGTCCATAGTGCTCCCCGGGGCCGCGGCATGCAGTCCTGGAGTGGGCTCTGCACTCGTGACCAGATTATAAAGGTCCCAGCTCCAGGAAGCATGCCGCAGGATCCCCGAGTGCACCACTTCGCATGCGGCGCTGCCCCAAAAACCCTTTTTAAAAAACGGCAATCCATAATCGGCCTGTTGCGTGGCCTCAGAGTGCCAGGCAAACAAATGTAGGCTATTAAAACAGCCTGTTCGCTCTGGACCAAGGATGATACAGCAATCTGACTGAAGAATACCTGAGTCTTCACACCATGTCTGTGCAAGATCACACAAAGGCATTGGCATGCATTCACACAAACATACAGACAAACACACAAACATACAGACAAACACACGTGTCATGGGAGCTGGGGTCTTCTAGGACTACTTCCCAGAAGTGAAAGCGGTGATTTGGTGCCACATCCATGCTGAGGGTAGCCACACATACCAGTTGTGAGTCTGGTCTGACAACACATCTGGTGCCAATGATGCTGGAAACTGAGATAATGTATGTGCAAGGGCCAAGCAATCAACAAGCAGTGGGCGTTTCATCCACTCAGTCATTGCTCAATCAGCACACAGTAGCCATTCTTCATTACACCAGGGACAAAAAGGTCAACCAGCAGTTCTCCCTGTGGTCTACACAGGATTTAAGAGCATAGCTACTGCCTGGCGTATGCTCAACTGGCTGAGCAAGGCAGGCCTGAGAGTCAGTTAGCAATCAAGGCTGTTGTTGAAGGTGACATGATAAGGCAAATGCAACTTCAGGGATGTGCGGAAGGTGCCCTCCCAGGTCTTATCGGACACAACACATGCGCCTAACAGACATTGTTTCACTGCTTGCAGAAAGCAGCCTCCAGGGGCAATGAGACTCTCGTCTCCCACTGAGATGTCGATGTGTCAAACACATTCATAGCAGTGTCAGAGAGCAGAATGAGTTTCTGCCCCACAACCCCGGAGAAACTCTGACAGTACAGCAAACCAAAAAAAAAAAAAAAAAAAAAAAACACATCATACCATCAGTATCGCCATCTCTCCAAACACATCAGAACTTCATCGCAGTTAAGTGCTCCATTGATTTCTTTCACCAGAGAAAACACCGCTACCCTGCCATTACCAAGCACATTGTACCAAGGTGCCATTTGCGTCTCCCTGAATCGAGAGAGCCTACAAGTTAATTTACTGTCTAAAAATTAGATTATTCTTCCATTACTGTTTTTTTGAACAAACACAATGAGTCAACTTCAAAAATGATCTCTCACTTTCATGCAGATAAACTGGATGGTTTAAGACAAGTTCCTTCAATTCAGAACACTGCTGTTCTATGTCTGTTTGTGTATCCTTTCTAGATACATATGTGTGTGCACTGAATGAATGTTTGATTACCTGGTGTCTGCCTGGCCTCTTTAGTGGAGCTCTCTTATTTTCATGCAGATATACCAGGTCATTTAAAACATGTTCCCTCCATTCAGAACACTGCTACTCTGCTCCATGTAAGTGAGTGTGTGTGTGCGCTCTGAGTGAATGTTTGATTACCTGATGTCTGCCCGGCCTCTTTGGCAGCGGCTTGCCTCAGATTAAATTCACCTGCTTTATTGATGAGTGTTTTACACTGCACAACAAGCCCTGCTCCCGAGGCTAAAGCATAACATTCTCATAACATTATAGTCATCACCAATGGCCAATGAAATGATTTACCAACAACATCACAGCAATGCTGGAAGACAGCACACCAGCAGGAAGAGTTACCATAATAAGACAAGCAGAGCGTTTCTGACATTCTTTATCTTTTGTTTGGCCCTTAAGAAAGAAACGGGAATGTGGACGGATGTTTTATTAGACTGAAATATGTAAGAAAGGTTTTTCTTCTTTCTGTCAGTGACTGTGGATAGAAAATTATTTTGTGGTTAAAATGCACACCCTGACCAAGAGAGCCACACCAAAATCACACAGATGATCACAGATGAAATGAACACAGCCCACTACCTGTCTGTTTGGCACTCAGGATTAACAGATACAAAATGAGGGAAAAGGTCTTGTAGTCCAAAGGTGTCCTGCCCAAGAGGTCTGCTTATACTCCAAGCCACTTCACACTGCAGGCATGGGAGGACTCTCTGAACCATGACTGACCCTGTCTTGCTTACACCCCCCCCCCCCCCCCCCCCCCCAAACAAGACTGCGCAAGCTGGTGAGGACAAGGCTGAAAGAGGCCCATTGCTGATGGGAGATAATATAACAGAGCTGCTACAGACATTTAAGAAAAGCAGCTCAATTTTCACAGCACAAGTCAAGTATACAAAGAGAGTGTGGCCTGCACCTAAACAGGAGCTCAACTATTCACTGAGTAAGTTTACTTTCCTACATGTACTTGAGTAATGTATGATGCAAAAAGTTATCATGGGACTTTTCACATTTGCTCTATTATTCAGTTTTATAAATGGGTAACGTGTAAAGAAATGTAATCTATGTAAATCGCTCTGGATAGGACCGTCTGCTATATGCCAGTAATGTAATGTAATAATGCTTAAAACCTGTGCAAAAAAAAAAAACACCTGTTCATGGGATTAATAAAATGTCAGAATAAAGATTACCCGTTTGTTTAATTTAAGTAACGTCGCAATTTATTTTGAGATTTTTATACAGGAGAGGGAGAAAAGAACCTCTTCATGTCACAACTTTCACCTAAACCCTGCGCTTATAGTTCAGAGTATGCAAAGATAAACATTACTCAGATAAAATTATTTGTGACAATGTCAGTTTATAAATGATTGCGTCATAGTTTCTTAGTAATGTTGCGCAAAGTACGTGAAACTGAGGTAATTACACTCCCGAAAAGGACTACTGTGATCGGATGCCAAAATCTGATCGGATATGCGATCATGCAGATCGGATTCACTCTGAACCACATCCTTTATCAAACTTCATCAGCTTCAGGAAGGCTTTACCATTTCCTCTGACTTCAAACTGAAGGTACTCAACACTGAACTTGCCTCGTGTAGACCACTACCGAACCCATGGTTTCCCCCACTGTTCGGTCCAACATTTAATTCGGCACGATCAACAAAGAACTCATTATTTGTCGAATGCTGGAGAATCAGATTACACAGAATGACGAAGGAGACATACCAATGCAACTGGTTTATCTAAAAAGAGAGATGGAGAACAATCAATATAGACAGTTCACGACAGGACTAAATTACCCGGTAATTAATGTCGAAACTTACCTAGTCTAGCTGCAATCGTAACCAAGGCCTTGACCCCTGAACTCTGTCCACCACTTTCACCCTCCGCCCCACAAAAGTATGAGCTCATCACGCCATCAGTAAAAAGTGAGACAATCATACACTTCTGTACACTATTTGCAACACATGTTGCTATGAACAATGATGCATCCTCAACTCAGAGGACCTACATAACTACAAAACCGCTATGAATGTGATTCTCCGAGCACTGGGACTGTTCAAAAAGCGTGTTACACTGTAGCTAAAGTAGCGAATATAAACGCCACAAGGAAAAATGGACGAAGAAGTGTTTATTTAATATATTTAGTATGTACAATCGCTATGACACCAGCACGCCACAGTATGGGCGAATACGCCACAATTTGTTTCGATCGACCGACACCGTAGTATTGTACGGCGACCTAACGTAACTGGCGATCCCGATACAATGAAAACCATGTCAAGCCTGTTGCTTCCTTTCAGTGCGAAAGATATAAACATCCGACGGTTGATTAATAAAAAAAAAGTTTCTTACCCTGCACGTAAATCGTAGCAAAGTTTCATTAACACTGAGGTTGCTCTGGACCCCGCGATTTGCCTCCGATTTCCACCTGCTGACAGCTTCTACAGAAAACCTCCAAAGATCCGCCTCTTTCACAGCCAAAACTGAACATTAGGCTCCATAAACGCATAAACCTCCCTTTGGTATTCAGAGTCGTTGCTTGATCTCGCAGCGTGGACTGGTTTTGTACTGAATGGATGCTCGTTAGCTCTCCGTACGCAGCCCGTCTTTCAGTCCCTCTTGTTGATTTCCAGTGTAGCTCTCTCAAGCTACAGACCAGGAAATTTCGTCAATGTCAGCGACTAGCTACATTCTTAAAGGCGCCGCTAATGACAGAGGGAGAGAGGCGGGTTATAATCTGAAGAAGCTTCTGCTGAATGGAGCATCAAGATGAAACATCCGAAGGATTTCAGGCCTTCTCGCATGAAAGAAAGAAATGCCGCGTTACAATGTAAATCGTTGTCCTGGTGCGGAAATGAATGAAATACAACAGACAATGTCTTAGGTATGCGCTTTTGCCAAAAAGCTCGCAATAGCCTACGATATGAACATTTTCAGTGATGATCCGGACACATCATTCTTCTTAATTTAAAAAAGGTCGATTTGTTGATGCTAAAGTGAAGGTCCAGACTGCTGTCAGATTGTCTACAAATAATGTACAGAAATAATGAAACAGAAAATAAGAGACAGAGATGTCTAAACGTGATGTTGGACTGTGGATGTTCAATATGAATAAATGTGTATTATTAATATTGAGTGTTAAGTATAAACCCACATTACTGTACTCTGATTTGCTTCCTGAAATGCTAAATATGCGGCGACTTTAAATTTTATAAACAACCATTTCATATAACGATATGTCATTAATTCAAACTTAAAATGGCCAAATTATCATTTTCCAGAGTAGGCCTACCCCTACGTTGTATTTCTGAATATATGGACATGTTTCGCAGGTTTATCAACTTCGATCAAAATCGTTTGTCAAAACAAAGTCGATAAGCCCCGTGAAGCTATGGCTCATTGTCCACTTTTCAAAAATGTATTTGAAGAAAATCTGCAAGGGTGTAGGCCTAATGCATCTTAAGGAACTTCTAGTTGTTATCTCCTCTATGGCACTAATTAAATTAATTTTTGCAAATGCATACCCGTGATAATTATTTGTCGAATTTGTATATCTATATACATATTTCAAGTGGTCCAAGATGCTGTCAAGTGTGGAGGTTCCGTATTAGATGCGGCCACAAGAGGAGGCTCTCGCGCCCATCTGTTGATCACGCTACAGTTGTACAAAATACATTTTATACATTTAAATTGTGGGTTCATCAAGATTTGTAATTATCAGCTTGTAGGTTTGAATTCAGTGCGCGACAATGGTGCTGTACCACTGAGCAATGCACTATAGATGGTTCGATTCAGTAAAAGAACCAGCTCCATAATATCTATATAAAAAGTTATAAATGTTACTGTAGACTAGGACTGCTACAGTATTCTGCTTTGGTAGATCTTGTTTGACGTTGTGTTCATTCCCGTAATTATGATTATATGTGATGTAAATCACTCTCACCGTCTGGGTGTGCTGTGTGAATTTAAAGGGGGTGCCGTCTCTGTCAGCGATATTACTTGAGAAAGCTGAGTGCATGCTATATATGGATGCTATATATATATTTATGATAGGCGAATTTAACAAAGGATTCAACAAGGTTTTCAGTTGCACCGTCAGTGATCTGATACGGGTCTATATTGATTTCGTTTCCTCTGGTCCTGTTCTGTTCTTCTGCATCAAAAGTTTCTTTACTGAACTTCTCTCCTGGCCATAGCGCTAGCTGTGAAGAGACGCACAAACTCTCTGGCCGCTAAGTCAGTAAGAACTTCCCCTAATTCCACCTCGCATTAAGCATTTCCCTCTTATTGCGCAACGTTTCCTTACGTAACCACCATGTTTTGAATAAATTGTCGCGCAACTTAAGGACTTCAACTTTAATGATGTAACCATTAACATCTGTGTGCAAATGCTGACGTGATATAAACGCTGGTCTAGTACTTTACACTACTCGACGGTTCTTGGCAGGGTGATCTTTAAGACATCTGGTGTGAGAAAAATATTTTGGCTGTAATGCTAGGGGAAGGGGTAGATGTTTGCTGTTTTTAAAAAAGATGTTAGAGGTCACAGTGTAGCCACAGTAGCATAATTTAATTTCAGTGTCTGTGTTCCCTGTTTGCTGTAGATAGAATAAATGCTTTAAAAGAGGGTCCTGTTTGGCAGTGTCTTTGCCATTGTCCTTTGTCAGTATCTGTTTGCCAGTGGGATTTACATGGAGAGTGTTTGAAACAAACAGAGCGCCCTTGCCAAAAATGGAGGCACACACCTGATCCCTTTTTCTGCCATAGTCAACAGGGAGGTGTTTGTCAGGTCTCGTGTGCACAAGCCAATTAGTAAAGTAGTGAGAGGGATTCTATCAGGAGAGGGCCGAATTGCTGTTACCCGATAACCCCACCCCCATCAGCACTTCCAAGTGCTTCCTCATTCTGTTCTCACCCGGCTGTCACTCATATAGTGAATAATACATGCTCACACCTCAGGTTTCCTAAACCAAATGTAGATATTAACATTACATAACATGCCATATGCCATATAATGCATACTGGCCATACAGGTATGGTACTAAGCATGGATTCCAACCTGAGATTTACACCCACTTTACAATGTGTCTCACCTTCCTTGTTTTTGATTGGTTTCTTTTTTATTAATCAGCAGGATAAAGGAAAAGGATCAAATAATTTTGGGCTGAAGTTTACTGAAATAAAAGTAATAACCCCCAGCACACATGGTCAAGGGGACGGCAGATATGTAAAGTGTGTCTCAGCTAGGAATGATTCATTTTACTCTAAAAGCCTCTATTAATCAATGGTGGGGCTCCTATCAAATGCACACAAGCAATGAGCCATAACCCTCTATGTAAACTTTGATCAGACTTTGAACGGTGCTGCATAGAACAGCATCCACAGCAACCTATTCCTCATACTACAGAACAGACAGGTTGTTAAGGACCTTGACACAAAAGCGGAAGGTTGCAGGTTTAAAACCTGTGCATTTACGTTTCAGTGAAGTTTATTTAAAAAAAAAATATAGCTGTAAAATGATGATATCTATAATGTGCAACAAATCAACAAAATAAATTATGCTTGAACACTGAGCCCTGAGTGTTAACAGTGAATTTGAGTTTTAGCACCATGTGTTGTTTCCCCACACAGGGGCTATAAACTCTTCACCAGTAAAGCGATAATGTCCCTTTCTACCACTAGATGGCAGTGCACTACCATTGTTGATTCTGTGGTGTGTGACACGAGTGCTAAGGCAACAACTACACGTTAGCCAACTTCAAAGTAAAGCACTTTCAGGCATTAAGCGTATATATAATAGGTAAGGCTGGTCTCGTCAGTGTCAGTGATGGTACTTGCAAATGTAAATGCAGTGCATGAGTCAGCACCATGCCCATTCAGGCGTACCATGATAGCAGGCATCAAGCTCTCATAGAGCTCCCTGGGCAAAGGCAGAGTGGAGTCAGATCACCCAGGAGACCCAGGTGTGCAGAAGGGGCCAGCTCTGAAAGGGAACAGCAAAATATTAAAGGGCACCCACGGGTGTTCACTAACATGTTATCGGTTGTTTACTTTACAGTTTACAGTACCTTGACTTTTCATCGCCATTTTGAGGTTGGAGTTAGTTTTCTGAGGAAAGTCCATTTCAAAGCAAACTGCTGGTGAGGTCTTTCATTGGTCATTGGACATACTAACCATATCAAGACCATTTAAAGGCATTCATTTATAAATCCTTGGTACATCCTGATGAAAACACTTGCATTACATTTTCATATTTAATCCAGTTAATACATTTTTAAACACACATGCAAATGAAATAAATGTATGTAAATATAAAAAAGCACATTTTGATTAAGATGTCTTACTAAAAAGTATCAATAAATTTCCCTAGAGTGAAAAAATACCAGGTGCAGATGTGCATGTGTTATAGAAGGTCATGTATGCTTTTGGACTTGAATAAAAATATACCCAGACGATTTAACTATACAGTGTATAATTTCCCATAATGTATTTCAGAATAGAGCCCTGGGTGCACAAACTGACCTTCTCATGTCTGATGAGAAGACACCGTTTTTATTTCACTAGCCCACAGCGCAGGTCTATCTTGGGCGGAGTCAGTGATTGGTGTTCTCGACAGGTTCCGCCCAGCACCCAACCCCCTGGGCTTTCAAAGTGCACTGAGACATGGAGATCCTATTGTGACAGTGCTGACTGACAGTCCAAAAGCCTGCTGTAACCCGAGCTGTAAATATCATATTTCCCTCCAATAAAACGGATGCCATAGCTGGGGCCTGCAGACAAATCTCCCTCTGGTCGGAGCGTTCTCCGACGTGATTACAGAGGAATGCTCTTTTTCTGTGCCGCAGAGTTAAAGGCCATTATGAACGCAGGCAATGAAATACCTCTGATTGCATTTCATTCGGGGGACTACAGAGGTGCTTCGGGTAAAAGGCAAATTTTTCATTTGCGCTCTGAAGGGCTGGTTTAAAGGACTGTCCACCTTTAATCTTTCCTGGAAGAAGACAGATTCCCTCATGCTCTACAGAAATGTGTTTCAGAGAATGAAATTGCCTTAGAATTCAGCTCCACGGTCAGGAAAGCTGAACATTCATCACAGGACCGCTAAGGAGAATCTGTAATGTCAGAGTGTAATATGGATGGCTTTACTTATAGTGCTCTTAAAATATTTCCAAAGTGCAGTCACACGATTACAGTTAAAGGTGGAATTACAGTCTACCATCAGCATGTCACAATTCAGATTTAAAACACTGGCCAGTGGACGATTGAGGAGATGCTGTTATTGGGAGGGAGGGTGGGATAAACTCTACATCTGGATCTTAAAGGGGCCCAGTGCTACTACAGCTCCTCACACCCTACTGCAGTTTCAATTATATATAGTGCTTGCATATCACCCTGGAGATATCAGGTCATAAAAGCATTCGCTGTCCATTTTCAAAATATAAAAACACTGCCATAGCTGGGCTTTAACAAAAGGGGGCAGTGTTTCCCCATCACAAAGTACCAAAGGTATTAGGCTGACATTATATGCAGTATATGCTCACTTGTAACAGAGCAGACGATGTGCACCCACCTCAGACACTTTGGGATAGTTAATCATCATTATTTATTCCAATGGTCAAGATTAAAGCTACTTGTGTGCACTCGTCTTACAACAAAGACAAGTTTATGTTGTTGGTTACTGTAAGTGCAGTAGTATTTTCTAAATTTGCATTTTTATGAAGTAAAATGAGGCTTGTATGGTTATAGTATATGGGTATCGTACACAAATGCACAGATGAAAAAGACAATGGACTTAAAAATTCAAAAATTTCCTTTTATTTACAGCCTTAATTGTTTTGTCTTCCAGTGTTTTTAAAGCAACAAAAATAAATACACATATGTTACAAAACATTTCCAGTGTCTATGATCATACAAAAATGAAAATATTGACAGCTTTTTTTTTTTTAAAGAAATACAGCGATCTGATCCCATGAGGAGAGAGGTGATACACTAGGGGGTCAAGGGAGGGGGTGAAGGACACAGAAAACGTGCTTCTTTAAACAGCAGGGGTGGGTGTAGGCAGACACTGTGGACAATCATTCCTAGCTATTCTGTTTCAGGTCATAATGCTGCAACGATCCTGCACAGACTTCACAGATCCACTGATCTCTAAACTGCGGGGATGGCTCATCCTATTCACCATGCGCATGGTACCAGCCGATCCCTTCACTATGAAGATCAGTGAAACCACACAGGATATGTGCATCATGGCACCCAACAAAACACAACCAGGGAATGAATAAATAGTGGTTAAGCCACGAAATATAATTCCCCCAGCATTTCTGAAGAGAGAGCACTTTCAAACACTGCACCCACAGTGGACTATAATAGGATCCTTCCCTGTGAACAGCTTTCTGCTCTTTCTGCAGCTGGGCTGTAAAGCTCCCTCTAACTGGGGCTCATTTAAAATGACCAAAGGCACTGTGTGTTAGTTCATTTCAAACACTGTTTCTATGGAGACATCTTTTATTACAACACCATAAAAATCGCTCGGTGACAGAAGAGGGTTTATGCGGTTCTGTACCAGTGTCAACTTCACAGAAGACCTTTTCAAACGAGATGGAAATCTGTTGCAGCTTTTGAACTTCGAGTCTTGTATGTACAAACAGAACTGCATTTATTCTCTGACTCTTTGTGCAGTTGGCATGTGAAATACAGGAAATTTTCACCAGAAATGCAAAGAGATGCAAAGTCAGAGGAGAAACAGAAACACGTGTATATGACAGAGGTCTCAGTGCACTCCTTTATGGAGATATTGCTCTCTACCAGAGGATGTTTCAGCTGCCATTTGATTGGACCACATGCTATAGCGCCCCCTGTAGTCAAGAAAAGAAAACAGGTGACGACAGAGCTTCTTAACATAATTTTTGATGCATATCATATTCAATGAGTTACCATGAGCAACGCAAGCAGTATGGACCTGTCTGTCTTCTCCCAAACAACACGCTCGACACATAACTTCACACACTTTTTCCTGTTATTCACAGAATGATCTTTCTGAACCTAAAAACCATCCATTAGATTATCATACAATTCAACATGGAGCTTTTCCTCCTTTAAGGCAATAAGCAGACCTTTGGCCTGAGCCTGATGACTGATGGCTGTTTAGGTCTCCGTAATGTCTCTCAGAACAGAAAGTACCCGCTTAGACACAGCTCTGCTCCTGTACCAGAGACCGACCTGCTATAGGTGGAGGGTTCATACAAAATGGCAGGCATTAAAAAGATACCACAGATTATTAAATGAAACCCATGTGTTGCTATTGATAGTTTTTTTTCTAAGAGCTGGTGCAAATTTTAAAACCATCCTAAAAACAAACATCTTTTTCGACCGTAGGGCAGTCGGACAGTACGCCAGCATCGAGTTAAAACTGTGCTATCAAAATGTCAAGAAAAACAGCATGAGATTGACCCCGAGCAGAATCTCCAGCATTGACATTTACGTTAAAAATACTAATTACAATATACAAATGAGTTTTTCTCTCTGCTATGAAACAGTTAAAATACAAAACAGACCATGAAAAAAGTATCTACAAATTAATTACACTCAGAAAAGCAGTTGCTTTAAGACTGTTTTCCTTCCAGGGAAGTCAGATGGAGAAATCAGGGCACGTTTGCTTGTTTGTGGGGGGTGGAGTCATTGAAGTATGAGCTGGGCTCTTGCTTGACTCTGTCACAGTGAACACCCATTTCGTTTCATTCCACTCTGTCCATCACACTGGGGATAAACCGGGAGGAACATCAGCAAACATCCCCACCAGGTGCCGGTATCATGTAAAAATGTATTCATTTCCGGAGCCACGCTCACACATGTTCTGGGCCAGGGCACGCACAGTGGCATGCTGGGGGATGTAGTTTTCCACCACCCCGGGTGTTTTGGCACAAGTTCACCATCCTGCCCGGACCCCTCTTATCGTAGTCCAATACATTCCCTTTTTTTTTTTCCTCTGGCAGGCAAAAGTCTGCAGTAATACTGTTCTCCATAGGAGCTGAGGAGGAGAGGCACGCGGGGTTCCCAGGGTGGAGGCGTGGGGAGCCCTGTGTCCCTAAACGGTGCGCCGGTACGGACGCAGTCCGCCTCCCCCCCCCCACCACCCACCCCTCACGAAGGCAGGGTCTCCTTGGATTTCCTGCTGGGTCAGATTGAGGTTTCGTTACTGCCGCTGCGCCGGGGAGGAGAGAGAGAGAGAGAGAGAGAGAGAGAGAGAGGGAAGGGACACATGCGGGTTAGGTGGGCTCCGCAGGCAGGAGAGAGGACAGATCACTACACATTTACGGTAACCACATGCAGCATTCATACAGAGCCGGAGGGCTCCCTCAGACCACACACATGCTCTTTTAAACACACCGCAGTGAGTACACTAAGGGTACACTAAGTAAACCTTTGTTCCCCTGAAAACTAGAACTAATGAGGGACATGGCATGCATATCAGTAGGAAAATACTGTGCTGTAAGGACATCGATTAATTTCCAGCGTTCAGTCATCTCCTCGACTAACTTCTACCAGGATTTGTATTTTAGTTATTGCATTTCAGCTTCTTGAAAACATTGTGCTTTTTGGTTAGATGTTGGCCAGATGCAAGAGATGGGTAACATTTAAACCCTGTGCAGTATATTACATTACATTACATTCATTTAGCAACGCTCTTATCCAGAGCGACTTCCAGCACAAAAGAACAGAAGTGTATCCATTCAAGTTGAATAAGCAACAGTGTCAGGCCAGGCTAATAACACTCCCCGTGTGTAACATTTCTCAAGCACTGTGACGTCACTGCTGAGGGTCACGCGACTACTCACTCTGAGTCTGAGGCGTCGCCCCCGTTGACCCCCCCGGCCCGCAGGTTCATGGCGACCCCGTTCTGCTGCTCGCGGGGGGGCACGGGTGGCCTCTGTGGAGGCTTGATGATCATGCTGTTGGAGCCGGCGACCGGGCGGACGCCGTCATTGGAGCCCACCGACGGCGTCCTGGACGTGATGGTGGGGGGGTTGTAGTCGGACAGCTTCTCCCTCAGGCGGTTCTTCATGTTCTTGTCCGTCAGCGGGGGCGGGTAGGTGATCTTGTTCTTCAGAATCCCTGAGAGGACGAAGAAAGAAAATATAAGCAACTGGCCTGCGATCGGAAAACTGATGATGCTGTCAATGTTTTTTTAGCTGTTAAGAGAACAGAAAACACTTTTGGTTTAATCTGATTAAGATGATCTGTGGTGTTCCTGAGCTCAGCAAAACTCTCTTTAACATCTATGGTTGTTACTGGGGAGCGGGGGAGCCATCTTCACTGGCGATCTCCCAAAACAGACTGAAGACCCACTTCTTCAGAATGCACCTCGGTTCCACCTCAATCACCACCCACTAACACCTGCTACTTGTAGTACTTGCTGCTTATTTTACATGTAGTATCACAGTGTGTTTTGGATTATATTAGTACTAGTTACTGATGTATGGTAGCATTCTTGGCTTCCCTTGTCTAATCAGGTTGCACAAGTTAGGGTTTGAATAGCTTTATGGAGCTGTTGAGGGGCTAAGGAGATATTACTCTGTATGTAGGGTATGGGGAATATGGTGAGGGGATTTGGGGGGTATGGTGCGCGGGGCATGTAGGAATTATGCAGTATGGAGGAGCTCACCTTTCCTCTGCTCTGGCTGGTGGTTGATGTTGGGCTGGCTGGGGGTCACACCCTCATTGCCCTGGGGATCCTTGTCGGGTTGGGGCGGGTCCCCAATGTGGTTCAGCTTGTTCTCTGGGTGCAGCTCCACATTAACCTTGGTCTCCACCCGCAGCTTCTCCGGCCCACCTGGGTCCTCGCTGTCACTGGCCGTCGTTGCCCCCGCCGGCCAATAAGGCTTCACGTGATTGGCCACCGTGTCCACTGTATCACACGGACAACCAATGTCTCAGTGCCAGATTTTCAACAATACTGTCATACCATGCAGGGTGAGGTGTGAGAACTGAATCAACAATATTTTCAGGTACTTTGTGGTTTATATTCATGTAAGTGATGATTCATGTTAGTGATGATTCATGGCAGAGCTACTGAATTTTTTTTTGTGTGTGTCTGGGGGGGGGGGTGAGGATGGGGCATGGGGAGGGATGAGTAAGTGAAATAGAGGAAGTGAAAGAGATATCTGGGGTTTGAGAGTGTGGGTACCTTTAAGAGTGCTGAATGAGTTGGGGCAGAGGGATTTGGGGTTTGTGGTTATGGGTGCCTTCTGGGTTGCTGAGTGAGTGGGTTGGGTTTCAAGAGCGTAGGTACCTTTGGGGGGGAGGGGGGGGTGCTGGGTGAGTGGGACAGAGGGTTTTGGGGTTCGGGAGCGTGAGTACCTTTGGGGGTGCTGTGCAGCGGCTGCCGCTCGTTGTTCCACTTGGGCTTCATGTCCACCTCGTCGTCCTCGCTGTCGGAGGACTGAGACGAGGCGTAGGAGCTGCTGTGCTCATCCACTGACAGCTCGCTGTCTGAGTCCGAGTCTGAGAAACCAGATAAGCCATCAGCTCTGTGAGACTCCGTCCCCAAGGGCTAAACCCCTGAGCTGAACAAAACCCCCTGTGCACTCTATACAGCAAGCAGTGCCCTTTCCATTAGACTACATTACATTATTGGCATTTAACTGTCATCCAGAGCGACTTACATAGGAAACAATTTTTATGTTATTTACATTTACATTTACATTTATTTATTTAGCAGACGCTTTTATCCAAAGCGACTTACAAAAGTGCATACAGTAAGTACAGCGACAGTACGGGGACAGGATGTTATCCAGCTGGATATTTACTGATACAGACAAAACTTTTATCAGGAGAACGTAAACGCCGTCAAACACTAGCAGAGGGGTCTGCTGACATACCGTCTCCCTTGGTGCCGTTCCGATGGAAGAGGGAGGAGTCTCCTTCGGCGTGCCCCACTTTGGCCGTCCCGGAAGAGACGCCGGCCTTCTGTCCAGCATCGTCCCTGCGGGGGTGCGACGTCGTGGGAGAGAGGGATGACAAAACGAGACGAGATTCCGTTTGGAGTCAGCCCCACAGACAAACACTAACACACTCCCTGCACTCACCACTCCCTGTAGCCTGAAACCCTTCAGCTGCATCTCTATAGCCCCCTGCACTGCGGACAGGAAGTGGCACCACCGCAACTGGATGACCACACAAACACTTCCTCCTTTCTGCACTGAATCACAGAATAAAGGCCGATCCCAGACTTTGTACTGCGGGAGTCAGAGCAGAACCCAGAGCAGGCTCCTGTGGATTAAGATGTTCCCCTGAAGCACAGAGGCATTCCTCTTTTTGATCTGAGAGAGACATGCTGGGGCTGGATCGGGGCCAGGTTTGCCAGAGGCGCAGTGAAATATTCCTGTTCCACCAAGCACCACACCCCCGCAAAACACCCCCCGACCCCTGCTCTGCCAAGCCCCTCCCATACTTCTGTGTGTTTGCCGCAGTTGACCTGAATGTCACACCGGTCTGCGTAACTATGACGACAGCTACACCCTGAAGCGTGACTCAAGGGCCTTTCGGTGACTCGCAATTGAAGATCTTAAACAGTAATAATCTTTATCGTACACAGAGAAGTTTCAGGTTGCTGTTTATCTCAGTTTCATCTCGAAGTCTCGTCAGAAACTGATTGTTCACAGTCTTTCCACAGTGCCAAAATTTCACCACCTCCATCGGTCACACATGGTGCAGTACTGACCTCAAGTCCAGTTCAGTCCAGACAAGAGACCTTTCTCGCAGTGATGTACATTTTCAAGACTGCATGTGAGAGTGTGTGTGTATGTGTACGTGTCCACCTGTGAGTGTTCGTGCATACATATGCAGCCCCAGAGCCATGCACTGCTAAGCATATGAGGAACATTCCTTGAAAGGAAAGACTAACATTGAGAGGAAAAGCACAGAAGGAGTGAGAGAGAGTGCAGCATACACGTGCAGACAGGGGCATTAGTTTGGGTCAGTGCTGCACAGTAGAGACAGAAAGAGATAGAGACTGTGAGCAAAAGACAGAGACAGGCAGAGAGACAGAGAGCGCCATGCACCCTGCACCGCGTTACCTGAGAGCGTAAGCGAGGTAGCTGCTGTGGCTCTTGGCTGACCTGATGGTGCTGTCCAGGGACACGGTGGAATCGCCAATGTGCGTGCGGTACAGCGCCCCCTCCTCTGTGTACGTGTTGTTGCAGTTCAGCGAACGCTGTGGAGGTAAAGGGGCAACTGTGAGTACAGGCCCTGCCCTCATCCCAACCCTTCCCTCACTCTCCTCCCCCATCCCCACCCTCATCTTCACCCCCCCCCCTCCCCACCCTCATCCTGACCCCTCTCTTTTCCTTTCTTACCACTCCCTCATTCTCCTTTCCCTCCCCCCTACACTGCCCCACCCTAAACCCGACCCCTCTCTCATTCTCATCCCCCTCTCCATCCCCCACCCTCCTCTTGATCTCTCCCTCATTTCCCCCCCTACACTCATCCTGACCCCTCCCTCATTCTCCTCCCCCTCCTCATCCCCCACCCTCCTCTTGATCTCTCCCTCATTCTCCTCTCCATCCCCACCCTCATTCCTGATCTTCCTCTGACCTCATCTTCCTCTTCCTCCTTTCCAAAGCCGAGCACCTCTTTTCGCTCCCTCACTCCACCTTTCCCTCCCTCATCCTTTCATATACGCACACATTCCTAATCCTCGGAGATCGTACTTGTCCTCGGCACTTACGCAGAACCCACTGTACAACAACACACTACCTCCCTAAAGAAAACATTACAGTTCAGGCAAGGCATTAGCCCCCATAATCACTCTCTGAGAGGTAAACTCACATTTGCAGTGTGTGTGATCTGTGTACGCTTGTGTGAAATTCTTTAGGGCGGATTTAAACACACGTCCAACCCTTTCTCCGATACGGTGTGTGGTCCGCCGTGCAGTATACACACACCGTTCCGCTCAGAATGTACACAGGGTGGAATCTTACGGTTAACAGCGAAGCCCGGGTAGTGCTGGACTCGTCCGGCAGGGCCTTCTTGCCCGTGAAGACGTTCTTCAGATTCTTTCTCACTTCTTTGTTGAAGACACAGTGGAAGAAGAATATGAATATTCCCTGGGAAAATGGATGGAGAAACTCATTCATAACTTGCATTATTGTTGTGATACACTACTGACACGGGTGCTTATTCTGATATCACAACACAGACACACACCCTCCCTGCGCTCTCCTCCCGCGGGGCCGTACCTGCAGACAGCTGAAGATGGCGAAGAGGTAGTGGAAAGTCATGACGTCGCTGTTGACCGCCATCAGGCCCAGCAGCCAGGTGGCGCTTATGAGCAGCAGGAGCATGAAGGCGGCGCGCAGGGCTGAGCTGGAACAGAAACCAAGAAGACAAACTAGAGTCAGACCTGGGTATCCATAGAGCCTCTGTGCGCCATATGTTCCACAGATAGAGTTCTCCTTTGAATGAGAGGCAGGAACCTCTCCCAGTACTCACATGACCCCAGACTTCTCAAAGGTACGGTGCCTTCGTCCGCATGAGGCCTTCGCAGCCAGCACAAATATCACAATGTTGACCTGTGGGGAGGGGGACAGTTTTCATTCAAATCAGTGTGAATAAAGCTCCAATATGCATACAGACACAGGTATTCAGCCCTCTCAAAACAGAGAAATCAGCTTCATTAGGAGAGACAGAGAAAGAGGGAGTAAGAGACTTGGAAGAAGAGAGAGAGCTGCACTGATCCAAAACCCACGTAGACTCACCAGGACCACAATGGAGATGGGCCCTGCGAAACTCCAGATGAGAGTGTCGTGGACCGACAGCCAGCAGAAGTCTGGGTTCCCATAGCCCTGCGGGTCCAGCCCAACGGCCAGGCCTGAGAGTGGATAAAAAAAAACATCAAACTGTAAGAAGATCCACCTGTTTTCCTAGAAGAGGAGAAAAGAACCAGGCCATCCCAATTCTTCTTGCACTTGGCCCTCTTCCCCTGGCTTTGAGCGTGTGCCAGTAGGCAATCTGACACCGGCATGCTCTCAATGGCAGGAATCAGCAGCTCTAATCACCCGGAGAGGAAGTCTTCCATGGAGAGATAACACCGCAACACCATAAAACTACATAACAACCCCCGCATTCTGGATTTCCCACAGGGATCAGCATATCTGTGACCAGCCGGATAGCCAGGAGCCAAAATGGCGGGTCCTTACCGGTGATGATGGCCGGGATGCCCCAGCCGATGGCGTAGTAGAAGCGCATGTGGCCGTGGTTGATGTTGCGCACCTCGGTCAGCATGCGGTAGATGTGCAGGCCCTCCACGAACATCCAGGCGAAGGTACACATGTAGAAGTAGTGCAGAAGGATGGCGATCACCGTGCACACAAACTAGGGGGGAGACGGGAAGCCAGAGGTCACAAAAGATCCCCTCCCAATCTCACCCTCACCCACGCCCAACAGACATAACCCTGCTCCTGACTGACTCTTATCTTTTGAGAAATCCTGGAAAACCCCAGGCCTGCAGAGGAATCGGGACGGACTCAGATCCTGCCCGTCCTTCACAGCTGTTTCGTGACTGACGGCATTCCACTGCACTGAGGCAGCGAACTCAGGTTTCAGCCCTCAGAACCGAGCACGGTGGGCAGAGCAGTGGCTCTTTTTGAGCAGTGAAACTGATCTGCCTCTCATGCACAGCACTGAGAGGGTATGGTACTACTCAAGCCCTGTCCTTCCACTCTCACGGACACTGAAACCCATTCCCTGGCAGCAGGTGGGCTTATACAGTTAGGCAGTGCCTCGCCAGTCAGGACATGTCTTTATCATAAGCCTAGAGGGCTTTTCTAATAGCTCCGCAGAGAAGGAGGGAGGGCCAGAGGGAGGGGGAGAGAGACAGCAAACATGAAAGGAGGCTGTATCATTAATCTCACACCGATTACAGCTCTGGATCTATCCCTGATCCAGGATCAGTAAGCCAGGCCTTGAGCCCTGAATCGTCATCTACTTCTCCCTTTCTTTCAAAGGTGAAGGAGTGTATGCAGTAGGGAGTCAATATAAAGGACTGAGGGCTCTCTCCACAGGTGAGTGAGTGTGAGAAAATGCTACCTTTATCTTCTACAGGTGTGTGTGGGAGGGACTGAGGCCTTTGTATCCCTCATGCAGGTGAGCGTGTGTGAGAAATGCAAGCTCTTTCTTGCACAGGTGAGTGTGCATGAAGTATTGAACCCTCTTCTGGTGCAGGTGAGTTCATGACCAAGACTGGGGCCTCTCTGCTGTACAGGTGAGTGCGCATGAGGCTGTAGAGGTGACTACGTGTCGAACCCAGATGGTGGTGTGCATAGTGCTGGATCATAGGCTTGTCTCTAACTCTCAAACTGGCATTATGTGATTTAAGTTTCATCCTCCTAAAAATCTCAACAGGCATCTCTTTGGAACATTTGCACACTTGTATAACTTGTGCAAACTTGTTCAGAGTACTTCCATTTTGATTTAGGTCTACTGACTGGCCAGTAATTTGTAGCAAATGTAGCTACATCGGAAAAAATGCATTCTTGTCATACTTGACATAAACATGCATGTTCTTGCACTTAAAGTCCATACATTTCTTAACATACACATATTTATATGTAAAAAAAGTTAACACTAATGTGGATACGCGATATTAACAGTCTTATCTAAGCTGATGTGTGCCATTACTTTAATACATGTTTGATACTTACATACCACAACATGAAACCATCAGAAATTTTTTATGATGACACCTGAGCATTCAGAAAGTTTAGGCTTATCATTTTGCTTACTGCATGTAGCACTACATCAAGCCTGGTCTTGAACCATTCAAGGACCTCTGCTTTCATTACCAGTCCTGGAAAACTGTTCTAGGAAATAATCTATGTGGAAAAAATACTTCCTGACAACAATGCAATATTTACCTTTACCTAATTTCCAATTATACCCTCATGTTCTATTGACAGAACTTTAATGAATGCATTCCTTCTGAGATGTCAGATGCATCTATAATAAACATTACATACATATTCTACATATTTCTTATAAACTTATTCTTGTACATTTAAATCAGCAGTATACTTGTCCAAACATATAATCAAATGCACACCGGGCAAACCTCAGGTGTTGTCAGCGTGTTCTGTGCTAAACTAATCTACCATCATCACCTCTATTGTGATGCTCTGTGCAAAACAATGCAGACATCTCTGACGAAAAACCATGCTTTCAACAGACAGCATGTACCTGCCCTGCATCTGTAAGCCTCAAATCCCAGCATAACCCTTCATTGTACCCATCCAGCCGCAGGCAACGCAGAGAGAGCCTGCCTGTGCCCTCTCGGTATTCCTGGCACATGCTACCACATGTAGCCAGGGCCCAGTGTTACCACGCAGGCTGACGGTACAATGAGCGCTAAACCTGGGCCTAAACAGCATCGAAGCCCGCTCCCGTGAGTCAGAACTCAAACAGCACAAATATGATTGAATAAACTGCGTTATTATCTAAGATGTCTGATGTTCGTCCAATAGGATCACTACGCTTCGTGAGTGATGTGAACGCTGTCTCGGGCATGATTTGTGAAGGCAAGCACTGGGTGGATTTCATATCCCCAGGTGGGAGAAGACGGAGGACAGATAATTCAATTCCCTTCCTCTCGCTAATCCCCTCAATTTGTCTATTACCGGAGCTCTTTGCCTGAAATGCTGTTATCCTGGTAACATGAATATACTCTATGCACCTCATAATTAAAGAATGAAGTGGTATTATGGAGAATATGAGAAACCGCATAAGCTATACATCAGCACTGGGATGAATGCACACCCAGTACAAAATTAAGAACTAAAACCTAAAAACCACTATCCCCTGTGTTCACGGTCCACCAAAACAGATCAGGGCTCCACGTGTGCCAATTTTCCCTTATGCGGGTACTTAGAAATCACATTTATTTCGTTATCGACCATAACTATAATCACCAGTGCAAGACGAAGTTGAAGTTTATCCTAATTCATTTTCAAAGATCAGTTTCAAAGACCACTTCTCTCCTAGTACATGCAATACTGTGGCAATAGTATGAAGCTGCAGCACAGGCAACTCTTTGAGTTCTGTGTTAGGTTTCTTCTTTGTTTTGCTTACCTTACTTAAAGACTTAGCAGATGTCCATATTCAGGGCAAATCACACATCCGACACTTTAACCTTATCAAACCTAATATTTACTGAAACTATGTAGGTTTCAAGGCTAGGCTAGGAGCAAGGCTAAAACAAGCGTCCTATCTGAGATACGAGCTAACAACATTCTGGTTGCATGCTCAGCTCCCTTATTGCTACCCTGCATTGCCATCCTGTTTGCTTACACCTGGGTAACACTGCATGTTTCAGGGCCGCCGAGGTCTCACCGGGTTCTCGGTCTGGTTGATCCCAATGAGGAAGACGAGCTCGGAGAAGAACAGCGCCACCACCAGGTTCTTGTGGATGCTGTGCAGGTTGGAGCGCAGCTTGCGAATGATGGCCAGGAGGATGAAGGTGAGGAGCAGGGCGACCAGAGAGGCGGACACCGTTGTGTAGGTGACGATCTTCAGAGGCAGCACGTCCCCATGCTGACAGAACAGAGAGTTAGTTGCGTTTTGGTGCCATTCGGCAGACAGGCGATTGACAAGAATCTGGGATTGTGCGTTTCGGCAGGAAGGGGTACCTCTCGCTTGGAGATGTCCATGAGCACGGCGAAGCTGGTCATGTGGTTGCACTGGCAGCTGATGTGGGTGCTGTTCCGGGACACCAGCTCGCACCCCTTTGAGGACCAGCCTCCTGTTCCTCCGATTCTGAACCGAAACAGAGATCAGTGCAAATTACATTAAATTACATGCATTTAGCAGTCATTCTTATCCAGAGAGACTTCCAGCACAATAGTAACAGTGTATTCATTCAATTTGAATGAGCAACAGTGTCAGACCAGGCTAACAACACTCCCAGACCACTGAGTGTGAGCATAAATCATTACTAAAAGCCATAGTGCTGTGTGCTACATCTCCAAACGTGTCAGAACATGACATGAGTGACATGTGAATATTGTGCTTATGACAGCAGGCTCACCTCTGTGTGCTTCATATTAATGTTGTGTAAATGTTACATAAATGTTAAGTTCTGGTGAGTGAATGTTTTATAAGGGGAACAAAGCTTGTGCGTAATATTTTAAAAAACGTTGAGAAAACGTTAAAAGTCATGGGGGAGAGCAGGCTTACGCAATGGAGTGGTTCCAGAAGACGCAGACGGGTTTGGTGCGCTCCTCCGTCTCCAACAGCCTGTAGTCCAGGGTGATGGGGTGCTCCAGCGGGGTGAGCAGGGGCCCCCCCTCGCTGTGCACCATGGCGCTCACGATGGGGGTGTTGATAACCGGCCGGTTGGGCAGCCTGGCCAGATAAGGGGGACAGAAACATCTAATGTAAACATTCTCAGCTGTTGTTCTGTCGCCTGGCAATCTGCCAAACCGTCTGCCTAACACGCCGCCCCCCCCCCCCAACCCCACCCCCACCCCAGCTCATGTTTACAGCAGGAAACCAGCTATTGCTTATGCGCACAGTCAAATATTTTGACATGTTCACCGGGAGCAACTTCACTTTTTCTACAGTGAGTTCTATATCATCTCTGCAGTGTATCTGATGCTGTTTTATGAGCATGGGCTGAGATACAAGACATGCAATTTAGAACAGGAGTTGTGAGCTGTGTGTGAAATGGAGGGCTGACAAGAATAATGCAGGAATAAGCCCGATCTCGTCCTCTGAGTGCCATAAATCACTCCAGAACTGGGGAGCTGTGCTGTAGGTCTCTGCAGAGGAGACAGAGCATAATTCGTGGCTGGGGGCGAGAAGGGGCGTCATGGAGGTCCGAACCTCAGACTCCGGCGGTCCGGGTCGTAGCGCTCAGGCAGGAGCTGGCCCAGGGACCTGTAGACAATCACCATGGCCACCGGGAGGGGGCCGGCGCTTTCGGCGTGCCGCCTCTTTTTCGGGGACGCCGTTTTGTCCTCCCCCGTTGAAGGATCTGTCCGAGCTATAGGCTCATCCGTGGGGTTCACTGGGGAGGACGACAACAAGAGCCAATGAGACGAAAGCACATAAATAGCACAGCTAATGAGACACTGGTGGATAAATCTGTACAGCCAATGAGACAAGGGCAGATAAACTACCAGTCTAACCTTAGCTTAGGCCAACCTTGGCTTTTGTGTGAAGCATTCATCTACACACGCATTTAATAGCTTATCTGTGGAGTTTGCCTAAAAAGATGAGCCTAAAAGCTGGTGTTTACAGCTTTCGTGTACAGACCTGAAACTAATTGCTTGTGTGTGGTGCTTTCGTAATCAGAGATGTGACTAACTGGTTCAGTGTTTATATTTTGTAGAGATGGGAGTTGACAGCAAGCACTGATGTAAAAGCTAAGATTGGCTTTGCCCCCGTTCTGAGGCTGGGGTGGATGGCTACCTATGCTTTGTGCTGGTTTGAAGCTGAACTCCGGGAACTGCACAGAGGACTCCAGGTCTTTGGGGTAAGCCTCCTGGATGTCCCGGAAGCGGGGGATCTTCGCAAGGTCTGGGCTGGAGGTGTCCAGGTAATCCACAGCAACAACTGAGCATGAGGAAAAACATCACACAGAACATCAAGAACACAAGCAGTACCACAGTATTCATGCCATTACTCTCATCATCTTTCATCACATTTTTATTTATACAGACACACACCCTTATTCAGGCTGACTTCCAGAGCCCACATCTGACATCTGAGCCATTCATACAGCTGATATATGCTCAAGCAAAGTAAAATAACTTTACTAAAGGGTTCAACAACAGCTGTCCACATGGGATTTGAACAAGCAACCTTCTGGTTGTAATTTTGGTTCACTACAAATATTCCAGACTTCCACCCTTTTCATACACATTGTATGGACACATTCAATTTGGAGCTTGAAATGAATTTCTCAACTACAAATAAAAAAAAAAACAAGGCAGGGAATGTTTTGTTTGGGCATACCCTACCTCAGAATGACCTCATTGCACCCTTGAATACAGCTATAAAAACACGTATACACAATATATGTGCGATACACACTGGATTAAAGGTGACACCCTACATCAGAACATGATGAAATAGAGGAATCACTCACTCATGTTTTCAGTGACGATGGTGAATGGCTTCAGATAGGTCTTCCTCATGTTCTGGGCTAAGGTGTTGGCGTACTCCTCGAAGTTCCGGAGCAGGTGAGCGGTACCACCCTCAGACCGTTGGATCTGGTCCCAGTGCTCCTTGTAGCCCGGGTCCAGTATGGCGCTGCCCGCTCTGACTATGTTCTGCAATGTGCACCAAACAAGCAAGAGTCAACAAGACAGAATATGCGCCAGTGTCTGAAATAACACTGCAGCGCTCGTTCAATGAAGTTCCCTACATGCCAAAACCTTGTTTGGCAAACTCAGAAAACCCCACTTTCACCATGTAGGACTGAAAAGAGTAGAAAAATGCACCAGGTCATAAGTGATAGAAATAACAGCATCTTAAGAAACACTTTAACACTGCAACTGCTTATATCCAGGGTACAGATTAACCTTTTAGCACATCTATAATTCACACACGCTTTTCTGTTTCCTCCTTTCCTAACATACACTTAGCAAATTCCAGAGACTCGCGGTTTCATCAGGTGACATGCTTAATGATAAGCATGATAAGAACCATTTTAAAGATAAAAAGAGTAGAGAATCTTGTGCCAACGCAGGCAGACACATGACAGATAACAGGCTAGCGGCCAATAGGACTGGTACCACAGGTGTGTGGTGGGAGAGGAACATGAGAATATATGAATATTATCATGATTACAACAGGCCCTTTGCAATACACAGCAGAATAGAATACAGCAAAATACCATCACACTACATCACATTATTCGCATTTAGCAGACGTTCTTATCCGGAGTGACTTACATTGGTTACAAATTTCATATGTTATCCATTTATCCAGCTGGATATTTACTGAGGCAATTCTATATTACGCACCTTGCCCAAGGGTACGGCAGCAGTTCCCTGAGCGTGGAATCGAATCGGCAACTTTTTGGTTAGGTGTCCTGCTCCTAAAAACTATGCCACGTTGTCGCCCAAATTAACTAAAATTTAAATTAAATAAAAGATTAACCCCTCGAAACCTGCCATAATCCTATCTGTGGTCCCTGTCTTTCTCTTAGCAAGCCTACTTGACCGTGGCCATTGTCAAAAACCTCCACATAGGCCCAGTTCCGGTTCTGGTTCTGGAGCAGCCATTGGGGGCTCCTTTCTAAGATAAGACCCATGGAGACCCAGAGAGGTGTGGTCCGTGCCAGGAATGAGCACCGGCAGAACAGGTTCTAATCACGGGCCATGTTACCTGGGGCCTCCTGGCTCCCAGCGAGTACATTAGTCACCGTGCACAGTATTACTTACACATAATCCCCCGGGCTTTAATACTCAGAGCCCGGATCGCATGCTGCTGCAGGGGAAATCTCCCCCTGGAAACGCAGCTCCAAGAAAGCCTGCACCAACTCAGGAGGATTTGAGAAACTATTAACGTCTTTAAGCCAGAACATACTTTAAGAGCTTTAGCCGCATTTCGTAATCATCATACCCTTTTTTTCACTTCATGGACAACCTACATTTACAGTCTTTATGATAGTGACTGTATTCTTGATTTTCTGAACTCTGTGTTCTTTAAAAGGGTCTCCCTAAAATGTGTGGATATTTCAATACACCCAATGACATCAGAGGCAGATTTTTTTCAGAGCTGTATACCTGAAGGATCAGATTAATACCACCAGCAGGGGGCGCAGTCACCCTAAAGTGTTAGAGCATAAGTGACCTTGTGAAACCCAATAAGCACGTTAGGAAGCCTCTGTCAGGTTCATGAATAAATGAGTCAGGCCTGGCCTGATGTACCTCATTGAACTCGGCGTCCCGGGTGGCAGCCAGGTCGAAGCCCTGCTGCCGGCTCTCATACTGCAGAACCCGCGAGATCAGGTGGTAGGCCGTCCTCACGTCGTTACCATAGAAGGTGGCGGTGTGGTTGGTGGCGTTCTGCAGCAGGTGGGCGATGTTCTTGGACTTCTCGCCGTCCATCCTGGACTCATTCCGATGCATCTCCTCGTTCTGACGAATGAGTCAAAGAGGACAGTTAGAGAGGCAGGTCACAGAACAGAATCAGAGGACATGGAGAAGAGTCACTACAGAAAGGAGATATACAGTATATATATAGTTACAGAGTGAATGTGAAGAGTGAGAGAGAATAGTAAGCATGGAGAGCCAGAGAAGGGAGTTAGAGAAGAGTGTCTACATAAAGGTCTGATTCATGTAACTCCAGGAGGCACATACCAGTTTCTTGAGCTGGGAGAAGGTGATGGTGGTGCAGTTGAACAGCTCAGGAGGCAGCCAGCCTTTTTCATCACTACAGTGTCGGATCGCCGTCCCTGCAATGGGAGAAATCCAGGAGAAATTCAGGAGAAACACGAGAACAGAAATGAGTCATGGGAAATCTGTTGTGTCAAGACTTGGGCCCTGATAAATCAAAAGAAATATTTACAAAAGCACACAGCCACTGAGTCACTGTGACCTGCCCCAGGCAGAGACACAGAGAACCTGTGCCAGAATGGTACAGTAAAGGGGTGCGGGCACAGGGTAACCAGGGAAACTGGGCAGAAGACAGCGGCTGCATGAGAGTAGGTCATCGTGCTCATATCGCTGCTCCACTCGGCTTTGTGTCTGCTCTGCTTTCCGGAACATTCTGGAACAAGAGGCCCAGCCCATGGACGTCTTTTACAGAATGCATTCAGTCGCACATGGAGCTCCTCTGCCCGGCTCCAGTCCTAGATGCGCCAGACCACAATAACCCTGCCGTCCATGGGTCTCTGGGGAAGCGCTGCCAAGTCCTTCCAACAAAGTGCGCTGTTTGTCAGAGGCCCGGCTTCATTAGCAGGCTTGGCCAATGAGAGCACTTTCATTAGCACGCTGGACCAATGACGGCGCACCCCAGAACCAGGTCCAAGTAACCCACCGGCTTGAGGACATGCAGGAAAAGAGCCAGCTAGGGTGCCCATACAAGACGGCTACTGTCCCTGGCAAACATATCTCCAGTATCTCCTCCCTTCTTACTTTCAGCTTTAGCAGCTGGCTTCTGCAGGAAAATCAGCTCATAATTTTACCAAAGTGCAAACGGCACTCACCTGTGGTTCCCTTGGGACAGTTCATCGCAGCAGGACGACCGAACTTGGTCTTGGGCCACCAGATACCTGCGCCGAAGGCCTTGGGGCAGCCCTCATAAACAACTGCAGACAAAGGACGAGGCGGAGGATTAACAGTCAGGAACCGGCTCTCCCACCGATGTCATTAAGCATTGCTAATGAGCCAGTCGAACAGGGCTGCTATCCATGCAACTTTATTAAAAAAAAAATGAAAAAAAAAAACAACAAAACAGACTTCCAATTAAACTGATAATCCTCCAAAACCATTGCATAATAACATCATTCAGAACATAAAAACATTTCTCACGCAATTAAAAAAAAAAAAATGATCACGGGGCAAACAGCTCTCGACAGCTCATGTGAACTGCGGTTTCGGCTCGCGTCCGATTCGCCGCTTTCCGGCTGCGGCCCACGGTCGGGAGGCGAAACCTTAAAAAAGAGAGCCCTTAAAATGCACACTGCTCCCCTTTGAAGGTACAGCCAGCGCGGCCTCAAGGTTAAGTTCACACATGCAAAGAGATGACAGATAAACAGAAACTCCACAGCTCTTGTATAAATTAGCCCGAGACAACAGCACCTTGGGAGCCCTCAAACCAGACCACTAGCACCAGGGAGACATTCCAAAAAAATCTTCGTGTTATCATCATTTGCGATGACATACGATACATACAATAGTCCAATATCAAAAGTATACCACGCTGTGTGTATTCTGATGGATTTAAATCGTTACGTTCATCTGAGACGTTGAGGACTGAACCTGACACCTGATGGTTGTGTTTGATTCGGAAGGAGCGGGAGAATGACGTTCTGCGAGCCTGAAACGGGGCAAACATACCCTCACAGCCGCCAACCGTCACCTCGGCGAAGGGGTTGTCGCAGCGGTTGCACTGCCGCCCGATCACGCCCGCCTTGCAGGGGCACTGCCCGGTGTGGGGGTCGCACGTGCGGCCCGTGGAGCCCTGGGCGAAGCAATCGCACGGGAAGCAGGTGTCCCCGCCATTCGGCCTGTAATAGTTATCCTGAGGAGAAGGGACAGGGTTAGCGCCACCTGCTGGGGTCGATGCTCATAACGTATGCAGCCACTTCAACAAATGAGTAGAAGGCATACAGCAGACTGCTTGCACTGCACGTCCAAAGGCTGCATGCGAAACACTATAATGCACTATAATCCTTATCACTGTCATGAATACGGACACATACAGTGCCTACGGCCACTCTTACTTTGCAGCGGCACTCGCCCGTGGTCTTGTTGCAGTCCAGGTTGAACCCCTTGCTGACGTCACAATTGCAGGGGCCACACATTGGGTTCCCCCACCAACCACGAGGGCAAGGCTGGTCAACCCTGTGAGAAGGAAGAAACACAATCCAAAATCAACCATACAGAAACATTCCATTACTTCTTACCCAGCTATCTATCAATTCCATTCATGTACACTGGCTGTGTGTGGCTGTGTTCAGCAACCTGTTCAACTGCACATGTAAAACTTGTCCTCATTATGGCGTGAATCTTTAGTATACTTCCTTTTCCTGGAGAAACAGCATGTTCTATAAACCAATGCACATTTTTTAAAACCAATTATTCTCTTACAAAAAACAGCAGGTCAATTGAAGTCAGAAGTAAATGCCACGTAAGAAACGTCTCTGAAGCCTTGTTCCAGTGGGGAAACTGGAACCCCTGCTACGGAGGTCATGTCCTTTTCAATGACTTATGCATGTAAGTGCTATTTGAAAAGAAAAGGAAAAAGAATTTAAATCAAATTCTCGTACGATGCATCACCCAGGACAAAAAGCAGATTATATTATCTGTAATCCATAATCTCCCAGGCCTCTACATCCAACAGCCACGTACCTTTAAGTACAAAAGAGCTTTGGTGGTTATTGCAAGGTGTGTTAACACTTTGACAACGACACACAAAAGCCTGATCTGTAACACCTTTCTTGGCTTTGAACACAATCAAAGAATTCCTGCTTAAATCGAAGCCAGCTCTGGAATCTGTCCAGAAACACAGAGTCACCAGCAAACATGGATGTCCATATGGGGCTCATTACCACAACATCGAGTTCCTCAACTTGGCAGGAGATAACAGCGAAATAATTGCCAATATAAAATCCAGTGGGAAATCCGATGACAAAGCAGATATTTTCCTGTAGAGGACAGGTTCTGCGTGGGGGTTAATTAGGGTGCCCAGCAGAACGATGACAAACGTTTGACAAACATCACACAGGCATCAGAGCCTGACCCAACTCGCAGCAGGTTGATTTTTATCATGTGCCCTGCATGGCGGAGCTGGTGCCAGAGCTGACACACACCAGCCTCATGTGGCTTTGCACCAGGTGATAAATCACTCTGCCTGCCATGCAATCCGCTACACCCTGCAGAAATCAGCAGGCCAGGATACCGTTTTAACATTACACTACCCTTTGGGACACTCAAAACACATATACACACACACTCAATACACAACCACACATACACACATGTACAGAACAATTATATCTGTAAGACTGTACATGTGTGACAGACAAACACACAGCCCTGAAAGGCAAAACACTAAACAAAAATACTGGATACCGTTTTAACATTACACTACCCTGTGGGACACTCAAAACACACACACACACACACACACACACACACACACACACACACACACACACACACACACACACACACACACACACACACACACACACACACAAGCATATGGACACACTACATAACGTTGCAGGACAGTGTGGAGATAATGCCACACCTAACTCAACCCTGACTAACCACGATTAACTAATGACCCCATAAACCTGACATAACCCTGGGCAGCTGAAGGGGTCTGGAATTAATGTGAACTTGTAAACAGGAAATGTAAATTTGCTTGCTTGGGCAACCGTGTGTGTGTGTTTTTTACCGTAACACTCTATCAAAGGGTTGGCAGCTCTATAGGCTGGCCCTTCTCCAGCAGAGCTCAGCTGCAGGGGGGAGAGGCAGGTGTTTCAGGATGGCTGTGATTGTGGGCGTGTCCGAAAAGATGGTGGGTGTGACTGGGGGGGGGGGCGTGGTTAAGGTCGTACTTGTTCTCACAGTACTGGCCGTAGTAGTTGCTTCCGCACTCGCAGGTGTAGCCGTGGGAGGAGCTGGGCTTGTGCACGCAGCTGGACACATGCTCACAGGGGTTGAGCTGACAGGCGTCCACGCAGTCTTTCCCAAAGTACCCTGGGAGAGGAGGGAGAGAGCGCGCTCAGACCAGATACACTGACCCTGAAAAAAGACATTCTGACACACAGACATCCACCTGTGTTTGTGTGTGTGTGTGTAATAAAAAAATACAAAAAATGCTATGGCACAAATGAGCTGAGAGTGTTAAGGGTCAGCATTCGTGTGAAGGAATCTGACATGGGAACAGGTTCAGTGTTTAGTACAGGAGCCTAATGGGTTTTGGACTTGCTTAGTGCAGGGTCCCCGCGGGGTTTACCTGGGTCGCAGATGCAGGTGTGGGTGGTCCAGTCGTCGCTGCAGTAGCTGTGCTCGGGACAGATGTTGGAGTCGCAGGGGTCGGCCATGTCGCAGCCGTCCTCCACGCGGATCCTCAGGCCCTGCTGCATGTTGACGTTGGCCGTGTTGGTGGACGTCTCGCCCATCCGCACACCCTGAAAGGGTCAGCTTGGCACATTAGGCATCCCTCAAGTGCTGCACCCCATCCAAGAGGTAATGCAGACTGAGTACAGACAAGAACTGTAACACAGTGAAATCAGCCAGCATCCTTTATAACATTGTGTAAACGTAAAGTCAGATGAGGACAAACGTGCACAGGTGGATGCAGGTGTACGGGCCTGTGTGGACTGGTGGGTAATTGTGTGCAAAGGTAACCCCAGGAGACGAAAGGTATGCGTATGAGGAGAGAGACTCACCTGCATGCAGCCATGGAAGCCGTGTTGGACCGCCCCATCTTTCCCCAGCAGCCCGCCCACAAACAGACTCTTCACTCTCAGACCTGGCAGCTCATTCCCAATCTCCACTGTCCTCTGTGGATCAGAACCACTGGCAGTGTTATATGCTATACACCACACACACTGGCAGTGTTATATACTGTACACCACACACACACTGCTCCTCTTATATAACATACCACAACCAGTGATACTCTTATATACCAAACACCACACACAGTGCTACTTTAACAATTTATTCTTGCTGCTTTCAGTGTAAATGGTCTGCAAACGCTGTAGTCTAGACACAAGAGCTCAAAGTATTCAAACTCTTCACCTTTGACATGGCTTAGAAAAACCAGTTCAGCTTAATGCACTTGAAGTCTGTACCTGAAACATGCCGTAGTCGACAGACACCCGCCCCATGTACTTGATGTCCTTTCCGTCTTTGATGCTCTTCAGCTCCACCAGCACATGATGCCACTCCCCGTCATTCACCCGCACCTGCGCGAACTCCAGGACGGCCATCAGCTTCTTTCCCAGGAGCACCTCGAAACGCACCTGATTGTTCCTGATCTGAACCCAGACGCGGAAAGACAGAGAAAGAGAGACAGACAGAGAGAGACAGAGAGGGTGAGGGTTAATAAAAATCCCGGTTTGTGGTCTTCAAAACTAGGACTGCACATGGCACCTTTGCTTTAAAATCAGTTCTACAGCTCACCCTTGGCAGGGGATGTACAACTCCAGTAATTTTCTAGTAATTTTTGGGCTGTGGACTCATCTCAGTTAGAGCTGACCAGTGGAGCTGTTGAGTGAATTTTGATTGGCTGAGAGCCGAGAGCTGTGGTGGTGTAGATCACTCACCAGCAGGTTGATCTGGGAGGAGGCTCCAGCATTGGCCTGCATCAGGGTCCCGCTGCTCTGCCGGGTGCGGAACATCAGGCCCAGGTACCACGGGATGGCGATGGTGATGTCAGGCTCGTTCCAGGAAACCAGGGCTTGGCCATCGAAGTACTGAGGAGACGGCATGGCTGGGGGGGGGGGGCAGATATAATACTTTAGTGTGAGACTGATACAAGAGTATGACTCACCAGTTACAGACTTAACTGGATAGCACTGAATATTCTTATTTGAAGTCTGTGCCACAAGCATTCTGGTTGACTCAGTAACAGTAAGTACTTGCAATAATTTTTTTATTCGGTCTAGAAGGAAGACTTCCCCCTACCGGTCAAGCAACACCACTACTAGAAAACTGGTTTTCCCCAGGAGGTTTCACATCCAAGTCCCAACCAAACCTAACCTGTTTAGCTTCAGCCATTTGGCCGGTAGAAGGCTACAGTGCAGTATGTCTGGCAATACCACCTACTTCACAGGTAGGCAGTTTTGGCGGGTGGAAGAATCCAATGCGACATGCTGAGAGGGGGAGATTCCCAACTGAGAATCAAGATGAATCACCAGAAGAACACTGTCTCTCTACAGCTGCAATGAGGCTGAGACTTCTGTGAAAATTCCACAGGTAATTACAGTAGCAAGCATAATTACCTTCAAGGAATGCGTACGAGGAGGTCCTAAAATAAATACAATTTTTAAAAAGAAAGCCTCAAGATATAAATATTTTTAAAAAAATATATGATTTGATGCCACCTATGAAGAGCACCAGCCCTGCAGGAAGGCAGAATGTTGTCGGTGCTACTCTGGGCATGTCTGTCAGTGTTACCAAAAGCTTCTCTCAGAAGCTGGGGAAATAATATTCTACCTCACAACGGCTTCAGGGCAAATTTTTCCACTGAGGCAAAACGACTGCAATTACCTGTTAAAACAGCAGAGAGACAGAGCGAAGCATCTAGTGCTAGCAGCCACCCCCGCCCCCCACCCACCCATCCCCTTCTCTCAAAGTTTCAGTCTCTCTTTCTGCCTCTGCCTCTTACTGACTCTTCCTGCTCTCACACCTTTATCTCTCATCTCATGTCGCCGATACCATCACCCGGCCATGGAGCTGCTGCCGGGGCTGTTGCTGGGAATGGGGACGTCTCGAAACACGACCACGCGGGTCCGGATGGGTACGATTACACATTACACCTCCGCACCGCTCCTCAGAGGACACCTGGGAAAGGTCCTCAGCTTCTGTTTGGTCCCATAAAATGCAGCTCTTGGTAATTAGTTGGGAATCAGTGCTCAATAAATGCACAGTGGCTTGGATTTCTCCTGCACACGTATCATTTAATGAAGAGTGTTCAAATGCCGGGCAAATGACACCAGTTTTTCTTAGGGGGATTTCTTCCCTTCAGCATCAGAAGCACTGTAGTACCTATGGCTATTGCTCAGGCAGATCTTACAAATCTGTTTATTTCAAAACATTTGCGTAGTGTTTTAACATTGCCTTTACACATGCTAAAGCATTTCTTCTGAAAGCACTCTGTCATGTACATTTGAAACTGAAAACAAGGAGATCACATAAAAAATGGAAATTCTCTGAGTGAATGAGAACACATGTATGTTACATGTTGCTTTCTTTGTAATAGTTTACAGCTTCAACTTTATGATGTAATATCACTATACACAGTTCATTTGATTTAATTATTACTCTGCACTTTCACATGTACCTCAGCATGACTGGATAGGTAATGATAATGATAACAACCCCCTCCAGCTCCCTCCAGCTCCAAGGATTACAAAGACCTGACCATAAAACTGTTGCAAAATATCCTGAGAAAACTATTATTAACACCACTCAACACAGAAACACATTAATCAATCAAAGGTATAATATACGTTGTGCCATAAGCTAGGGGCTTGCATAAGGCTTGCCCGGCTCTTAAACCGCAACCACAAAACTGACAGCCAACTGAGTCAGTCAGTCATCATTTCCTCTGAAACCACAGCCTGTCCTTCATGCTGATAGAGCAGCTGTCCTGCTATCTACAAGTCCTTCTGTTCCACCAGACTTCTTCAACAACGCCTTATGTCAATCCCGCCCAAAACAATACCGTCCCTCTTGGCTCCACTCAAACCATCACCTACACCAGTACTGTATCCTTTGACTCTACCCACAAATTCACCATTCCTCTCTGACCCCACCCACAGCTCGCTGTCTGTTCATGACCTAATGACATGCTGACTCACAGGCAGTCTTTGCATGTCCTGTAATTACCTGCCTGCAGGTGACAGTTACTACATGACTAACAAACCGGCCCTTTCTTCTAATGGGTGTAGTGTATGCGTTTTACTCCGCAGTGGAATTTCAAGGAATTAGGTCAAACCGAGCTGTCTCCACAAGAAAGCCACACACAGCGCTGCTCAGCCATTTCTTTTTCGCAGGAAAAATCACATTGTAAATCATGTATTGTACTTTCGTTAGTTGCAATTGCATCTGGGTACGGCACAAATCATGAAGGAATTCGACTCAGGGTTGACTGCTTCACCAAAAGAATTTCAGACTGTGTAGGATATTTTGGGAAAACCCAAGGACCTTTTAAGAAATGTTTAGAGTCTGAGCAAAAAAGGCAAAACAACATTCTCTTGACTTGCACTGTCGCTGCTGAGACACAGAAGTGTTTTTGTCAGCCGCAGGAAAACGCTTCCCACAACAATGTCCTTGTCTTCTCTGGCTAATCAAATCAATCTGGGAATGTGGTCACATGACAACAGCCTGTCACCTGGCTGTCCTGGTACTTTGGCCCTTAACTAATACACAAGCATAAGCGCTAATGGTACTGGCTCATCCGCTCTATCACCATGAAGTGTGTGTGCATTTCTGTACGGCAGGCCTTTTTTGCGTGTAACGCTCTTCCTGATGCTGTAGGACAGCTGCGTGAGTCTGAGGAGAGTTTTCCTGTGTGTGTGTGATATTGTTCCTGATTCTGTCGGGTATCTGTGAGTCAGCGAGTGTTTCTGTGGACTTGCTTCCTTCACGGGAAGCTTAGGCACGTTATCTCCAGTGTCTGCTTCCTTAACAATCAGGCGGCTTAACACAATAAAAGGACCACAAGTCGTTATCATCAATATCAGTGCAAGCGTGCGCACACACACAGACACACACACACACACACACACACACACACATATATATGTCCCTCACCTTGCTCACAGTTCTTTCCTCCAAACTTCACTGGGCAGTCACAGGAGTATGTGTTCCACTTGTTGATACAGGTTCCTCCATTCTGACACAGATCCTTGGTGCAGAAGTTGCTCTTCGCAGTGCAGCCTACCCAGGAATTAGAAGCATGGGAAGAACACAAAAAGCAGCACATTGTTTTAAGTCATCGTCAAAGACAAGCAACAGTGTTCACACTAACTCCCAATGCGTGGTGTTGAGGCTGAGAAAATGAGAATTCAAACAGAAGTCACATCAGCTACGTCCCACCGAGGAATGGCAACACAGCATGCAGCATGGGAAATTCTGGGAATATGAGGGCCACCAGCAATGCTGGCAGTGTGGAGCAGATGACTTCAACTGCGGACTGAGCCAGGGAGGTGCAGGGACGAACCTGCGGTGGTCCCATTGTTGGCGATGAAGCTGGCCATGTCTATGGGCTTGCCGTCGATGGTCAGGTTCCGCATGCAGCCCACAAAGTCACGGTTCTGGACTGGGAAATCCTCCGGGAGATTGGGAACACCGCCTAGGAGAAGCGGCCCGGTGAGGTCCAGGGACCTGTAGGGTCAGAACCATTAGCTGGGCTGATGATGCCTGCACAAATAGCACTTTCAGAGGATCTGAAAGCACAGGGCCTTGAAAAGCCCTGAGGTCAAACAGGTGCACTTTTTATTAAGTTTACATTTACACTGTATGCATTTAGCAGACACTCCTATCCAGAGCGACTTCCAGCACAATATATAAGTGTATCCATTCAAGTTAAATGAGTAACAGTGTCAGACCAGGCTAACAACACTCCCACCGTTCAAGCCCTACCACAAGTTAACTTGTGCAATCTGACAACGCAGCAGAAGCCAAGTATACTACAATACATCAGTCACTATCTGAAGGAAGCTGGGCTTTAAGAGGCATTCTTACTAATTCTCTGGTCACCGTCACCCGCACATGAAAATTTCAGGACTTTTTAGGATGGGGGCACCCACAAGACTGGCTGACTTGCAGAGGTAAGTCACAGTGAGCTGGTATCAGCCTCCTAACGCTCACATAATGAACACAGACTTAAATGCGCAGGAAAAGCAAGCCGCTTACGCCCTTCTAAATTCTCACATCAAACACTCCGGTTTAAAAGACTAAGGGGGTGATGTGGCAACGACGCATAATGCTCGTTATGAAAAAATGAGCCGTCGGCATACAATAATCTGTGTAATCGCACAGTCATATGATGATTTAATATCATAATCAACTTTGACCTAAAGGGGAACTCGATGAAAGCGCTGCAGTTTCAGAGACTGGACACGTACGTATGAGTTTTAATCTACTTAGACATTTTGCTGCTGTATGTGAATTTTGATTTTTGACATTCATTCTCCTTGTAAATGCTGGCTCAGGCTGCTGGCAGCACTGTTGTTTTTGCTGATTGCAAAAACAGGGCGGGTTCAGGCAGGGAGACAGGTTTGCACCGTACCTGCGACTCTCTTGTCACAACAGCCAAAAAGACAGGTGTCGACACATGACCCGAACGACACGGAGATCTACCAAACAGGCCACCGCCTACTGAAGGTGAGACACTCACTCTGTAGGCCTTCAGCTTCACTTGTGTCATTTTTTTTGTCAAGTTTTTTTTTTGTAATCAAATGCGTTTGTGCATGTTGACCCAACTGACGACATAATCGCTCCACATAATTTTCTCTGCTTCTGGTTTCAGACACAGAAACAATTAGCAGAGAAGAGTAAACTGAAAAGATAAGATTTGAGCATAATGCCATTTTAAGCTCAGTGAAGCCTGTCTGACAATAAACAGTGTATGGATCCGGAGAGATTACCGCCAGAGAATGGCAGCGCGAATGGAAAAGAGTGTAATCTCTTCTAAATTATCAGTAATTTAAAAGTGCCCTCCAGTGAAAGAGCTTACCTCCACTGCTCTCTCAACAACCTGCCAGTATTGCCCAAGAAAGTGCCCCTGAGGCCAGAGACACAGAGGTGAGAGGGAGGGGCAGAGCCCAAAAAAACAAGCCCAGGGGGGGTGCAGAGGAGAGGAGCGGGCCGAATGGACTTACTTCTTCTGCCCGGTTTGGGTGCCCTGGGCAGCACAGGAGTAGTTCCCAATCTGGCTGCCGAAGCGCACCGCCATAGCGATGTCGCAGTCGTCCACAGCAACCACTGCTACCTTCTCCCCCGAGGGACCGTGGGGGACACCCAGGCGTCCGATGTTGGGCTGGAAGAGAACGAAAGGAAAGGTTACATGACCATGCCAGGAAGTAACCGGGTCACAAACAACACGAATTACGAATCCAGGGCTGGTTACACACTGCAGGAGAAGGCATTGCAGTTGGTGATATTGTGTATAATTGTACGTCAAGGTTACTTAATATTATTTCCTGAAAATGATGGCTGTTAAATTAATGCTGTCATTTACCAAACACATCTAAATTTAACAATCTAAGATGATGTACATTTTAAATTCTCTTTAAATGTAAAATGCATATGAGGGGTAATATATATTTTAATCCTAAACTCTTGTTTATATGCATTAAGCTGTGACATTCTGGTCAGGTTATATTTTTAGGCATTAATTTTATCTGATTTATATAATTAGTATAGACCATTTCACTTGGTCTCTGCAAGAGAGAAATAACTTCATACTACATGCACAAAAGGTGCAACCTTACAGTGAATCCACGTTCATTTTCTCAATGTGTAGTTTACAAAAGCCAGCATGTTAAGATAAAAAGATTGTGTATCTTTCCCATGAGGGCAATAAAGAGGTCCCCTATGTTCACAAAATGAAGCTCTGTATCGTGGCAGATCAAAGTTCAACAGAGAATTGCTTGTTCAGGGCAGATGCGGGGGCTTCCTATTTCTGAGTGCTCAGGAATACCAAAGCAGCCATGTGGGTGCAGAGAAGTGATGAATGCTTAACTTTGTGGGCCGGCTGTTTTTAAGCATTTATCACATAACTGGATTAGAGTGACGAGACGAGGGCGGGGCGGCGAACAAACTGCAGAGAGACGCAGGACTCCATGACTCCATTCCGTGTCAAAGCTCACCAGTTTCCACCACACGGCGACAACAATCCGCGTTATCTCCACGCACGCCCTTGTCCCTGCCCCTGTTCCACCTATTAGAAACACTCCGTTTTCCACACTGCACCCTCTAAACAACAATCACGTTTCTGACCTTTTTTTTTTTTTTTTAAACAGGCACAGAAGTCGGTCAGCCCCTGGCATGCCTTTGATCTCCTTCCTTAGGGAGCGTGACTCCACGGAGAGGACGACAGGCTGACGACACCACGGGTGAGACCGCGACAGCCGGAAAATGCAGGACCCCTTTAAACTGCTTCTTTGAATAGCTTGAGCATCTCTGAGGTTGTCCAACAACACCGTTACAGTGGGTGGTTGCTACTGATTTATGGACTGAGTAAAAGCAGACCCTCCAGATATGTTCTGGCTGCTGTGGTTGGATGTGGATGAGGGTCTGAATTATCTATATGTCTGTCTATTCATTACTGAACAATAGCTGGCTATGACAGCCCGTTCGGCTCAAGGGGAGACCATTATACAACTGTGAGCTCTTTAAAAATCACTACCTGTGACAAAAAAGAGGTAATCTTTGTTACACAGCTGAACTGTTCCAGGGGACAATACTGGATACATCCTAAAGCAGACTAAAAAAAGCTGTGTTCTCTCCATCATCTCCTCCATCATCTCCATTGATGTGACCTCTTTAAAGGCTACTGAAGCCAAAGACCTGCATGCTTTCAGAGGGCGTGGTGGAGATCTTGTTTATTTCAGAGATCCAAGGGTTAAATAGAAGGCACTGTGGTGGGTTCACCTCTCCTCTCTGTCCTGTTCACTCTCAGCCGTGATCCCTGACTCACTGCAATTCCGCCTGTGTTCAAGCCTTTCAGAGAGAATCAACTCGGCTTGGAATCTCATTAAAGCCCTGGACCTCTGCCAGCAAACATATGAAGGAGAGGAGAAAAAAAGCTACGAAACAAGCCAGGGTTGGCACAAGGCCTCTCCAGCAGCCCCACCCTGCTGCTGGGCACTGTTCACAGTGCCTCTCCTCACGGTCTGTGACACCAGCTGCCCTCATGTCCCTAGAGAGGGCCGTTAGCATTGTCTGCAGGAGCCTGGTCTATAAAAACACATTCACTGGTACTGCCACAAACCTCCAAAGGAAAGTTCCATTGTAACAGAGAGTCAACCACACTCACCACATGGCTTTGAGCTAGCAAACCAGGCTAACCATCAAAAGTACTCTGCATTACCATAGGACACTGTAGTAAAGCGCACTACATGAGTATAGTTTCTCGGGAAATGATTGTCCACCATCAAAGAATACTAAAGCCACTCTGACACTACCAATTTCAGCAAATTACCAATATTTAAATGGTGGCATAGGTCACTGACATCCCAGTCAACTGATGCTGGGAGAATTCCACCAGATTGCTGGTTGGTCCCCTTTTACATAAATGAGGCAGAAGGCATGTGTTTGCAATAACTGAAAGTGATACAATGTGTTGTTTATGAGCATCTTGATGTGCAGTTACAATCTTATTGCCATAATTGTATCACAATTTAATATGAAAGACCACACTAGAACTCTGTTAGAGCAGGAATTATACGTATTTAAAATAAATTAGCTCTGAGGTACTGGAGGAGAGCATGTAGAACTTCCAGAAAAATCTGTGGCTTCTTGAACACATGGGCTGCTTCCACATACACAATTCAGCAACAAAAAAGCGAAAGTATTGGCATTCTTGATGCCTGTGCTGTGGCTGGGGCAGCTGAGGGAAACGGTTTATGTCTATGTACGAGATGATTTATTCTCAGTGTCCAAGTCCTGTTGACTTATGGGGAAGAAAAATTACAATTCAGGCTTATGAGATGGGAATTTTACAATGGCTGCAATTATGCTGTAAATCAGGTTTCCCTGAATATTGCTTTACCGCATACGTTAAAATTTCTTGGAGCATTTCAAAGGCTGAACTGAAGCAAGACCTTGAAAGAAATGTAGTGGAGAAATAAGGGTTTTAACTTAGGTTATTTAAATATATTTCCTGAAATGTTTACACCCTGGCCCTCTTAAATGTACAGTAGGACAGGGACTCACCCACATGATACCCATGGCCAAGTTTTTTGTACACCCATTACTTCAGCATAGCAACGCTAATACGTAGCTACTGTTTTTAAGACTCCATACAGATTGAATTCAGCTTAATGCAGGTAACAAACTACATCACTGAAAGAGAAAGCAGAGAAAGCAAACTTCATCAGACGAGAACGCTAAGAATACTGGAAATAATTCACCACCATGGAATACTGGAAAACCAAATCAAATTACTAGTCAGTTTACTCAGTGTCAGGGTACACAGTAGCCGTGGATATTCCCGCTCTCTCTCTCAGCACCACTTACTGTGAAACCCGATTCAGTGAACCAAGGTCTGGGCAAAACCAGACTCACATCTGTCTCTGCTTTGATTTAAAAGGAAAAAACGTAGCAGGACCCAGTCACTGTATTTCTGAATGGTGTAATCTGTCTAATCTGACAATGTTAAAAAAAAAAGAAAAAACACAAAGTTAGTGCCAAAACTGAAGAAAATTGCCTCCTTTTTACAGCTCCAACAGCACAAAACCATGAGAAAAGAGAGATAAGAAAGGCATTCACTCAGAAAATAATAAAAAAACAAGATTACTTTTATGCTTGTCTGTATCCATTTATAATACTCAGGCTCAGTACAAAGGAATGCAAAGCTGCACTGTACACTTAAGATTTATTTGTTATATTGCATTTTTTCTACATGAAATACCTGAACTATTGAACTATGTTGGTACTTCATCACAGGGCACTCGGCTGAGGTGTTAGGTACCTTTCTGTGCATATTTGTATGCTAGGTCTGGTATGCTAGAAAGCAGTTCATACACATCTAAAGTATATGTTTGATTATTGAGTTTGATTCTCAACTTTTAATACTATTATTTTTTGTTACAAGACCACCTCATCCAGAATAATTTAAACAGATCAGCTTGCACAGTATTTTTCAGTGCTGGTATTATTCATTTATAAATCTAGATATCTACCAAAACAACATAGGTTAATAACTTGCTCATGAGTATAACTGTTGTGTAGCACCTTGAATTCGATCCAGCAAGTTTCCTGTAACAAGTCAAGTTGTAATAATGATGCCACATTGCTGCCCCTAACCCAAAATGACCATCAGAAATGGCAGGAGGTATGACCCCAGACCAGCACTGGTCACTGTCACACTGAGAGAAGATGGTGAATTTTTCTTTTTCACACTTCCCTGTGAGTCATCCCTCATAAAATCCTCATGCCACAATCAAGATGAGAACACACACGCATTGTTCCTGAAAACTACACATAGACTGGCTTTTGCTTGCTTGTTCAGTACAGTTGAGTCTATGACAAGCATCATGCTACACCTTGTGATTAGAGTTAGACAGGGAGTTAGGGACAGGGATTAATTTTCCATGTTTTTTTTCTGAATTGGTCTGGGTATTCTGGTTTTTGATTCCCTCTGGAAAATGCACTCTGCTATATGTACGGCCCTTTGTGACAATTTCAATTGTAAAAATGCCACAACAAATAAAATTTGATTGATTGATTGACAGACTGCAGTGACTGTCCTGGGCTTCCTAATGTCTCAGTGGTATGAATAAGGCAATGCGGTTTCCTTCTGGTGTTACCTATTTGAGATTCCACATGAAACATGCAGCGTATTGTAAAAGAAACAGAACTGAAACCGGAAGACTAGAACATTCACTATTCAAAAATGATGGAAAGCAACCTTCATTATTTTAAAAACCAATAAAAGTTGGCTGTAAATGTACAATGCTTGCACACAAACACAAGTTTGTGACAGACATCCATTTAAGCTAAAATCTAAATAATCTCTGGCACACTACTTGGCCTTCCCTGCCATCAACACTGTCAACAGGGCATGGGCTTTGGACGACATACGATTTAAACGTATTTATTTTCCTTGAATTGTGAAGGAGCTGACTCTCTACCTTTTTGTCTGCTGAGCATGCTCTTCCTGCAGAGTGGAATCAGGAAAGGACACTTTGGGCCTGTCATCCCTGGCGGGTACTATCATTAGTTGTAACTTAGATTGGTAATTAGCACCCAAGAATCACCTCTCCTGGCCTGTCAGGGGATTGTTGAGTCTTCGTCTCATTAATATTTGATTAATTACTGTAGAAGAAACAATGATGGATAGTTCAATTCTGCTGCGTGATATAAAAAAGCACAGGCAGCAAAGTGCTGTGGTTTTCTATGCAATCACACTGCCCCTGCACATAAAGACAGCGCTGTCACAGGTAGCAGTTTACCTGGATTTATGCGTCTCCACGGAGGGGTTAAGCCACACAATCGATGTGACGTGATCAATTGTGAGGCGCAAGGGTTCTCTCCGCTCACTTTCAAAGGCATTGCTTTTGGCAGAGGTCCCTGCTTTTCAGGCGGTTAAAGAAACAGGTATTCGATGCCAAACGACTGCTCGAGGCCCCGAGGTGAAGGCTTTGTTTAGGCAGGTAGTCTTTCTGTATTTATTCGAAAACAGAAGCTCACGTCCCTGGCCTCTCCACAGCGGCGAGTGGAACGCTGTTTACGAGCTGCCGCGGACAATGCACTGCAACTACGTAGGCAGAGGGGGGAAAAATTAAACCTAGCCATAACAGGGAGATTACCTGAGCAGGCTGACACAAGAACAAGTTTACACACACATGCACACACAGGGGGACTCAGGCCCATGTGTCAGTGGTTTCTACCCACACTATCCAGGTTCATCCGAGGTAATTGGGGATCTTTTGTCCTGCCTGGCTGCACGGAGGCTGCAGTGATCTCCCCGCTGCTGTTAGGATAATACATCACTCTAACGCCCGCCACACCTGTAAACAGGAGGAGGCACCACACATATCCCCCTCCACCGGAGGAAGAATAGGAGAGCTTTAAAATTCCAGATGCCTGATCATGAATTGACTGGAAAAAAATTGACTGTCACATAATATCCGCCTGGATATAAATCCTACAGTGATATATTGCGTAGCTGGAAAAAAACACAGGTAAAGTAAAAGTGCATATAAAACACCGCCTCAACCTCCCTAACCCCCCCCCCCCTTTCCC
Organism: Megalops cyprinoides; assembly: GCF_013368585.1. NCBI lineage: Eukaryota > Metazoa > Chordata > Actinopteri > Elopiformes > Megalopidae > Megalops > Megalops cyprinoides. The sequence continues at coordinate 15,531,358 of NC_050605.1, forward strand.
ACAGACACACCAACAATACTGTAGCCATACTGTGTTATCCACCTCAGAGGGCAACTTTTCAGCTTTTGTGTCAATCTCGATACAAGTTTTACACATGGACTGAGACAAAAGTCATTCTGCAAGTCTGTTTTCGTGATCCAGGCTTTATATCTGCAAGCTAATGTATGTGAGCAAGTGGGCATGAACTAAATTTACTTCCACAGTGATGGTAGTACCTCACAACTGGTACCACACACAAAGGATCAGCCCAGCAGCTGTGAGATGTCATTTCTGAGCGATCCCAACGCTCTGATTCATACCTCCCTGCCAGCCTGCATGCTGCCCGGTGAGGCGGCTCAAGGCACAGGTGCTCAGCACAGAGCCGGGTGGACTTCCCAGCAGATGCTGGCTGTGTTTTCATTCAGGCCCTGACAGCCCGCTGCAGATGAGACGGGGCAGATGTTGGCCCAGATGTGGTGCATGGAGGCCCCACCCCCCCACCCCACCGCATGCCCCTGAGCAGCGCTGTGTGAAACCCTGTCCCGCCACACCTGCCCCCCTCCCTGCTCCTTCCCTCAGGAATAGGGGCACAAGGCCGTAGTATTGCCTGCTTCTGTTCCTCCAGCTGTCTGGCCACAAGTGTTCCACACAACCGCAGCCGGCTCCCACGGTATTCCTCCAGGACCAGCTGTTGTCAATCACCACACTAAAGTAGTGGCGAGGCCCTCGTGAACCTCAAGCACACATCTGACACTAGGCGCTACACTACAACACGATGGCTTTTTTTTTTTTATACTTTCATATAACCGAAAGGCTTTCTCCCCTTCACAGTGTTGAAAGTGTAAAATTAGTTTCCTGACTTCCGACTATGAGATAATCCTTGTCTTTTGTTTGGTCTCCCTCTCTCCCTGGCTTTTTTTCCCCCCTTCCTCCTAGGTTGATAATTCCCTGTTCATCTCTGTGTTTGCCTCCTGGAATGGTAGGCCTGCTGGAGCCATGGCAACACACTTGATCCCCACAGTTCTACACAAAGAGGAGAAGGTCAGAGAACATGAGCTGCTGGCAGCAGAGCCAGGAATGGGAGCGTTCAGGTACCGGGACTGGTTGTTTTCCGGGGCCCGGAATGCCAACTTTTCAGGGGTTAGGAATGGTAGTGTCCAGGAGCTGGCAGTGTTCAGAGCCTAGGAACGATAATGTTCGTTTACTGTGTTCCCATCACTCTGCCACAGGCTGGAAATCACTCAAGCTTATGGGTAAGACCTGTGACACAACTAAGCGTGCATGTTTTCATCTAACGCACAAGTTAGTACAGGAGAACATCAGTATTACAGCCTAAAACCATGTCGTTTACCTTGCAGCGAGTTCAGGTTACAAGCGGCAGAGATGATTTGACACTTAACGTACAGATTAAGTAGACAACGGAAGCCCTTGCTTCCTGGTGCCTGCAGGTGAGCCCAACTGACAAACAAAATATATTCTTACGCTCATTTAACCTGTCTATCTTCAGCCTCGTCTTTCTTCTTTCTTATTAACAATTGTATCAAGGTCCATAGGTGATCATATCATGCACTAGTGCAAAAACACCTTAAAGACATATGCATATTGTAACAGAAATAACTGTATCTTTTCCATGAATATCCTGAGTTTGACAGAGCGGGAGGAACAGGTTTGCAGGCTCTAACAACAGCAGCATGCGCACGCCACAGGAGAGAGAGAGTGCAGAGATTCTCAGAGAGATTATTTTCATAATAACGGAAGCGGTGCGTGCAGCTGTGATTTTATTTGGGTTTTCGCGTCCCCTCTGCAGGTCCTTCTCTCTCCCTCCTACTCCCCCCCCCCCACCCCAGGCAGGGTAACCTTCACACAAACCCCGTGAACATGGGCATCCCATTCCCAGCATGCTCTGCTCCCTGTAGTGGAAGGATTAGCTCAGGTCATGTGATCTGCACCTTCTTCCTGTTGTGGGCTGGGTAGGGTGTCCAACACTATTACCTCATATTGGCTCTGTCATTGTACACCTTAAGGAGTGAATTACTGACAGATGACAGTGCGGCTCCAAAGAAAGACATAGCCTCAGGAAATACACAGAGGTTAGTGTTATTCTGTCACCCATACACAAGAGGAACATTTCAGAACTATACATTACAGAGCTCATATTTCCTAACCCTCTGCTGCAAATTCAAGTGATAAATGGTACGCTATTTTTCAGGGGTCTCTGGTGAGACATGCATTTGTGTCTCATGCTGTTCTTTTATTGTACAAAACACACGGCATGGTAGTGCTGGTATGCGAGTGAAGAGGTCCCTTTATCTCCTGCTGTCCACTTCATCTGTGCTCCTACATCACTGCCCTTGTCAGCAGCTCAACAAGTCGACCACGCAGGGGAGAAGTTCACCAGTAAACCGCACTGGAAATTTAACTGAATCCTCTCAAAGTGAAGCGAAGTCACTGCTGAATGTGAGCGTTTCCTAAATCCGGCAGAGAAGCTTTTTAACTTGAAAAGCAGGCCACGTGAGAACGTGGGATTGCTTGATGTAAAAACTGACAGGCATCAGAACCGACCTGGAGGTCTGTGCCCTTGGTAAGCAAGATTGCGAGGGAAAGATGGGGAAAAGAGAAAGGAAAGGCAAGTGAGACGGGGAGAGAGGGATAGAGGAAATGGAGGAGTCAGGGAGAAAATAAGTGAGGGAGAGAGGGAGAGAGAGCAAAAAGAACCAGGTGTTCACAGCAGGGGACATAAATCTCCTTTCTACTCTGCCAACCTCATTGGTCAAGGCAACAAGTCTTACTTGATACTCACATTTAGTCATGCAACACAAACTGTGTGGAATCTCATATGGAGATACAGGAAGGTGAGTAGAAAAAGGAGTGTTTTTTTTTCTTGGGGAAGAGGGAAGGGAAGGGATGCATTCAACCCTGAGATATATATATAACAAAGTAATTCCCTTCACATGTGAAAACTCTGTGCTTGTCCCTCACACAGTCATCTGTATGCCCCTATACCTGTTTACCTGACTGCCAAATACCAGCCAAACCCACACAGACTTGGACCACCCTGTTACCCTATTTCTATGTGCCTCACACCTTACATAAAAATGTGTATTGTACATGATGAATGTACATATTGAAACTCCTTTGCACATAAAGCACATAAATAAGCAAATAAACCCGCAGTTTCTACTACCTTGATGTGAGCTTTCTTCTGCAAATATTCTTAAACCAAAAAAAAAAAAAACATAAATGTTGCAAAAGAAAGTAACACTGTACCAATAGATTGCCACAGCCTTTCAAACACACAATTCAGTCACAGTCAGATTCATTTTGCCTGTCTCTGAAATGGCAGCCGTATCGTGCAAGACCATACCCATCAGATCAAGACCCAATTAACTGGTCAGATTGAGTGCCAAGCAGCTGTTAGGGCTTGTGCCGTCAGCAATGCTGTGAAGGCCATGACCGGCAAAGGGGGGGGGGGGAATCCCAAGATGCCCTGAGAGACGTTCCCACCACCAGCCAGAGATGGAAAATCAACTGCCCCCTGAGATGGTAAGAACTGCAACATCCTGCTAATGTTCCAATCAAGCAAAAATCTCCCAGAAACACACAACCACCACCATATTAACCCGTCTAAATGTGTAAACCATTACAACCATTACATTACAACAAGGAAGAATTAATGAGTCAGGTCCAGCGGAGAAGCCATCTGACATTTAACTGAAACGCCTGACAAATTACAGGGATGAACCTTCACACCTTTCGTGCAGAGATTAAGCTTTGGCTGACAGGAAGCCCTCGTATTTAATCCTGCCAACATAAATATCTCCCTCGTCAGAAGACTCTCCCAATGGATTCGGGAGCAGCATGCCAGCCCACGCCGCACACCCAGGGGTTATTTAGACAAGAGACGGGGCGTCAAGGAGGAACTCCAGAGATTAATCGCTCCGTGAGTGATTTATACAGCCATTCTGAAGTCCGCAGTGAGGACCAGGAGCTTGCTTTAATTATTTTAAATTTCGTGCCACGTACATTTCCCTGAAGTATGAGAGGATGCACGGCTAACTCTCAGAGATGACCTCAGGAGGAGATACACACAGGTCAGAGGCCACAGGTTATGTGTGAGGAATGGGTTACGTGCTGGATGCAGGGAAGCCGTCTCATCTGCCCTGGGTTCAAGAGTGATGCACTTCACAAGAGCTTGCCCTCTCCCCCTCCCTTCCTCCTGCTAAGTATGCCGCACTGAGCAGTCGTGGAACAACAACGACCACTGTAATTCACATGACTTCAATTCACATCCACAACGGAGCTATAGCGACCAGTCTCATCTGCAACTGGGTGTCGAAGAACGCTGGTCCGATGGGGCCGTGTGCCTCGAGGTCACGCCGCTGACAGCTGTGTGACGTGATGTAATGCTGTTCGTCTCTGTGACCTGATCTCCTTTCCCGTTGATCCTCCTTTACAGTGTAAATCCCACCTCGGGACAGGGCTGCCGTGAGAGGGAGGGGGGCAGCGGCATCAGATAAAATTCCTGCCCGATATTAATACTTTGATATTAATACTTCATTGTTCCTGGTGGCCATCTGACCTTTCTTATTAGAGTAAGCATGCCAACAGGAAATTGGACACCTGTTTTCCGTGCAGATGGAGTAATTGGCTGAAACTGGATGCTCTGCAGTTCGTAATAAACACCTCCATTTCACCTTTTCCTCTGTCTAGATCTTCCTGCAACTCCCTGATGTATCACCAGTGCCTCTGGATATGAATTCAAGAATCCATATCTTTACAGCACATCTAGGTACCTTTCTTTTAACACCATCCATTTTGCACTCCTGAATGACTTCAAGGTTTACTAACAAGAAAAATGAACATGAAAGTTTTGGGTTGGGTTCCCAAGTGCCACGATCCCCTTTGCTGCACGATAGCTTTAACACCTTTATTTATGCGCATTCCATTCAGCATACATGTATTATCAGGGTCAACGGAATTCTCTTTCTAAAAATCATAATCCAGCTAATTTTGGGTTTGGCAGATGATAGCAACACTAGCCCTTTTCTAATAGGCCCAAGGCTAAAACCTAACACAAGACTGATTTTGTGTTGAAGAAACTACAAAAAACATATTCCTTCTGTCTCATCAAATTACCTTATTAATTTTCTCAGCAGTCATCCTTACCCATGGCATTGGACCCTTTATTACACATAGTGTCCAGTTACACACCTATACATTTACTGAAGGACTTTGTGTTAATCGCTTTGTCCAAGGAAACAGCAGCAGTACCCTACTGAGGACTGTAACATGCAGATAGCCATTTCCTCAGTCACTGCACAAGACAGCTCTTACCTGTAACTGAGTCATGTTAAAGCAGTGACCAGATAAGGGGATACAGAATTTTCACATCTTTCATTCAAGCTGTCTGCTGTCATGCACCATGTTTAGGCCAAACAAAGTGAACAGCATCCTGCTAAGAAAAAATACGGAAGGAGCTAGTGGACAAAATATCCAAGGGGCATATTGAATAATTAGTCAAAATGAGCAAAAACTGTCAAGGAAAACGCACAAAATATAGTCTTTTAAGGGAATCCTAATAGTCATTCCATGTGTTTAACCTTCTGAGCTAGAACAATTCTTCACGGGTGATTGGCAAAGGAATTGCATTTAGAATGCTAAAACCGGAGATGGCTGAGTGAGTATTCAGTGGTCCAGCTGAAAGCAAAGGATATCTTTATTCAGGGCATCTTGCCAAAGCACACCAGTTGAGAAGAAGTGCGAAGCCTCTTTCAAACAATCGAGTACCTGGAGGAGCACTCCGACTCTGAAATATGTGATGAGAAGTGTCTGTGATCTCACGAAAACAAACATCAGAGTGGCTGATAACGGACAACACTCTGAGAAAACAGGGAGTGGCACAAAAACATCTCATAAATCAACTTCCTGTTCTGCCTTCCTGCCTGCAAATACCTACAAAGGAGCCTGTTTTCACATGTTCCATCAAAGACGGCGCTAAAATCCCCCACTCATATCAGGAAGTTATAAATTGTGCCAGAGAACCAAACTGCTTGACCAGACACAACTCTGTTCTGAGGTCGTCGATAAGGAATCAACCAGAATTTTTTTTGTGTGTTTCTAACTGAAAACACAAAAAAAGTGATAGCGTTAACCCTTCGATGATCATTAACAAGTTTTCATGATGCGAGATATTAGATGCCAGTGAAGAAGACATCAATATTGCTGTTCTGAAAGCCAGGAAGCTGTGAAAGAGGGGAATGTTATCATGCCCATGACCACCACAGCCAGCAGTTACATGCACAACACTCCCTACCGTTTCTACCCACCCACAGAATGGTTAGTGCTCATTCATGTTGCCATGCAGTTCTGCTGCAGAGACCAAACACCTAACAGCGACTTTGACTGATGCTGCAAACCTCTCCAAAGACCTAAATGGCCTACAGGGGTACTAGCAGCCCAGAGGCTAAAGAAAGGGCACGGTTCAGACCAGACAAAGTTCTGGACCTCAGACCCGAAACCAGCACCGCCACCGGACAGCTAAACTATCCCACATTACAGTACCTCCTTATGTTTCAGCTCCAGCCAGGCTGTATAAAGGGGGACGTGTAGCACCCCACTAGAGTCCAGGAGGTGCAGGCTATCCTGGGTAGATCATGGGAGAGAAAGTGTGCGTTAGATTCTCTTTAACCCCGCCCCAGCGTCCGTGACTCCTCCCACTAACACATACAAACGCGAACGGATCCGGTAAACGCCTCAGCTAAGGGACCTTGGACCTCTGACTCCTCCACATCTTCAGTGCTTTTGACTTTCTTGCCTCTCTTTTTAATACAGCTGTGTAATTAGTAATAGTTTGCATAGACCTATTAAATTAATCAAAAGTCATCTACTGAACCATATTCTCACTCAATGTGTCAAATTGCATGTGTGCTTTTAAAAAAGTCTAATTTAAATATTAGTATTACTAGCATAGTAATACAATAGAATATACTAAAACAGTACAAGATGTTTCAAAAAAGGGGAAAGTAAGACTACGGCACAATGATGGGATGTCAAGGTTACATTCAACATGATTGCTGTGGACAGATTCCACAACACTGTTCCACTGATTCATCTGCACTGATAACCTTTTTTGGGAGAGGTCAGGAAAAATCTGCTTGAAGACTTTCGGCAGAACAACAGCCCTGCTTCCTCTTAATTAATCTTGGCAGAAAAAAAAACACTGAGGGGGGTGTTTAACTTTCAAAAAGTTCAGCCCCTCCGACGCACACCGCCGAGGAAGCGGCGGGGCAGTGAGGAACTGCCCTGGGGGCCAAAGAAAATACAACACGACGTGACACCCAGGGAGGGCAGGGCGGATGGAGTGAGGGGTGTCTGGGGGGGTGTGTCTGTGGCCCCTGGACAAGACAGAGAGACACATACACACACGTACACACAACACACCCCCCGACCCCCTGGGGCTTAACCTGCACCTGGGAATGCATGCTTTTTAGTTCCCACCCCTGCTACACTAATCCTCTCCGGCTGAGTGGGCTACTTCAGCCGTTATCTTGCTTTTTAATTTCACTTCAAGTGACCTTTCAGGAGGTAAAGGCTAATGGGGGATATCAAATGTTACGCCTGATAGGTATTTTTCATTTCAAATTTAGCACTAAAACAAATTTGGAATGTATTGCCTTGCATAACAAACACTCCTCTAAACCAAAGAACTCAAACCAGGGTATTCAGATTTATTTGTCTTTTAGTTGTATATTTTTTGCTTTTATCACTCCTCACCCACGACTCAGTCCATCTGAAAAGCAGCTCATAAAGTTTGTTTTGAGCGACTCTCGTAGCTAGCCGTATTAATAATAAAGGAAGGGACTTGGAAGTGTTTCCCATCTGACAACCTGTTTATGAGACCATGTGGCACACATTGTCATATCATTTCATATTTACTTGCGATTCGTGTCTCGGTGTTAGAAAATCCGTTCAGCTTGGGTACAATGTAAAGCTGCACAATGCCTGGTTCTGCGGGTCCTACGGGCAGCTGGCAAGGCCTACGACAGAGTTAATGAGAGAAGCCCAGCATACATGGAGAGACGCGGAACGGGCCATTGTCCTGCACACCAGGGGGCCGGTCAGTGTCTGTTTGTCTCCGTAGGAGCTAAATATGAACCGGGGTGGAGAGAGTTGGGCCTGTTTTACATCACAATGAGGTCAGGTGGCAGAGCCGCCCAGGGCTGTAACTGTGAAATCCTCACGTGTCACTTCCTCCATTGACGGGCCCGTCATCTATTCATATCTGAAGGAGTTAATCATATTTCTACACGCTCTCCTTCTCCACCGACCGAGACGGGGGGTTTGCCATGGTTAAAGATACCAGGGACCGTCTGGATGTTTAGACGGGAATCTGTGCTGCAAATAAGCATGCAATGGGCAGACCCTAATGTACACAAAACTGACTGTAGCAACTGTAAACACCCCTGCGTCACCAACACTACATCCCTCCAGCCCCCCTCAGACAGTCTCAGCCTGAACTCACCTCTATTTGCCTTTCACACTAATAACAGACTGCCACCCAGACATATCGTTTCTGCACTACGACCAAAGGACAACTGTCAACAAGCAAACACACACAAGGACACACAGAGGTACGCGCAAACACACACACATGCACACACACACATATATACACTTACTGTAAATACATTCACAGAAATAATGAACCCACTAAGTACTGCTGTGATAAATACTTACTTTTTAAATGAGGTAGCATGGCACTTTATTTATTTATTTATTTTTGTATTCATGGTAGCTGTCTGTATCTCTAGCTGTGAAGCTGAGCCGGATGAGGAGAGATACTATGAACTGTATTAATGCATGTGGCTGTGGATAAGCATTTTTTTTTTTTTGCTTGAATCAACAACCTTAATTACTTGGATGATTTAGAGTTATTGTATGATGAAGCCAATGGAAAATTTTCTCTGTTCATGGACATTGCATTTGTTCTCATTCTGAAAAATGCCAAGGTCAGAAAATTCAGTAAAGACACTTTGTTTCCTTACTAGACAGAGATAAATATGTGCCTTTTAACACGTCCAAAGTGACTATTCTTCATCTGCATCCGGTAATGGCAGAGAACACAACCTTCTTCATCACAGTATAAGGACATTGACAGCTGTTTCTAAATGTTTCAACAACAAATGGATCAGTCCATTATTCTGCTGACCTCCTTCCAAGAGTTTTCATCCTCTAAGGTCACATGATCTCACTTCCGCACCCATAAACATCAAAACCTTCCCAAAAAAAAACCCTCCCTGTCCAAAAATATCCTTCCTTTCATAGGTTTCCTATTGGGATACGCAAGCCAAAACAACCCACTGTCCTTGGAAAACAGCGCAACTTCTCAACAAAAGAGGAATTCCAAAAATCCCTTTCCTGCCTGTTCCATTGTGACATCTTCAATAGCAAACGTCCCTGAATGAAAGCTGTGTAAAGTAACTCACCAGAGCAGTGACGGGTGTGTCCGTTGCCGTGGCGACTGACACGCCCTCTCTTCCGTGAAATCTGACCCCGCGGGTCCGCCCAGACACCCGCACTTTCCCAAAACCACAGAGCGGGTGACATAAGGGTACAGCACTGTCACTGACCTCTCACCCCATAACTCAGAGAAGGGGCTTTAAGGGGTGACCAGGGCCATCTCATCTCTAGTTAAGAACCTTTCATCTTTCTGGTGCCTCGAGAGGCTGTAAAGATTCCATCGGACTCCATGAAAAATCCCCCTGGAAGAATCTCGGCTCTGACTGGGTGAACGATAAGCCCTGTTAACTGCAGCTGACTGGGAAGGAATTTGAAGGCAGGCTTTCATATCCCCAAATACTGGACCCGGAGGCTATCATTTGAACAGCTTTCACATCACATAGGCCCCTCTCCCACACTGACCAATCACATGACCTCTTGTTAACTGGCATTTTTCCATTTACATACCATAGCCAGAATCATCAGCCCAGGTATGCTCACATTTTTTCTTTCCACCAAGTAGGGTGAGAGCCAAATGTGAAACTCTGGCTCTGAAACCAGCATGGGCAGTATTAACGATCTGTGCAGAACTTGCCACAGTCAAAGCTGTCAGGGAGAAGAGATCTTCAGTTGATATTGTCGATATGTACCTATATTTTTAGCTACTGGAAGGTAACAAATCCAAGCATTTTCTCTTATTCTCCTTAGCAAGGTGTGAAGGCTACAGGCATGTCACTTCTATCACTATCAATAGCTACAAAAACTTTACAAGCACGGGTGATTACATAGCTACTTATATATTACACCACACACTAATGAGGATTAATACAAATGATTATTAATGATAGCAAAAATAAAATAAAATATTGCTGTCATAATTAAAGCTTGCCTTCTCTGCCCACCCTCCTTGCCAAGGTGAGTGCAAAGTTCTTTGAGTAGGTGTGGCTCTCCTGCAGCAGCCATGACTTGTGTCTGTTTTTCAGTTTGTTTTGTAACAGTTAATCCCGATTGTGAACAGTGTCAGGGCTTAACTAACGAGGAGGTGACAAGTTCTGTCACGAAAAAACAAAACAAAACAAGAAAGACAGAACTCTAAGGAAGACCAGCAACACGGAAATTAATCTCGCCTGTTCCCATGGCAATATCTCCAAAACCATAACAGCAGAGACACAGGAGAGCAGCTTTGCATTCTGTTGTTGGTACAGTGTGGACGATGCAGCCTTTTATATGAAAGGTACTTCACCTCAAAAGTGAGTGAAATACATTCCTGTGTTTATTTGCTTAGCAGCCACTTATCCAGAGAGACTTACAAATCCTACATTGTAAATACTACCCATTTGTACAACTGGATATTTATTGAAGCAAAGGTCAAAGGTTAAGTATTTGTTCAAGGATATATAACAGCAGTTACCCCGCCCACTTAATGAACTGCAGCCGTCCAGCTACAAGACCAGCATCCTAACCTCTGTGCCACTTTTCTGCCAAAGAGAAACATGCACGGCCAATAGGATATGGACAAAGAAAAAGGGGTTCAAAAACTGGAGAAGCGATAATCAGAACTAAGTGAGCAGAACTTTTATATCGCATCTGAAAACATTTGTAGGATTTCAAGTGCAGAGTGCAGAGTCTTGGTGGGCTAATATCATGCTCCGGACTGTGACAGTTTACAACACAAAATGGCTCATACCTGCATTCACTTTCCGATCTCTGTCTATTGTCATTCCCATAAACCTTTTTTGTTGTAATTTTTCCAAAATGAAATGGTCTGATAAGGCTGAGCTGGTGCCACTGTGACACACAGTGTGTTAACTGAGAAGACAGCATTGTGTGATTTGCCAGGAAGCAGAAAGAGAGAGAATGAGAGAGCGAGAGAGAGATACTCTGAGAGAAAGCAGAATAAACCATAAAACAGCACTATGAAATCCTAGCCAGGCTGACTCAGACAAATAAAGAGCATGGAAAGTTACAATGCCATATTCTGTGCCTTAAGTGTTGGGTTTACATGGTCTTTCTTCAGTAGTAATGTGTAAAACTTGATATATCAGACAAGGAGATGAGTTGAAACACAGGCCTCTGTTCGGTACACATGCAATGTGCTTTTGTTCATTACTCAGATTAATGCATTTAAGCAAGGGTGACCTTTCTTCCCAGCAGTGGCACAACATGTTTTGCTGGTTTCAACAACCATCACATTCATCATGTTGCATAAACATTTGCTTAAATTTGTGATTTAATGTTATGGACAAAGTACATGCTTATTACACTGTTAAAAAAAAAGAAAAAGTGATTTGAAGAACAGTGAAAAGATAAAGAACATCTTCACATTTACTACACGTTTTCACAAGGATGAGCTGGAGTTTGCAAAACCATCCAAATGTTGTCAACTGAATTCCAGTCATGTGAGGGTCACCTCTGGTCCACACTGGTTTTAGTGTCACTCAAGATGTCTGTCTCTTTCAACCATTTGCACTGCTCTACTGTCTTCATGACCATGACCCACACAGGCTTCTCGTCGTGGTATCAGTTGCCGTGGTGACGAACGTGCTTGACATACATCACTTACCTTGTTGTAGTAATGCAGCTGGACCGAGTGCCACTGGCCATCGCTGACTCCACCCGGGACGAAGGGAGACACAGTGGTTTTGGCCTCTCCTGGAGCGAGCGAACAGGAAGTTGGGAGCAGCAAATGAGTGAGAGCTGGCTTCTGATTCAACTTTTTAATCAGAAAATGCAATTAAAAGGTAGGGCGCACAAGCTGACACAGAAGCGTTTCAACATAGCCTTCTCGCAGATATTAATCACCCTCTCTTTGATAAAAGAAAAAAAAACATCACTGCTCCCCTTTGTCCCCATTAGAAAACATGCTGGTTGCCCTCAAAGGAATGTTGCAATGAACTCCCAAAGCGGTGGTGAATCACATTTTGAACCACTCTGGGATTTTTTTCTTCATATCAATGGCATTCTCTCACATAATCAACAAAGATTTACAGAGGGGTTAGTGAATATTTACCAAAGGCAGGAGCTCTCTGGCAGGCATCTGCCCTTAGAGTCGGCAAACAGTAACGAAACGCTGCTGCCCTATTTACCCTCTCTCTCCCCAGTGTCTGTTTGGGGGGGGTGGGACTGACCTTTTAACCCCTCGGGATTCATTATTAATCCTCTCATCACTGTGACCCCTGACCTCTGTGACTCTCTCGCTAAGATTGTAACCTCGCTATCATCGAAACCAGCACCTAAATTACCATGTTACCTCTCTCTGATGAGAGGGTTTACAGCATTTAGTGAGTCAGTGTAAACATGGTGACAAAGAAGAAAAAATATTTCCTGTTGTCTGCGCATGGATTTATTACTCTACTGAAGACAACAGAGACGGCATACCAGCCTTCGTTATCTGGTCTATAATACCCCTGTTGGAGACAGAGAGAAAGAGACTGTGAAAGAGACCGAAGGAACAGGAGAGCCAGAGAGAGGATAAGGAAGGGAGAAAGAAGAAACAGACAGTAGTATTAGTGGTTGTAGTGCTGAGAGTAAGAATGAGCAGCTGACACAGGGGGAGAGAGTGAGGGAAACAGAGGAGAAACGAGAGAACAAGGTAGACAGACAGAACGGATGAGAAGAAAGGATTGTGTTAGAGGGAGAAAGACAAGAGTTCTGCGTTTTGCTGTGCTCGGTCCAGCTGCTTTCTTGTGGAGCTCCAGCTGACAGGTCAGTAAAGGCCTGAACACTTCACACCTCATAAAGGAGCGTGGGTGTGTCATATTGCCTCTTAAAACAGAGACCGGGCAACACCCACTGGCCCCCCAGATTACTGCAGTCCATATAGAGAACTTACTCTCATGACTCTGTATACTCATTTGGGTGGGGTGAAGAATTGCATTGATAACAGCATATAGGGGAGAGCTCTAACAGATTCTAATAATACATTCAGAAAATAAAGAGGTAATGCACTTCAGAAATAATCAGGCATACCAAGTGGTTATTGTGCCTTGTTAACTGATTGATGTTATTGGTTTTCTGGTTTAATTCATTTTTAGTTATGCCTTCCTGACTTTAGGCCTAGTTCCAATCTCTGCTCCACCCAGCCACCTGACAAAGGTAATGACACTGGCTAAACTCTCACCTGCTGAGAAGGTGAGCAGGATCTGCTCCTCGATGATCTCCAGGGCAATGAAGTCATGTTTCTCATTAAATCTGCCGTTATACAGCAGCAGGGCATTCCTCTCCCGAGTGGCGAACCTACAAAGAGGTAAAGGTTATTTCAATGCTACCACACACGGGGGGTATAAGCACACAGTCAGGTTCAACAGGGTTGATGATGTCATTGACAATGACTGCACAGGATTGTGGGAGAAGACACACAGGCAGGCCAGGTACTAGAGACACAGACTAGGGTTGGCCTTTGTGAACACTGATACTGATAGACAGCAAGAAATGAAAGAGCAAGGTCTTTGAAAGATAGAAGGACTGTAAAGATAAAAGGAATGAGAAAAGTCCTGATGCTATAGGAAAGGAGAGAGAGACAAAGAATCAGAAGTAAAGAGAGAGGGGTTAGGTTGGAGCAGCAGAGAGTGAGGGAGAAAGTATGGAGAGGTTGTTCATCCACTGACAGGAAACAGACACTCAGACGTTTGCAGCCAGTGACAGGTCTCAGCTATCCCGTGTCGAGAGTGGAGGAGGGAATGAAGGGACAAAAGTCAGAAAGCAGCTGCCACGAGGGGCATCCCGCAGGAAGCCACAGCCAATAAAACAAAACACTGATAATGCTCCTGAGCCACACACCACTTCCTGCCGCCGCACATCACTTCCTGTTTGCCCTGCTGCTGGGCATGTGTGCTCCGGTAGGAATGTATTTATCCAGAATTACTGAATATCTATATTTATATACAATATTTACTGAAGTTTCAAGTGTAGGCTGGGTTTATTTAAAGAATTATTTCAGCAGTGAAATGCCTTTTCTGCTGGGATCCATAGAGTCTCCAGAGGGTCATGTGACAGAGCTTCTCAGCAACTCTTCTGAAATCAGATGTACAATCAAGATGTGTTCCAACATGTCTGGCCACTAGAAAAGGCTGACTGTACACTGTTATATTAGTGTAACCACACATTCCACAAATTACAGTTTATTAGAGAGGGGCTGCATCCAAGCATAGCTTTATTTACATGCTCTTTCATGGCTAAGGAAATAGTACGTATGAAATAAGGTGGGTTGAGCAAGTCTGCAAGTCTGGAAACTGATGCAGGAAACAGAATCAATCAAGCCCTGGTGACAGACACGGGACCCATGAGGAGCGTGTCATTAACAGTTTGGTAAAAGAGCTGTCACATTTCTAAGACAAAGGGTGATCTGTTGGTGTTCAGGCACACAGAGGCAGTGCAGTACATTGGGCCAGTACAGGTATAGTGAGGTACAGGGGTACAGTCAGATGTAGGGTTACAGACATTCAGGTACAGAGTGAATATCCTCTAACAACACTGAGATGAAAGAGACAGTGGGGCACAGACTGCAGAGTCTTGTGGACTGACATTGGGGTACAGAGATGCTGTACTCACGTGAAAGACACCGTGAAGTGGAACCGCTGCCTCAGCCCTCTGAAGGTGACGAAGGACTGTCCGGGGAAGCTGCGGGTGGTCATCTCGCAGTAGGGCTTCTCGTACTCTCCCGCCGGGCAGTGGCACATGAACCCGCCCGCCAGCAGGTTCACACACTCGCCCCCGTTCTTACACACCCCGGGCACACACCGCCCGGAGCGGGCGTTCACCTCACAGTGTTCACCTGGGGAGGGGGGAGGCCACAGGTGAGGGAGATATCCACTCTGCCCCAATCAACACATAAACCCAGTGTCTTTCCTCCCACATCTCAAGAAGAAAAAGACATAATAGAGGACATGACAGATTGCAATGTTACTTTTTACATCTTACGTGACCGTTTTATAATGTATTTTGCCATAGTACATGATTCCAGAAAAGAGCCATGCCTGATATTATTATTGTTATTATTATTATTATTATTAACTGTATATGTTGTTCAGAGCCTTCGAGTCTTCCTGTTTCCTATGTTTTAAACTCACCTAACTTGAGTAAAATTAAAAACTGTTTGTCTATAAGGCCCTCACACCAGAAACAGGGGTCACTGAGGGTGCAACTACTTGATGAAAATTCAATCAAATCTCATATTCTGCATGCACACCAAACAGACCCATCTCTGCTCAGAGTAAATTCAATCTGACAGTGTCTTCTGTTTCCTCGTGTGTCAAAACAAACCATGTTGTGGCTGCTCAGCCGCCACCCCCCGGCTGACCCCTGGCTCCCCAGTGAAATCAGACAGCTCTAGACACAATGGGTCTGTCTCCCGCTAGCCCAAGGTCACCATGGTGGTCTCCAAAGGCCTGCCATGGTCCGTTGCCCTGGTACTGTCCCCTCCATTAGTCAAGAGCTGCACCGTGTTAAATAACCAACAGCATTTTAACATACACTGCAATTAGTGCCATTTAAGCACTGACCACCCTGCCTGTGCAGTCTCACATTAGCTCAAAAAAAAAAAAGTTTATTCTTTAGAAAGGAACCAATAAACATCATTAGTCACTGCAATAATGAGGTTAAGCATTTGGGTTGCCATGAATATCGCATGAATAAATGGATTCTGGCACATGGTGGCGTGACAACCTGACAAAAAAAAAACAAAAAAAAACAAGAGAGCAACCGCCATCCTGTCAGTGCTGGTTGATAAGCAGCACCAGGTTACAGTATCTAATAAGGCTCTGTAACACAAAGATCACAGAACATACAAAACATTGGACTGTATACTGTACACAAACTTAGAAACCTGCAACATGTTCCTGCCTTCACTCTTCCAGAGGCAGCAAGCATGACAGCCTCAGGCATGACTATCTGGACATTTTTTTCTACATCCAGTCTGGATATTTGTGAGTCAAAATATCACATATCATATTTCACTATCAATACCACAACAGCCACATTTACTTTCACCCCTATGCATGCTACTAACACAGATTTATATCAATCCCAGAGTTCTCCTGGGATTCACTGAGTCTAATTCACTATCAGTGTCACTATAGTCACATCTTCCCCTTAATGCATACTTCTAATGCAGATTCAGATCAATCCCAGAGTCCTCCTGGGATTCATTGTTTTTATGCCGAGCTATCAGAGGTGAGATCAAATGTACTGCAAGCAAGTCACAGCTCTTCAGGCGGATACGAGCGCCAGGCCACAAAGACGAAAAGAATGCGGACCACAAATGTCTCCCCAGCAGACTGAGCAATGACTCACACGTCCAGGACACGGCGGCGTTCTACTCAGCGCTATATCTGACAGCTCTGCAGGGATACCTGGCTTTGTTTTCACTATGCAGCGTTTTTAAGCAACAGCCTGAACAAGGATGTTAATGTTTAACAATCTCTTATCTACACAGGACTCAAAAAAAGCTGCACCAAAGTCTGACCATGTTCTGCGTCTGCTTTCGCTCTGGTGCTTACAGTAACGATCCCACGTAAACTCGATAGTAAACAGCTTTGTGGGGAACTGGGATCTGTGCCGGACGAGACGGGACCGCAGTGGCATATTTGTGATTTTTCCTCACACAAGGAGCTCTCTCAAGGAGACAGATTAATATTTCCCTTTGCTTCAATAGCTCCTTTCCAACAGCCAGACCCTCTCCAGACAGTGGTATCTGTCAGACCATCAGGAACCAGGTTCCGGTAAATATGGATCGGGCCGAGACTGGGTCTTGCTCTAACAGAGATCAACAAGGCCCGGAGGTCTCTGTGGTGCCACTGATCCACTATCTCACACGGACGTCCAGTTGGCACAGGATTTTGTGTCGGCCATTATCCTGACAAGATCTGGACAGAGAGCAAGTATGCGTGGTGGAACAGGGAATGCCAGCTCCAAGCGCTGGTAATGACCCCAGTGTCGGCGAAATAATCCCCTTTCTGAGGGAATTAGAAGGATCCTTTTTCATCTAATGTGAGAAACCGAAGGAGAACACAGTCGGACCCGCTGTCATCGGCCCCTTAATGACCGAAAAACTACCTGGACTTGAACTGTGACCTTCAAAGGCCGGGCCCCCATTCCGGGCCGGGATGATTAGCAGGTAATTGCCCCTGTGAAGGAAGTAGAGGGGCAGGCTGGGGGGCTCTCTCAGGGGAATTAGGGCTCCTGGTGGGGACGGAGGAGCTCGGACAGCAGATGAAAGATCCGAAGGAGGTTTATCCCATCGCTCCACCTGCTGTCCACAGGACCCTGAAACTAGACTTCCTGCAGCCCTCATCAGCATAACTTCCCATGATGCATCAGGAGGCTGAATTAATGTTATCACCAAGCCCTTCCAGATGTACCACATTCTTGCCCCTGTCAGAATGTTCATGTTCTGTACAATCAATATATTCCTCCTATCAGTTCAGTGGTCAACATTCACAGCTCATGTCTGCATCCACATGAACAGAATATTTCCTTTGACTGGGTGCTAAGCAGATGCCCTTATTCATTATGACTTATGTAACTTACATACCGATTCATGCAGCTAGATATTTACTGAAGCACTACAGTGAAGTACTGTGCTCAGTAGCGTCTAATGGCAGTGCCTCATTTGGAAATGGAACCCGCAGCCTTCTGGTGACACGTCCCATTTATTAGCCACTATGCCCCGCTCCCCCCATTCACATTCTCACACACAGCTATTCACATTCTCACACACAGCTATTCACATTCTCACACACAGCTACTCAGCTTCAATCAGTCCCTCACTGAATGAGAGAGCCAGGGAATGTGAGTGACTAAGAAGGAGAGGCAGACAGTCAGAGGAAGAAACACAGAGGGAGACAGAGAGGGAGAGAGGCAGACAAAAAAGAAGGAGAAAGACAACAGACAGAGTCAGACAGACAGAAAGAGAGCTAGAGAGAGGAAGAAAGAGAGAGAGACAGAGAGGGAGAGAAGCAGACAAAAAGGGAGGAGAAAGATGAGAGTGACAGACAGAGAGGGAGAGAAAGAGAGCTAGAGACAGGGAGAAACACAGAGAGGCAAATGGAGGGAGACAGGACTCACCGGTGAAGTCCTCCAGGCACTCGCAGGTGTATCCTCCCTCCCGGCTGCGGCACCTCCCGTTGTTCCGGCAGGGCCCGGAGTAGCACAGGTCGATCTCGGTCTCGCAGTAGTCGCCGGTGAAGCCCGGCGGGCAGCGGCAGCGCAGGCCGTTGACGGGGTGTATGGGCCGGAACAGCACGGTGTCGGAGGCGATGAAGGGCGCCGAGCTGTCGAACTTGAGCACGGACACGCACTTCATGTAGTTCTCGCAGGGCTCGCGCAGGCAGATGTTGTCGTCGAAGGGCAGCACGCGCTGCGTGGAGATCAGCGTCAGCAGCGTGCGGTTCAGGTAGATCTGCTCCTGCAGCTCCTCCGAGGGGAAGTAGCGGCCGGCCGGCGCGCCGGGCAGCAGCGCCGAGAACGTCACGTTCAGGATGCTGCCGTGGACGTCGGTGTCGTTCTGGATGTTGAAGACGAAGACGCCGTCGCGGCTGGTGGAGAGGACGGTGGCCACGCCCTCCACGAAGAGGGACAGCAGCGGGGACAGGAAGCGCTCCTGGGACATGTTCTCCAGCCGCACCGTGATGCTGTTGGTCAGCATGTCGTCGGTGATGATGGTGACGCGCAGGGTACACAGGGCCGAGACACGGTGCAGGCCATCTGTAACACACACAACACAGCTACTCAACAACACAGTATAGAGGACCTAGGCAGCCATCACCACATACAGCCGTACTGACCCATCAGACACATTCATACAGGAAAAATTCACACCGTCAGCCATTACTTTACCTTTACAGACCGACACACTCAATGTCATAAACTGGCTAACAACACTCCCAGACCAGTGAGTGTGAACATAACACCATTCAAACCCTACGATATGTTGACTTGTGCAACCTAAGCAACGGAAGCCAAGTACATTAGAACACAGAATCTGAAATACCTCGCAATTCTACATGTATTCCTACTGATGGCAATTCCCGCTGATGGCAACTTCTGAACAGAAAAATTGACTGCAATCTTTGGACTGCCTTTGTCTGGGCAGTGATGGTATCAATTGGAGCCCAGGCACAAGTCCATTTCCTTCATCTAAATAAAATAAACTCCTTGCATTACAGCAGTGTCTTGGACAATATCCACATTCCTACAATAAAGACCTACAAGCAGAAATATTTCCTGCCGAAGTGAGAACATTTGTAGTGCCCGCATAAGTTAAACTGTGACTTCCTGACAAATATTATGCTGGTCTAGGAGGTGAAATACGCAACACGTGTTGTTCTGACTCTACAAATATTTTGTGTTTTGTTTTTTACGTTGAGGCCTTAAATCACAACCCTTTTGCGATCCAGTGTTACAGTGCTGTGTTAAATCAAGACGAGGGAACTTAACTACAGTCCTAAGGCCAGGAGGGGTTTCATTCCATCTGAGCTCCATATTACAAAACTGAACAAATATTTTACAGGAAGGAATTTCGCCCTTGACTCAGTCCTGACAAGATGAAGACACAAATTTTCCTTGCTGTTGGTTTTTTCTGCTGTTAAAACTTTTATGTCCTCTGCTACTTTTGGGTCCATGTTCTGAGAGAGAGGGAGTGCAATACTCTACAGATACATCTCTCATAATTAAAATGAAAAATGATTATGCTCAGTACAATTACAAATTGAATTACTAAACAATACCTCAATCATAAAAAAGAGTAGAATTTACCTCTGCTAGAAAGAATTGTAAATTTACAATACAACAAACATACTTCTGTCATAATCATCTTAAAAGGCATAGTCACTCCTCACACAGACTAAAGAAAATAAGTACATATTACATGACCCGAACAGTGTAAATAATACCTTTAAAGACATGGTCATGCTTCTTTTGGTTACACACTTATGTTTCACATAAGTTCTTCAAAGCTAGCTAGCCATCTGTAACTAAGTAAGAACTCATGAACGGTAAATGTTATTTGTTGATTTATCTGTGCCGCAGCTCGCCTCCGTTAGCCTGGATAATAAGGAGCTGACCGCATCCAGCTGTGTTAAGGGATGTAAGCACAGGCTATGCAAGACTCCCTGGACTACAGTGTGTGCTAAGAAAACAGATAAGGTAAAGTGATGATTTAAAATACACTTGCTGCAGTGAGTCCTGATATTGCTACTGAAACCTTCCCTCCTGCCTTAAGTGTAACTGTGTCAGCCCTCATACTGGCCAAGCGACACGGTCCCACCGGTGGCACATATAGGTGAAATGGCTGGTTGGGTCAGGCACGGTCCGGGTGATTTCACTCAGTACAGCCTCGCTGCCGAGCGAATCCAAATCGCTGAAAGCTCCACAAGTTCCACAAGTTCCATTCCACAAGTTCCTTCGCAGCATGTTATAATTCGCGAGGAAAGACGACAGAGATATCACTCTGCATCACCATCCCTCTCACACAGTGCCAAACCCAGCAGGACGCACAGCTGTAGACACAACACAAACCTCTCACGTCCTCAGAGTTGCACACACTGCACAGAACAGGCAGCAATCTATACCAGCTGAGGTCAATACAAAAGGCCCAGATCTGCTGAACAAACACAGGTTTTAACAAATGCCTTTCGGTTTCTATTTTAAAACATTTCTCATACTCATTTCTCAACATTTTCCATTGTTGATCTAGAAGAAATACATTTACATGTACTGTACAAAATATATAAAAACTGATCTATCATATCTACCTAGTTTTTGCGTGGTAAAGCACACATAGCTAGAACAACACAGCGGTCATTTGTCTTCATCTATATGTTCAACTGTTTCATGAAGTTGGCCGCGCTTCTGAGAGCAAGCGTGAAAACGTGCGTGTTTTCAGTGAATGATTGATTCCCTTTTTAACGGTTAGGACTGACTGACAGTGACTGCTTTCATTGTGCCAATCCCTGAGCTGCAAGACGGAAAGGCGCAGCTATCTGCCCCTTTCACACCAACCTCCTCGAGCTCCTCAAACCAGCCTTTCCTCAAACCACCCTTATCACCCTGCCTCCAGCCTCCTAAAACTCCTCGCCCTGATTCTGCACAAAGCTCTGCTAGCCCGCATGTCAATCCAGGTCAGTCAGCTGATACTGTTAGCCCTAAAGAGCGTAGCACATGCACTCACATACACATGCACACACGCTCTCACACAGACACCTCCCACACCAAGGCTGAGCTCACCCCCAAAGCACTCGAAATAAACAGCCAAATGTCACACGCAACCAGATCTCTAGGTAGCTGGTGGGAATATCCGTTGGCACTACGCTTATGAAAACAGTATCCCGGTACAGTGGTTTGCCATTGCAAGTATTACCCAGGGTTTGGAGTTGGTTCAGACAGATCTGGGAGAGAACACAGCTCACCGCCTCCCCCCAGGCCCCACCTGTTCATCAAACTCAAACTGTACTCAATGGTGGCGATTCAGTGGCTGAGAAAGACCATCTGACTCCAATCACGCTGCGTGTGGAGGGTCCTTGTGACTCGTCCGGAGCAATGTGCAGCTAAAAACGTCAGCAAGGCCCACCCGCCTTTCAGTGCCAGCACATCGCTTCTCTTGTGTAACCTCGAAGCGTGCAGGGTCAGCTTTAAAACAACGTGTTTATGTGGAAAGAGAAAGCCTTTACATGATGCTGCTGTCACAGTAGTCCTGGCCGTTTTCTCTTTCTAGGGACATTCCAGCCCACGCACCCTGGCACTATATTTAGATGCCTGCCGGTTATTCTGAGGTAGGCAGTCCGTCAAATAAACAGTCTGCGGTCAAGCCGAACATGCTAATCATCAGCCAGCATGCCCTGTAAGAAAGATTAACTCCCACATAGTGGATATTGCGACCGCAACAGGACCGGGCTGGGGAAACGGCAACTGCTTATTTACTGAACTGCATGGACCACAAGTTACAACGAGTGGATTTTTTTTTCTTTTGAGAGCATGCAAAAATGCCCTCAAGGTAAAATTAAGAACGTTTACAAAAACCGATTAAATCTTAATCACACAGATAAAGCAATGTTACAGTCAACAGACCAGAAAATTAATATTACATCATAAAACATGTTAAGGGCAATAAAACACATATTAAGTGTTTTATTGAAAGTTTGGACAGCAAACACGGCCTTGATAACTAGGTCTTTTTTTAATGAGTATTAATCATTAATAGTCACAGATCATTCTTGTGTATTTGCCATGCCTCAGGACGTGATTAATCTGCTTGTCTTTCGGCTCGGGCTTTAACGGCTATGAGTCAGGGAGACACATCCCAACGACTGCTCTGTTAGTTTAACATCCTGCCTGGGGCAGACGAGATTCCACAGCCACCCTCAGCTGTCGGAGCGAGTGACAGGACCACCCTGGCCCGTATGTCGTCTGCACCCACTTCCCTTGTGACCAGGTGACAGGATGGCCAGAGCTTGCACCCAGTCTCCCCAAATCCTGATCCCCCCCCCACCCCCCCCTTCCTCATCCACCAGCTGCCAAAACCCCTCCGCTCCAGACAGAGGAGGTCAGGGTGGCCACAGACCCTCATCCTATGCAGGTCACAGGTTCCCCTCGCAAATCTGCCGCCCCCTCACTGTACCCCTGACAAAGTGGGACAGGGTGCACAAACACCCCCGCCCTCAACGCACACAACAGGGGACATGCTGCTGCCACAAACCTGTCCGGTCACAGCTGACACCCTCCGCAGCCCACCCCACTGACTGAGCGCATGGAGCACCTGCTGCCTGAAACATACCCGCATGTGGTACATAGCCATTTACCAGGGCAGATACGAAAAGCACTGTCACTGCCACGGTGCTCTAAACTGAATTACTCTGATTCAGATGTATCCATTCCTACTATCACTATAGAACATAACATCATTTAGCCTATGGTCTAGTGCACATGTAACACTTCCCAAGCCTGCTTTTGACATAGGCATAGGTTTGGGTATGGGGGGACACCATGTTGTGAGAATTTTTGTGAGCGGTCACAGCAGTATCTCCCCAATGTTCAGATGAAACCGACACTTCTGGCTCTGAGCATTCCGAGACAGCGTTTCGGAATTTGGACAAAGTCGGACAGGGTGCAAGCAGAGCCCCCTGGGAGAACCTCAGGCTAGCAGACATGCACCCCTCGTAAATCTGTCTCACAGCAGGGGGGAGTGCCCAACTGCTGTCACGTCATCGCTATCTCCAGTACACAACGGGCAATTCCTCTATAAAATAACCTTCCCTTCCACCATTCCCCCCAAAATAACTTTGCTTTGTTTTTTCAGTTATATTTTATCTCGGCCTTCTTTTTCCACTGGTCCACCTCAGTAAAAACATATACCGAGCTTTTATTACATATAGACAAAACCATTTCATGATGACAATGAAAAATAAAATATAAATAGATGTAATATCAAACCAGCTTTATTCAATTTTTTTAGTTTTCTAAAGAAGTTGAAATGAAATCCACAGAAAACAGCATGAAGAGAAACATAGCCTCAAGCTGAAAATCCAAGCTCTGAGATACTAAGCCAGCCTATCCCCTTTCTTTCAACTGACGATTCAAATCTTTGAATCACAACAAAGGTTTAAAGGTCTCTCTTTGCCAGCCAATGAGAGTACAGAGACAAACAAAGGACACTCCTTCCCCTCACCTGAAGGAATGAACCAGCCCGCTTTCTCTGGTGTTTAAGAACCATGTGATGCCTTCACATATTAACCAACACGCACTGTTAGTCTCTGCAAGGCAAAGGCTTCATCTCATGGAGATTCTCTATGATGGACTATTTTAGAAATTCAACAAAGACAACATTTTAAGTTTTAAAGACCACTGAATGGAACCTGGCAGCTTTATTGCCATTATTATAATGTCTTGTTACCTTAATCCAGGGCACAGTGCACAACAATAAAAAATACAAAGCAGACAAAAAATAACACATCAAAACGACAACCCAAAGTTGAAAATATTCGACTGTGGGAGCCATCTTACTGATAATAATAATCATAATAAATAAATAGCTGCCAATAAAAAAAGGCGGATAGACTTCATGCCTCAGATTGCAGACAGAACTGTTATTTATAGCGTTCACATTTGGTTCAGTTACTCCCACAAAGCAGGCTGGAATCCATTAGCAAAGCAGTGCACATCAAAAATAGGATTCAAATATTAATCCTACTCTCCAAACTCAAATATGCTCCTCTGCTGAATAATCATAGCCAGTTAACTGCTTCACATTTATCTGAAATATTCCAGTAACGCAGAAGAAATGATCAATCTGAAACAGAGGTTTCAGTGGGGCTACTCCAGATATTTTCCACAAATGCTCCATTAAAATAACATTTTGACAGATTAATTATCAGTTATAACTCACAAGCCGTACTGAACTCTGTCCAATAAGATAGAGCGTCTCTCTCTCACTGCGCGCCAACATCAGCCGAGGATCGCATATCAGCAACAGGCAGACACGCTCAGAAACATCCTGTATGCTTTGGCAGAGGAAATCATTTTATAATCATACCAATAATGGGATTTTTTCTTCTTTTTTTGCTTGGAAAGAGGGACAATAGCCAAGTAGAAATTAGACTGAGAAATTGGCCCACGGAAATAGAAAATGCAAAAAAAACAACAGCAGTTAAATGAGTAAGACAAACGACTCCCCAGACCGGACAAGGAACCAAGGTTTTGTGACACAATGAATAGAGTGTGGCATTCCTCTTGGGAGCAGCCAGACCATTAACATGACATTATGTTTAAGCACCGCTTCTGGGAAAGGCTTACTGTTCACCCCTTTCTGTGCATCTGTCATTAACATGTGTTAAACTTACAGGTCTGGGCTCGGTAATCAGACAGATCGCATCTGAGATTTGAACTGTGTCAGTCAGAGTGAAGCAACGGATTCCCCCGAGAGACAAGCACTGACGGAGCGCTTGAGATCCGACTGGCTGCAAGCAATCAGGGGAAACTCTGAAATTTAAGCTGTTGGGGCTAATCGCTGCAGATAAAAATGAGAAGGGCACATCTGTCTCTACATGCATGAATGACGTGATCAGAAATTATTCTTACACTGTAACCGTGGGTAGTTTTACTGTAACACTGCAGAGAGTTACACAACATCTGTAATTGCCACAATGCTACATAAAACAAGTACAGTATTGCTGCACTGTTGACAGTTCTATAGCAGCTGTAACTAATAGCCTGCATCATAAATCAAAAACAGTTCTACTGTAATAATATCAAAAGTCCTACAATTAGGACTATAATTGCCACTGTAAAAGGCGGCAAGGAAGACAGTTCTTTTGTTGAAAGTTGAAGAGGATTTGTACCAGCTAGGCTGTGACATTAAACAAGGAGGAGGATAGGTTTGATTGAGGACTCATTGAGCCACACAAGACCGAATATACACCCACTTTCGTGGGAAACTCATCATCGTTTAGTGGATCTTCACATAAAAGCATACCGCCACATCAATGATTAAAAGAGGTGTGTGTGTGTGTGTGAGGGGAGGAAACCAGAAAAAGAATGTCTGAAAGAACAATACAAGTTAAGGGAAGGATCCCTTGAGAGGCAAATTGAGTTGGTGGAACACAGATCTGATGAGGACTTAGGCTTACTACACAACTGATACAGAACCTGCTGGAACGCCATATACTTCTGTGTTGTTTTAGTCCATATCTGCTAATCCAATCTTCCATCATCCGTGTGTAAAAGCACCTACTTCACTTCACTAGTTGGGTTTGTTTCACTGTGGGCATAAAACCTGATGCCACACATTTTAACCCATGAGGGAATCAGCCGGCAGGAGCAATCCATGAACAATCAATAAAACAAGCAAAGGACAGCAGCTCTGCTCAAACAAAGAGCTTTTAAAATGCTGCTTATGATTCTAACAGGACATGCATGTCACGGATTGAATTACCAGACACATATACACTATTTCATCAGATGTACAGAGAAAATTGCTCAGATGGAAAGGAGAGCCGTAAGTGGAGTTAATGGGATTAAATCTCAATGACACCGCAAGCAAATTCATTACAGTCACAGCACATACACAGCCTCTTGGTGAACCTTTTCTCCCTCGCTCACATACACTTTCCCTGCTGTGAACAGCGTGCAGGCAACAGGCTTTACGACGTATCTGGAACCACTCAGCGAAATCCGAACTCGTTTCACAGACATCTTTATTCTCGGCATTCATGCCCATCTCCCGCCTCAGATCAAAGCCAGCGCCAGCCGCACAGGACAACTAATCCATCCGAGATAAAGACTCTGCAGCCAAATCCAGGACTGATGCCGAATGCACCAGGAATGTGATCATCGCACAGAGAGGCCGGGAGATAAATCATCAGATAGAGAGATAGGATGCAAAGAGGGGCAGAAAGACAGAGAGAGAAAATGAGCCGAGAGAAGTGAACAAGGGCATGAAGCAGTTTCACTATAGCTATAGGGTACACTGAACTATTTAATGCTGTCCCCTTTATTTTTTCAGGTAAATTCATAAGCCCAGTGAATGAATGCATGAATGCTGAACCATAACCAATAACTATAACTGATTTTTTCACTGTAGGTCTAAAACCCGGCTGGCTCAATCAGTTCAGGATCTAATGTGGTTTCTGTTACCTTTTACAGTTTCATTAAGTATAAGATGCTGTTGCAAAGTTCCACTCATTGTTTAACCATTTTTCCAGTTCCAAATTATTGCAGAGCCAAGCAGCTCTCCTGTTATATTTTCCCATTCTATATGTGTCTATATGAGCCTGCTTATTTTTTTGCAGGAGAACATCAGCCTTGAGATGCATCTAGGTCCAGGCAGATGTCTGCATGTGGTGCAAAGAGATGAGCAACAGCTCTGGTTGTGGGTAATATAAAGGAGCACTGTACTGTTGCACTGTAGCAGATCAGTTAGCTTTAGCTGCTAGTGCTAGCCAGGTTTCAGCTTGTGCATCTGCACAGGAAAAGGTGGATGATGTACAGTCACATGACCTTGTACCATCCCTGCTCTTCTACAGTTAATACATGTCAGTGAATTTGCATGTTGGCATTGCTGATAGGAAACATCAGGTACACCAAATAGCCCTTTCCACCTGAAACAGCTTTTACTTCTGAATGCTGTGAGTTGGTATGAAAAGTGTCCCAACACTGGCAGGCAAAATGGATTTTCATCCTCTGACAAGGTGTCATGAGGTACACCTGGCTTTTCAGCATGGGGCCAGCACACTCCCATGGCTTTTACAGTCTGAAACAGTCTGCACTGACACTCCCTCAGTCCGAACATGGAAGCTTACTGGTTAAAGATGAGTCGGACGTGTCTGACAGGCCGCAGTCAATCTCACTTATCTGTCATCAGAACCCTCAAATCAGCAGGTCCCCTGTGGATCCCCACAGCTCTGAAACGAGGTAAAGACGGTAACCCGAAGCCCCCGCCACATTCGCCACGCTCCTCGCCGTGCCTTCGAACGCAATTAGGAGACAATAAACTCAATTACATTCCTCTCTGCGCCTGCTGGACCGCTTCCACAAAAGAAAGGCTGGCAGCGTCAATCCCCAAACACCCGTGTCCTCTTTTAGCAAGGGGAAGAAGAAAAGAGGCCCTGTCACAGAGAAAGAGGCTTGAATAGTCTCAGCTGATGGGAATAACAGTCTGAGGGCTTTTTAGGCTGTCTGTGGTTATTTCGCTATGCTCCGGACTATTGTCTGTGAAGATGTGAAACAGCCATGTTTAGCAAACTGAGCGAGCTGAACAGGAGATGTCACATAACACAGAGACAAGCTGTGGTCATTGCATTGTTCCAGCAAAGGGTTCAAATGATAGGGGCTAGAACTGGATTTTGTGGTCTATTGAATTAAGTGATGTAACAAAAAAAAAAGGCAGTGTCAGGTTCATTGTCTATTAAATTAGCTGGAGTGAGGTAGGGTGTCATGGGATCTTTATCTCGAAGGGCTTTAAGGCTCAGTTCATGTTGGCAGAGTTTCCACCCAAATCAATCCAACACAGCCAGTTGCACTGTCACACCACAGCCAAGAAACCACAGCTGCGATAGTTTATATCACAGGATTTCTCAGCAAACATACTTGGTCATAAAGCAAGAGGAATGAAGGACACATTAGTAATTGATTTTCACAGCTCAAATTCACTTAACAGTTCAATTCTAGATTGAACCCTACCTCTTGCAGTTGAAGTTAATCCAATTACAGCTCTTTACTGTACTTCCTGTCAGTACGGGCATCAAAGGTCAGCTTGTCCAGGTGTCTGCCACAGTGGACCCCCCCCCCCCTTCCCTTTCTGAGAGAGTGGGTATGGTTGGAGGGGGGTGGTTAAGAACAGATCAGCAAGTCAACCACCCTCAACGCTCCTGTCTGTGCCAAAGACGGACGGTCTTTAGAGAGCAGTGGCCACGGCAACCGCGCTACCAATGGCTGACCTAAATA
The DNA here is from genome assembly GCF_013368585.1 of Megalops cyprinoides. NCBI lineage: Eukaryota > Metazoa > Chordata > Actinopteri > Elopiformes > Megalopidae > Megalops > Megalops cyprinoides. Next base: position 15,560,266 of record NC_050605.1, read on the forward strand.
ATCTCTTGTTGGCTGCTCCCTGGCGTGCGGCCAGAGCTCGCTGGGGCACAAAGAGCGCCACGGCGACCGGGACCGGTCAGCACGCTGCACTGCTCTCTGACCGCATAAAGCCAGAAAGGAAGAACGAAAGGGGAGAGCGAATTTCCCATGCTCCAGCGGTACTGGATCAAATTCAACTTCAGTGACTTTCCATAGAGGACAGAGGCTGCACAAGGGTCCGTCTGCCTGAACAGCTCTGGACTCTGTGCCCTTCCGACAAGACAAAACCTATCGCTCAGGTAAAAATACCTCCTTCAACAGTTGGTTTTCAGTCAGCTAGGAAAAGGAAGCATAAGACCTGATAAACGCCTCACTGTTCAGACCTAGTTTCAATTCAAACGGATAAGCACAAAATACAATAAACAAAACCACCAAGGCTTCCCAGTAGTGGGATGTATTGATATACACCCTGTATGAAAAAAGCAAGGACTGATATCGCCAGTACATATGAGATGGCACAAAAGTATGTTCAGGATCAGATCAAACAATACAGTCCTTCACGGCCTTAGGCGATAAACTCAGACGACGACATAACAACCAACACAAAAAAAGGCTAGAAAGTGCCAAATCTAATCAAAATAAAGCCAAAACATGTAAACAAACAGTACTTCCTCAGTCATCCCTGTCAAAACTATTCCTTCAGGTTAAAGAGAAGAATACTATACTTCCTCTAGCTGGAGCATGTCTTTAACAATGACTTTAACAGAGCACAGCTGAGCAGATAGACGCTGACTAATACACTTTGAGAAATGGTGTGATTACGATCAAGGCCCTCATACACAGCTTGAAGAGAGCAACACGCATAACTCAAACCACTGGTGACTCAAGGCTTTCCACACAAAAGATCGCCTGTCCATCCTATATCAAACAGCACTTTACAGATTAATAATGCAGGTTGAAAAACTACCACAGAACAATTTACACATTGAAATTACTGCTACTGCCTCACAAAGACAAACTCACAAAACCTTTCCACTCATGCGCTCACTCGTATATTAGTGGACAACAACAGCCTAACTCCTGACCATTTATTCTAGAAAAATCGATTTTCATTCTCTTTTCGTGTTACCCAAAACAGCATCACCCCTTTGGTTACAAAAGCAATTCATGTTAAGTATCCCGCTGAAGAGTACAATGGAAACACCTGATAAAAAAAAAAAACAAGCAACTTATTCATTACTAGCCCGGTTGGATGACCCCTATGTCACACTGCCCCTGAACATCTAAGACATCCTGCTAAAGGTTGGACACATGTGGGCATACTCCAGTAAAGACAGGAAGGATCTCTCCTCTCATTGAGTAACTGCATGCCTCTTCCACCTTGACCCATTCTGGAGAACATATGCTCTCTGTCTTGGCAGTGTCCTGTCTGACAGCACTGGAGAGCAAAACACCACCTGACCGCAGTTCAGCTACATTGGCTCAGCCAAATCTCCAGTAATAACCCAGCCCTCTGCAAGCTCTCATTCACATTAAAGGAGTGTGAGGGGATTTCATAAGTGAGGCATTGCTCCTGCCAGGCGTTTCTGTCTGTCAGCCTGTCCGTCGGCAGCCCTGAGCAGCGCCCTTGACAGGAGTTTGGCTCCCCCAGGACACAGATGAAGGCATTCCTTTGTTCACTCTCGCTTTCAGAGGCAAGGGTTGAGGCAACCGGTGGCAACCAGGTGTCGGGGAGAGCGTGCCGGTGCTGTTGGCTTTGATTTCAGGTAACCAGGCGGGCAAGGCATGCCGACCCCGGGTGGAGCCGGGTCGAGTGCTATCATAATCTCAATATTAGCTCCACTCTCTCCATCAAAGGTGAATCTGTTTTTTTTGTCTCTACGCTAGGAGGGCAGGTGTCTGTACATCAACAGGAGGAATTTCTTTGGAATGGGAGAGGTCATCTATATGGCTGCTATTTCATCGCATTTCAGTGTAGACATGATACATTTACAATGATATGAGACACGACCACCTTCACTGGAGATAGATACCTTTCTTAGAAGTGATACTTTCGATGACATCATGAAGAGCCCTTGCAAACTATCAGTCAAATCCCTCATGGTCATAAACTGCCCTTTCACCACATTTTTCCCCCACTTATTTCTGTTGTCCCATTTTGGGCTCTATACCATACCACAGCAATGCTCGCAAGACAGAGCTGGCAGATTCTGGGTTTCACTCTTGCTTTCATTAAATTACATTACACTATATTATTGTCATTTAATAGATGCTCTTATCCAGAGCAACTTACATGGGTTACAGTTATTACCTATTACCCTTTTAAACAGCTAGATAATTACTGAGGCCATTGTGGGTTAGGTACCCTGCCCAGCAGCAGTGCCCTAGGAGGGAATCAAACCAGCAACGTTTCGGTTATGGGCCCTTCTCCTTACTGCTATGCTACACTGCCATGCCATCAGGTATCTTGCCGTGGAGATGCGCGAAGCCAGGATGGTACTTGCCGGTAACTGACGGAGGTGTTCGCTGCCGCGCGCATTTGCTCAGATGTCTGTGGAATGGAGGTGTCCTCCCAGGCAAAAAAAAAAGAGCAGCTCCAAGGCTGTGATTTACTGTTCCCTTTGTTGATGCCCCCGGAGAAGGGGAACATCCCAACCTGGGGATCAGGGGTTTTAAACGTTACTGGAATTGCTGTTATCTCCCCTCCTCCTCTAACAGTGATAAGAGCTCCGGATGGATGCGGGGGTTGTGGGGGGGTGTTGTTAAGTAATGCAATTCTTGTATGTCACCTCATCCATCACCAGAATGCACCAGCGCTCTGGAGTGCCCTGGGGAAAAGTGGGAGGGGCATCATTAAAGTCTACATATTCCTGACTTTCACATTCCCACTTCAAAGGAACTCAATGGGCCAGACTCGTTTGCAGTCACTCAGCAGTAATTCTTTATTTTACTTTAAAAAAACACACTTAAATTATTTCCACAAGAAGAAGTTTGTTAATGTGAATTCTAACAAAGGTCCAAAACTCTTTATATTCTGCAATCTTAAAAGGCTTACGAATCATAATATTTAACCAATTTTGCTGACTCCAGTCTAAAGCATTTGTAGCAATTGTAGCCAACTTACATTGGTTACAATTTCTACAATGTTATCCATTTACACAAGTCGATATTTCACTGAGACAATTCTGGGGTAAGGACCTTTCCCAAGGGTACAGCAGCAGTGCCCCGGCGGGGACTTGAACCAGCAACCTTTCAGTTATGAATTCTGCTCCTTAACACTATGCTACACTCACATGGCTTTCATTTTACCTGGGACCCATTTATACAACTGGACAACCACTGAATGTATTCAGGTTAGCCACATTGATCTAGGACGCGACTGTAGCGTTCCTCCACGGATTTGAAACCACATCCATCTGGTGACAAGCCCAGTTTCCCCTACCGCTTTCCTCCTATCCGTTTTGTTCTAATCATCACTGCATTGTCCGCATTCCTCCTTTGGTCTCATTAATAAAATTTTCTCAGCCAGGGACTGGCTCAGACCTCTCCACAGGAAGCCCATAAAAGGCAGTAAATGTTCCCTCATTGAGGTTCATTAATGAAAGTCCTCTGTAATAAAAAGTGTCCACGCTGTGCTGTAGGCCTGCGAAAGCGCCCAGGAATGATGACCGCGCACCCCCATCCTTCCACCTCCTTGAGTGGGCATCAGGGAACAGGGCGAAAACGGGAGGGGAAATGAGGAGCACCTGGCCTCGTTTAATCCACTTCTCGCCCTCCCGGGCCCTCGTCGTTGTGGACGCCGCTTTGTTCTGATCTCGCCGGGGCAATAAAGACACGCAGGCCGAACAGCGTGAGGCAGATTCCTGCTACCGCGGCATTTGGGTTTACGGCCCTCCACGCAAAGCCGCGCGGGAGAGCAGGTACAGCGGGAGCAGGGGGACAGTGCCAAAAAAAAACCCCAATTAAGACATCAATAATTCAAACCAGGGGAACTCCGGGTGAGGCTAGCGCTCTGCAGGCATTTGAAAAAACTTCCGACCCGAAGGATTCCTTTTAAGGACATGGTAAGGATGAGGAACAGGAGTTCTGAGGTGCGAACTGCAATAACAGAGTTAGGACTGTAACTAAATCACGACCAGATCAGGCAGAAGAATGTAAGTTCAACACTGAAAAGGACACTGTTATCTTATTGTACCTGACATACGGCAAAAACACAGCTGTATAAAGGGGTAGTGTAAATTCAATTCACTACAACTGTCTATTAATGGAGTTTTCATTACCTCCCTCCATTTTACAATGCTCGGTAAAATAAGCAATCTGCCATTTCTACATTTACATTTACATTTATTCATTTGGCAGACGCTTTTATCCAAAGTGACATCTAAGTGAGGCAGTGTACAACACAAGCAAAAAGCCAGATGAGGAGTCAACAATATTAGAAGTGCTGTATGACCAAGTTTCAATAGTCGGCCAGACAAGATATGCAGATATTATATCAGCCTGCACAGAGACCGTTTGGTCCACAGTAAAGAAAAATGCAGGAATGCTTAACAGGGCTAAAAAAGCAGGGAAACAGCGACATACCACTTCATTAAAACAGGTATTTGTCTGCATTTCAGTCATTTTGTGTCTATAGAGAGACAGTTGTCATTAACTCCAGAACGGGAGGCATGTGACCACACCTTGCTTGCTGGCTACTGAGGCTAGGCTAGTCAGTTTCTACAGCATGCAGGGCTGTTTCTGCCAGATACTGAGGCTAGGCTAGTCCATTTCAGCATCAGACAGGCCTGTTTCTGATGGATACTGAGACAGGGCTAGTCAGTTTCTGCATCATGCAGGCCTGCTCCAAAACAGAAACCAGCTGGGAGGCCTGAATACTGCACAGCTAATGGCTTACTAAGCGAACAGAGTCCAAAATGTAAAGCCTCTATAACTTCAGCCAATCAGAAGTGACTCTGAATGGGATGTCTTGCAGGCATGTGCTATTGTTCCTGTATGCTGTGAAGTTTAGGGAGAGGAATTTGAGGGGTTACTGCTTTGTTGGGGGACTAGGGGGTGTTGCCCTCTCTGCATGTGTATTTGGAATCACTGTGAAAATACCCCCACATCCCCATGCGACGCCTGGCTCCCTTTTTCAAATTTACACAAGTTCTACTGTTCCCCTGGCAACCTATTTTTGCCATTGAAAAGAACCAATCATTTGGGGGCTGGTAACTAAGCCCTCTGTTTATCTGTTACCAGGGGTAACAAAGGCTGCAACCCAACACTGTCTCAATGGAGCATCATGGAGACACAGAGAGAGAGAGAAAGAAAGTGAGAGAAAAAAGAAAGAGGGAGAGAGAGTGACAAAGACAGAGAGACAGACAGACAGATGTACAGATATCACACTGCAGCCTACACATCGTTGGAATTGTTCAGAAATCATAGAATTACAAAATGTTTCAGTAAATCATAGTTCCAAATCAATGAAACAAGTCAAAAAATGTTTGTATAACGTTTTTTTAAAACATTATAAAAGGTGTTTATGGATCCCTCTAAAGGTGCATCCAGTGTGAAGAGGAAGCTGAGGCCCAGTGCAGTCACAGTTGAGTGGACAGTGTTTGACTCCAGGCCTTCTGTGTTATAGAGGACACCGAGACAATACTCCTGCATTCATCCTCCCAAGGCTGAGTCTTTGAGCCCCGTCCCCTCCTTCGCAGGCTCTTCAGTGCCTGGCCCAGTCTGCCGGGCGGTTTGCTGATCCGTGTCTGAGCCGAGCCCGGCGGTGCTTGACACAGGGGAAAGAGCTCGCTTTCAGGGGGCTCCCCTTCTCCCTCCCTCCGCCCCCCTCGCTCCGGCACATAATCGGCCCTCCGCAGACGCTTTGTGCGACGGTGACAGAAATCCGCAGGGGGGACAATGCGGGCCCCGCTCGCCGGGTTTAAAAGGTTTTTCCCGGGGGCTCAGAACGCTCCACGTCGCCATGGCGATGGCCCGCGAATGCCCACGCCTTCTCCGGGCCCCGGTCCGCCCCGGCGCGGCCTAGCCTCGAAGTCACCCTCTCAGCGTCGGGCAAATAATTCTCCTCCAATCAGAGGCGGTGAGCCAGGTTACCCAGATCACCCACCTGGCACCGGATCAGAGGGCTCATTGCTCACTAGACGAACGGGTCAGAACGGGCTCAGTGGGGTGTTCTGCAGTAAAAATCTGAAGGGGGTCTGACAGTGAAATTCGGGGAAATATGCTGGCAGTGGCGGGTGAGGAGGGGGGTTGTCTGGGGCTATTTTTCAACAGTAGAGGAATAAGGACAGCAACACATGTTGCTGTGTGAGAGAGCGAAGAACAGACAGAGCTCGGGTTACATAAGCACAAAGGTATTCCAGTGCAGTGCATGCCCACGCGGTATTGTCATCACTGTAATAATACGCCATTTACACTTTATCAGTTTCAGTGCCTGCTATTCAACACCGTAGTCATGCCATGATAAAGCATATACATACCAACGTTCTGATACAGCCCCAATTCTCCACTGACAAACCCACAACTCCCAATTAAGCCTTTATTCCTGGCGGGTAACACATTTTTAATAACAATGTTTACCCTTGTAGAACACAAAGGCCAGTTATTCTGTGTTGGAGCCGCTGGTTTATTTGGACAGGAAATGAAGTTTTGAAAACGAGAATGAGCTTCAAAGCTGTGACAGGCCTGAACAGGGAGTGCAACGGTACATCATTTCAATACCTTCCTATGAACAAGGCCCTCTGCAAACAGTGCACCTTTCAGTGTAAACACCATTGCTATTGAGGAGTTGCTACATCACATCACACTGCTGTCATTCAAATGCTCTTATCCACAGCGACTTAAATAGGTTAAAATTTTACATATTAATTAATTATATTAATAAGGCTGGATAATTACAGAGGCAATTCTGGGTTAGGCACCTGACCCAAGGGTACAACTGCAGCGCCCCTGCGGGGAATCGAATCAGCAGCCTTTTGGTTACGAGCCATGCTCGTTACCACTACCCCACACTGCCACCTCTGTGGGTTACTAAGACAGGGAGGGAAGGAAAGACAGAGAGTTTGAGGAAAGAGGAAATTCTGCAGTTAGAGTCAGTGAAAAACAGCCCAGTGATGATGTCATACACTTGAAAGTCCCTGCATTTAAGGACAAAAACCCTGAGGAATCCCTAAGTGCTGTATATGTATACTTTGTTATGACATTCTGGGACAGCAATGACTGAATGATACTTTTAAAAGCATGACAAAAAGCCGCAAATTAGACCTGGTGTCAATGAACGGACATCACGCTGGAGTGCAGTGAGTAACAACATACAGTCTAAAGAAGTTATTACTGTCAGGCTATGAGATATGAGGGGATTATTTAAGGCTATCTCCTCTCCTCCCTCCCCCCCTCTGGACATCGGAAGGTCAATCGTCACCTCTCATATCCTGCCCACCCTGGCTAAACCGCTCTTTTGAGTGATGTCATCTTTCCCCTCCACAGTAGCTGGCATGTGGCCCCCAGGGATTTCCCGTGAGCAGAGCAGACACAGTGAAATTCTCCAAATGGGGGTAGTGGGGGGGCACAGTAATGGAAAGAGGTTGAAGTATGGGAGGCAGGACAGACACGGGGGCATGGCACTGCAGCGGAGAGCATTGATGGACAGGGATTGGGGCGGGTGGGGGCTGCACAGAAGCTGGGAGTGACGACAGATGGGCGACGGGGTAAACTGCCGCGGTGTTGGAGCTGGGCCGCGTGATGGACACAGTACAGCCGGGACCGCATCTGAGGAATCCAAGGCCCGCTTGCAGGACACGGGCAGCTGTTGCGGTGGGAGCCCCAGTATGGAAACTGTCACCCCAGCAGCAGAGTGAAGCCATCATTCCTGGGATGACAGGGGCCCCCGCGTCTCACTGCCCCACCTCAGGGAGGGGTTCAGGCTGGAGGCACGGGTCTGGAGCTGGGGGGAAGGGTTGGATGGGGGGGGGGGGGGGGGGGGGGGCTAGGGTACAAGGCCCAACCACAGATGCCATTAAGACATCAGCAGTAGTAGGAGTACAAGAATCCCTAGTGTCCGGACAACAGCGGCAGGAGGGATGGGGGGGTGGGGGCACCAGTTCTGAGCCACGCTTCTGGAACACTTGGTCACTGTGAATCGAACCAAATTACTGATTTCCCTCACATGACCATCTAGACGGTTCCAAAGATGACTAGCATATTTCCATCTCAGGATAAGAAGACCATTGAGGACATGCACATATGATATTTGATGCACTGTATTACTGCATTAAAGAAGAATTAATAAGAAGGGATGCCACATTCAACCAGAATGACTTTAAGAGCAACAAGGCAAGAGTGGACAGAATCATGGGAGTCTCACCATTTTCTTTCACCTGTCTCACACTGTCATGCCAAACACCACTCGATCAGTTCCCTAGTAATTATGCGCCATTTCCCCTCCAGTATCATCTACACACAATGAAATGTATAAATATAAAAAAAATAAAAAAACTCAAAAATCTTGACTTTATATGGCATGCTAAGACATCTTAGAAGAGCCCATGCTGCTCCACAGGGGGAAGGTTAATTGATAACTCCATTGTTCCAGAGTATCACTGTAGGGCACTTTTCAGCAAGCTCATCTCCATTGTCCTACCCCCCACCTCTCCCCCTGTTAGCGCTCTGTGAATTCTAACACCCAGAGGAGTACATAACACCCTGAGCGGCGCGAACTGAGGCCCGGGCCTACAACAAAGGCTTGGAACATTAGCATGCGGCAGGACGCATTCCACACGGACAACACCAGCCTCCCACCATGAGCCCATTGTTCGGGCATTTGCATACTGGGGGACACATACGTTTTCAAGGCATTCTACATGCTTTCCACATCAACCGGCGATTTGCCCTGGGTTTTAAAAACATGCAGTGCTCCATTATAGTCAATGGCGTCTTCTACACCAAACCCCGCGTTGGCCAGGTGACTTACCCGCCTCTGTGCCATCACACAGCTTGATGCGGTCTTTGCCCTGTTGCTTGGCAATTTCTACCTTGTCATGACAGGAATCTGCCTCCACGGACCCACCCCAACAATTGCACATGGTATGCGATTCTGGCACGGCACCACAATGCATCAGTCACGGGTATTGTATAGGAATTGTTGCACGCCAACTTCGGAGGATTAGGAGACTACGTAACTCTCACAAATGCATAGCAATAGTCACAGACCTGCACACGCAGACAGAAGCATGAGTAACTTTTCTGTTGCGCAGTAAAGAGGTGGACTCCATTTCTAAAATCAGCAGAAATATGAATGGCATAGAGGTGAGGGACATGGACATGTGACAGCGGCCAGTGTTTACATCACTGTGTGGTCAGTGTGGTTTTCTTCACGGCCTGCGTTGCGTCCGACATGTTTTCCGAGTGTGAATGAGCTTTAACAGCGGGGACATGCCTCGCTGTAATGCTTGAAACGCGAAGCTCACTGTAGTGTTTGCTCAGTTAGTGTGAGACGACGGAATTCCTTGGCTTTGAGTGGTGTCACAGCGGGGGGTCCCTCATTGTCCCAGAGGGGAGTGAGAGGGACTCCCCCGGCCTGCAGGCACTGGGTCACCTCTTCACAAACATGCCCTTAGAGCCCTCGGTGCGTCCCAACTAACGGAATTCCAGCAGTCAGCTGTTTCAAATTACATTTGGGTATCATTCCGGACAGACACAGTACTACTGTAGAATACTACCAACACTGTCCCAATGAGTTTTGGTTTGTTGTTGTGGGAATCCATCCAGTATGTGCATTTCAAAATATTTTGCAGAGGCATTTTGCAAAGGTAGTTTCAGGGATACACCTATCATGCTGAGATTGATGATAACAGAGCTGTTATTAATTCTTTCGAGAATAAGGGAAAAAAAGCCATAGAGAGACACTGTCATAGTGTTCCCTGTCATTATTCAGCCATTAATTGATAATAATTGATCATTCAGATTAATCAATTATTATTTGACCGAGCTAACATCCTACTTGCAGCACATAAGTACATATTTGGAGATTCTCACAGACTTTCATGGGTTAATGACAGATGCGGGTTCAACAGTGCACGATTCCAGTGTCAAGCCTGAGTAACGCTGCCTGCGTGTAACAGAACTGACCCATGGGAGCCGGGACCCCCTCAGCTGTTCCTGCCAGTCCTGGCCTGACCGATCTCTAAGAATCGAGCAAGGTGGGAGGGAGTCAAAAGGCACTTTGTCAAGAGCCAGACTCCCCGCATTCTCCACTTACCAAAGTGGAACACGAGGCAAACTCTCTGTGTGAACATACCGCATGGGCGTGCACGACAGTGAAGCGCTCTATCCATAATGATGGAAATGCTTGTCTTTGTCATTGACTGCTGCAGCCAGGCCAGTATCTACAAGTTTCCCCTTTAACGGAACTGATATTATACAATCTGAATGTAGTATTACTGTAGATGTGATGACATGTGATGTGAATACCTTCAGTTTGAATGTAGAATGCTCTCCTGGCTGGCTACAGTTGGAAAGCAGACTTGGCTTCTGGTCTTTGGCTCTGGTCTTTATTTTTTTTCCACAGAGCCTCAGATAAATGTTATCTCCACCTCTCCCCCTGCTCTCCAACTAAGGATAGAGGAGCAGCCACCAGGAAACATTTTCCCTGGTGTGTCTCACACCTAATATATTACTGCACTTTAACCTATTGTATTCCAAATGGAAATGAGATAAAAGATTTTGCCATAGTGTCAGCTGCAAACAAATCATTTAAAAACAGACTAAATGGCAAATTCCTACGGTAGACCTTGTTTAAGGTTCAGTGTGGAAACTGGTACGCTTTTTTTTCCCCATATAGTCCATTTTAATGTGATTGAGATGACATTTTCAAGAGAGTAAGAGATTTGAGTTTTCTGTCTCAGAAGCAAGGTTAGACAGTTGTGTGAGACTTGAACGTGTGTGCATATGCATGTGTGAGAGTATCCATGTGTGTGAGAGAGGGAGAAACACAGTGTGAATGCGTGGGAGGGTCATCGCAGAGACGGGTGACACAATCACCATGGTGACAAGGTTGCAGAGTAAACAGGTAAAGGGCACTCAACAGTCTCTCAGCGCAGAAGCTGTAGGCAGGCTTACACTATTTACCAAAATTTCAACATGGCTTGGCAGAATTGAAGGCACAATATAATTCAATTTCTATTTCTAATATTAAAATGAGTAATTCCCACCACCACCCTAATGTTCTTTATGCTCTTTACAGCCTTCTTTTAACATTGTTTACCCTACCGTACCCATCACACCGTGCGCTTCTGGCTGGAGGCGTGGGTATAGTGGCAGAAACATTAAGAGTGCGAAGTCTGAAGTGTAACGGCTGGCCGACCTGTTGACTTTCAGCATGCTCAAAGAACAAACAAGGACATTATCATAACAATGTCACCTGGCCCCAGAAGTGAGATGTTTCTCGGCAACCGCCTATAACATAGGGGGTGGCAGGGTAAAAGTTTACAATGCCTGTCCTGCCCAAACCTAAAGCCCGCAGTAGCTGGGAGAGAAAGTATGTAAAGAAAAGAAACATCGCTTATATGAATGTCAATGCACTCAATAAAATCGGTTTGCGTGGTAGATTCTCATCCCAAGTACAGGTACTGTCGTTTCGGGTGAGTTCATACTTTTGCAGAGGCTTATGCATTGCTTTGCCGGAGACAGCAGCACTGTGTTCACAAAGGGAGTCCCTAATCGACTGTGCAGGCTAGGATTCTTTACCTCATAAAAGGCAGTTTGCTTTAACGAGATTAATCACTTTGAGTTCTGAAACGTTCATTTACCCCCTAAATCAGAGTTCTCAATGACTCCTGCAGGAAGAAGGCACCCTCTCACTTTGTCTGGGTGAACAGGGGTCTCCAGCACTAATAAAGTTAAAGGGTGGCAGATTCTCTCCTGACACTCAGTGAGGAGATGCAGTCAGGGAGCAATGGGAGACTCCAGACAGGATTTATCAGATGCTCCAGATATATGCAACCCACTCAGGCAATATCAGATGGTAATCAGCACGCCTTGGGTAAGTACCACCTTTAAGTAACTGAGATTACATTACATTACATTATTGTCATTTAGCAGATGCTCTTATCCAAAGTGACTTACATAGATAACAATCTTTACATGCTATCCATTTATACAGCTGGATATTAACAGAGGCAATTCTGGGTTAAGACCCTTGCCCAAGGATACAGCAGCTGTGCCCCAGAGGGTAATCGAACCAGCAACCTTTTGGTTACGAGCCCTACTCCTTGACCACCATGCTACACTGCCGCCCCAGTTGCGTTTCTCTAAGATCAGTTGACGCAACAGTCAAGTAGCCCTGCCCCTTCTGAAGAGAGTACAGAAGATTTCTCAAAACTCAGGGTGGATTTACACTGTGTACATAAGCAGCACATGATGATGTTTCCTGGAAACGTGACCTCTGCATGGCACTACCAAGTTAAAAAAAAGAGATGCAAAAGGTTTCGTTATCATAGACATACCATTATTGTTCACGGTGATAATGCATTGCTAATGACAATGATATCCCGTTACTGACATTTCACCACCTTGAGCTTAAGAAGCCTTCAACCTGATCAAGAAAACAGACACGTCTTTCAAGTCCAAATGCTGTACACATGACACCGCTCTTCAGGGTGGAGAATTTTTCACAGTCCCTCACTGCTCGGGCTACAACTGCCTTTAAGGTTTTCTGTCTTAACATTCCTGATCGCGCGAGTGACCACCGAACGCATGTAATGTCACACTTTTCTGCCGTTGGCAGAATTAGAGGGCTTTTCATTCCCCGATGTTCAGACAAAGGCCCTTTTGTGTGTTTGTGTGTGTACAAGGGGAGGGGAGGGGGGAGAAAGCTTGGTGTGTGTCATGTTTCACATCAACAGGTTGCCTGATCTTGTCCAACAAATCACCTTCCCTCAGAGCGGGAGCATTATCTGGATGTCCCCATTCAGAAAGATGGCCCACTCTCATCCCTTCACTCCACTCTTTACACATACAGAAGAGAATGTGAGGCCCCACCCCCCTTTCTTGGATTGTGTCCAATCGCATGGAGACTCTCCTGGATCATGTCCTGAGGATGAGCTGTTTCTCCACTTCTACAATCTGACACGAGTATCTGCTGTAAAGCCTGAAGCCCATCATTAGTCTGAACATACAGTTCCAGTCAAAGGTTTGGACACACCTGATTAAGATAATGGGAAACATGCATTCAAAGACATTTTGACCCAAAGACTTATGCTTACATGCTTGAAATTTGTTTCTTAGACAAATATAAATGGTGAAGTTGATGCCTATGCATGAATTTCTTTCCAAAAAAATCTTAAACATGGGGGGGTCCTGGTGATTGCAGGGGGCATCAAAGACAAGCTCCTGTGTTCACCCCCCTGCCCTCGGGAGTGTTAGGTTCACCGGGTTTGGGGGCGTGGCTGTCAGAGAGGAATGCACCTGGACAGGCCCACTTTCACTTCACGACTAATCCCAGCCCCCAGACTGGAACAATAATGCTTTTACAAGCAAACAGCTCTGTCTAATCCAGTGCCAACCAAAGGCACACATGCTGCGAAGCACACATACACCTCAGGAGCTGAACCAAGAGAAAAAGCAGGAAGAGTTTTTTCTTTTTTAAAAGAGATCAGCTTTCCTTTAACACCCTGTACACAAATGAGTTGCATGCCTCGGACAGTTTCCTGACACTACAAAAGCTCAGCATTTCAAATTTGGAGAGGTGCATTTGGCTGAGCAAAAACTGATCTGACAATTCTGCAATGAAATTCAATCCTCCTTTTTTCCAATTAAGCATTACTGGGATTCCAGCCCTGTTCCCAGTCTTTTGGATGTGTAATGACAGGTGCCAGTGCAAAACGGAATCTGGAGCACTCCCTGTGCAGATTTTCACCCACGACAATTGCCTGTACACCTAGATTTCACCTAGACAGAGTAACTTTAGCCGACCATAGATACCATGAGTGCACACAAATCCACAGCAAAATGCAGAGTGATGTGCAAAGGCATATTTGATACGATAAATATACAAAATTATGTACAGAACTGGTCAGCAACAATTTTAAGCAAAAATACATTATTCCAACATTATTCCGACTGTGACTCTGAGATTACGGTTTCTTACGATCGAAATGACCTAATTGGTTTCGCAAGGTTTTTAAGCAATCATGAATGAAATGCTCAAATTATCAAATGGCATTAGCAGTTCCTCTTCATTAGTTATGTTACTACTTAATAGTTCTAGATGAATATATCTCTCTAATCTTTTGTAACTGAATAAAAAGGGCCTGCAAAATAAAATCTAGACATTTACTGAGGAAAAAAACAATTTGTGTTTGCTAAGTGAGAGACAGTCGTAAGAGAAATTGTGGGTTTTCTCAGACTTCCAGAAGTAAATTTACAAATTCCACCCCATGGTTTTCCTGCCCCTGGAGCTTTGCTGAAACCACCTCCACACACATCCACGTGCTCCTGTCTCATTGCTCCTTTTCAAAATGTCCCTGCAAGATTAAACACGAATCAGATTCCTTTCCCAGTCATTTAACAGGCTGAAAGAGAGCACTCTGGCTGTTGTTTCAGGATGGATTGATGTTAAGGTGTGTGTTGAGCGCAAAATAAGCGAAACCCAGAGAGCCGCAACACTATTCCGCATTAGAGACTTTGCTTGTGAAACTGAACATCAGTGCAAGATAAAACACCTGTCATGTTTTTGCATTAAATACTTACTTTAATACTACTCATTTACTTTTTACATCAGGTTTAATGTGGATTTCAACAAGGAAAATGCAGATGAATTTAATGTCATATACAGAGTTTTTAGTGCTTGGACAGGTAGGCTATTTAGATTGTCATTTGCTAATGTAACTGATTGTAATTACTCAAGATTGAGCCCTTTTGAATCTTTGCAATAAAGTACTGAACATATCGGAACTTTTCTTCTTTTAAAGAAAAGCACAGTAACTCTTGATGCACAGAATGAGCACATACTCATCTCTAAAATTAATACTTGACAATGGATGTGAGCTTTATCATTTACATATTTTAATTAGCATACACTTCTGTTTATATTCTTGATTACTGTTGTTGAACAAACTGATGGACACAGACAAATGGTTAATGGCTTACAAATGATTTAATTCATCAGAGACAGAGAGGTGAACAAGGGGGCCTGTGGGGTCAGAGCAGATTCATACCCAGTTTAGCATGACAAAATGCACACATCCAGCTTTACCTCTGCATACAAACAGTACATTCACCAGTATCGGGTGTCTTAGTATGGAGAGGAGCCAACCATCAAAATGTTTGAAGCCTTTTTTTATTTTCATGTCTATGTGTCATGTAAAGAGTATCATATCCACACCTGCGGACTAACAACCCCCTACACCACAGGTCAGAGGTCACAAATATACCCAGTGGAATTGCCGAATCCCCCCTCACCTCCAATGAGAGATGCTGTGTTATGACAACAGGATCACAAAGGCTGGCCCTCATATTGCTCCAGGTTACAAAACCACACTACTCCATGTTACAAATCCACATGACTTGCAGTCTTGGATTACATGTGCACTCATTCATTCAAACACAGACACACACACACACACACACACGCGCGCGCGCAAGATATCTAAACCTCGTACAACTGCCAATAAGCAAAAGTACAGTGACAGCATCCAAAAGATGGAGGAGGCGGGCAGCAGAGACCCGTCACACTACAAGAGGGGAGGGATGCTGACAGCAGCTGGCACATGGCTCCTGGCGCCCGCTTCACGGGCACTGCCTCTGTGCCAGGGCACAGATCATGTGTCTCAGGTGGCTCGGCTCCTCACCCTCGACGCTGGCACTGCAAGCCCGGTCGCCCTGCCCCATTCCTCATTCTGTCCCCATCTGGAATGCGGTTTTCTCTCCCGCCACCGCACTCTGCGGCACATGCCAGCATCAAAGACTGGTTCAGTCCGGACTGAGACGCAGAAGCTAGATCTAATTCAAAAGGCGGTTTTCAGATCCTATGCTCTACATGCTAGGAACAAGGGGGGGTGCTCCCCGTTAATAGTACAAGCAAGATCAGCAGCCCAGTCAATACACTGTGAGTGTCCCGTGTTTATCATGTTTAAGTTAATCATCCATGTCCGTTATCAAAACATGACATCACCATACAAAAAAAAGGAGATTTTCGGCGAGCTCTCGCAAGAGCGGGTCCTTGTGTTTACTCTCACATAATAATGATATATAAGTACACTGCAAGGACCGTAAGGTCATAAATCACCCTGACCGCATTCAAAGTCACACTCTGCCGTTGAATTCAGAGCCCGAAAGCAGCCACAACTTCATGTTATGAACATGACTGAAATCACGCCACACCCTCGCCAAATGTTCTCTGGAGTCCTAGCAGTTTCTAAACATACAATCACAAAAAAAACACACAAACCTGAGCACACACACATATTGTATATGCACACACATAGACTCCTTCACGTACAACTGCACAGAAACACTAACACAATCCCATAAACATAATTGGATTATTGCAGTTATAAAATGATTCAAACAGTATTCCTGTCAAGTAATTATATCTCGATTTTGCAAATGTTATGGAGGATATCAGATAAAATTAAATTGGGCTAAATATGCAGATATTGCCCCAGAACAAGATGCTGGGCAAAGAAACTGTTTATCCCCTCTCATATCAACAATACACAAATTCATAAATACAAAAATTCATATCACTGAAGCACCTATACTGAAAACAAGCTGACATGGCTCATTCCCATCTGTATAGTGGCAAAGTCAGAGAAAAGAAGCACAGGAAAGAACGGCAGAAAGACTCACAGTAAAACACGAGGCAATTAGTCTGCCTCGGGGGCTGTGTGCAAAGGCAAAGGCGCATGCCACCATTATTTCTCAAATGGAATTAGGACAGACGCGGGTCTCTGAAAGAGCTCCACACTGATGGGGCCAAGACCCTTAATTCAATCCTCATGGTCTGAGACACTCATGTGGGACAGCGGGAGACTCCTGGAAGACGCGGCTCTGTAGGCGGCCTTGTGGCTCAGGAATGAACATGACGGCATGATCTCAGAAAGCTGCAGGTAACTGCTACCGTGACCTTAGGCAAGGTAATTCAAACCTGAGTCAGTAAATATACTGTTGTACAACTATATAAACCACCCGAGGTGCTTGTTAAGGATGGGCAGGTAGTGTAATGGTGTCAGCTGGAAAGGGACCTATAGATGGTGCATTAATGCCCACCTTTATGCTGGTATTACCATCTTCTGTCACACCTGAAACCCTCTGTTACCTGCAGAGGATCACGAGTCCCCTTCCAATTCCCTCATAGTTCCTTACATTACATTACATTATTGGCATTTGGCAGAAGCTCTTATCCAGAGCAGTTTACATAGGTTACATTTTTTTACATGTTACCCATTTATACAGCTGGATATTTATTGAGCCAATTCTGGGTTAAGTACCTTGCCCAAGGGCACAACAGCAGTGCCCCAGCAGGGAACCAAACCGGCAACCTTTCCAACCTTTCCAAGTCCTGCTCCTTACTCTTATGCTGCACTGCCACCCTTACATGAAAATAAACACCTCCGGCTTTCAATTCCTGTAATTTTATATCATAATACAAGCCTCTACAGTCTCATTCCCACCAGGTTCTTACTATTGTAATAAAAACATCCAACAAATTACATGCAAATAATCATCCAGTTAGGTTGTGTAAGATGTAGTTGTGAAAACCCCTCCAGGGTTCATAGGAGTTGAATGTAAGAGATTAAGAGAGAAATGTGAAATATATTCCCAATGCTAACAGTCAAAACTTGCCCTGGACACTGTATGCATGTAACAGCACAGATTAATCTTTGACTGGTAAAAGTATTAAACTAGCTGGAAATGTTCATTTGGCATGAAAACCTTTCCTTTTTGACATATGATCTATCATTACCTCATCATTCAGATAAATAAACTCAGAGTAAAATTGATGCAAGGAATTCAGATAGTTCAGGTAACTGTTGTTGGCCAACCTATTTTCTTTGATCTTGCCATTATTTGCATTGCCTTGGGCCAAACAGAGATATTATCACCTGTACTGATCCAGAGTGACACAGAGGGTGGGAAAAGAGACTTTTTAAGAGAAATAAAACTAAAGAGAGAGCCCTCGTTTCAGGGGAAAGTTTGTTAAATCTTAACAAACCCTGATAAGAGAGATCCTGTTACTAAAAGAGCAGGCTTTGTCCATAGACTGCCTGCTCCATGCCTGTGCAAAACTGCAGCATGCTCCACAGAGGACAGGCTCCTGCTATGACTGAAGCATTGATTTTATCCATTTGGAAATCAGACACGGCTTGTGTTTCAGGAGGTTACACGAGTAAGCTTAGTTCTTTTAATGGCAAACCCACTCATTCTGCTACACAAAAAAATTCCCTCACAGACAAATTCAAGGCCATTTAAACTTGTCTGTCAAGTAAGGCCAGTATGTAATGCATGACGAATTGCAACAAAACATATACAGTGTGTGTATCTGTATGCTTAATATACAGCTAGAACCAACGGAGCTATTTCAGGTATGAACTGTTGTTTGTTTTACTGATATCTGTGTCAAATGATTGTTTCCAACATGACCAGCAACATTAGAGATTTAACAAGCTGACACAATATTCTATTCTGTGTGTCAAAATGGCAAGTACAGGGAATGTGCAACCTAATAATTAAAAAGGGTTGGAATCTGAGGCTCTCATTGGTTCACATCATTTGGGTGCCACTTTTCTATGCTTTTCATCTCATCTCTTTAGGGCATTTCCTCTGCCCAGGTCTCAGGGTGAAAGGTCAAATAACCGGAGCTACCCATTCGCTAACATTTGACATGAAGACATGTCTGATTACGACAGGGAGGGGGGCTTATTACTCTGAAGGAGATTGGTGGTCACCGTTGTCATGGAGACCACAACTTCACCTTTGTCATGAATGAGCCCCATTGGAAGTACCATTAATTCTGGTAATAGCTGCCCCTACAGGGGCAATGGCTGTCTGCTAGCATGGTACTCTGAGCCTCCATGTCAAGGAAGACAAAAGGGCCTTCCTTAAAGCTAATTTATGGAGAGGGGCATTTTGAGAGCCTTGAAGAGGCCAGACGATCACTGGGGGAAGTTTAGTTGTTACACACTGCACTAGTTAGAGAGGCCCTCTGAGTTCTGGGGCCTGAGCAGAGAGGAACAGCAGCTAACAACAGACACCACGGGGCCACATTCCGATAGGAGGTCAGCAATTCCCAGAGCCTCTTTCTGACACCATCAACTGCAACCTTTTCACCATTCACAAAGTCTCCGTGACATTACTGTCGGTTCAGTCCTACAGTCATTTTCAGGGACAGCGGGTGACAGCGATGTGTTTGCTGCCCGCTAATGATTAACATGGGAAAATATTTGAAAGACTCCATGAGTAATGAACTACACCTTTTACCAAATTCCTGCTGCCTTACAGTCCTGCACAAACACACAACTGTGCCAGCTGCAGCATAAAGCACAGCGAGATTCCACCAGACTTGCACATGAGACTCATTTCAACAAAACATTCAAATATGATTATAAGGACAAACACACTGTATTGTTTAAAACAGACATGGCCAAATCCAACATGATGATCTTGGCTTCTTCCCCTATTATTATTAACAGTAATAGATCGTGATTACACAACATTTGACAACATGCCTAACTACTTGCCATTTCAAAACCAGCAAAGTTTCAGTCTGAGATTAAAACCACTCCTTCTCAATACTAGCCATACCCAGGAGAGCCAAACTGATGACTGCTTAAGAAATGTCTTTGTGAAATGTTTTTTGCTAAGCAGCTTCAAAGCTAAGAAGAGAAGCACCACAAGCTTTTTCCACATTTTCCACACATTTTAAGATGCCTTCTTAAATTTCTAAAACTCATTGGCACAGATTTATCTGTGTCTTGAAAGCAGATTTTGGAAAAGGATTAATCTAGCAGTGATAAAAGCTTCTACATTCACCCCTGCACACTACCAGCACAGCACACTGGCACACACAAGGCACAAAAGCAGCAAAACCGGATCACCAGTGTGCGTGCACACACACACACACACACACACACACACATTAAATTGTTTCTGTGTGCATGTGAAATGACAGCATGTCCTTCTACCACTTTTCAACAGCACTAAACCAGTGTAATGAAAATAAAATGTGAAAGGCTGTACCTATATGCCTTCATGGTAAACTTAACCTAAGATACTTTATGCAAAAGACTTTGGGAACTGCAGCTTTTTTCAGACTCAGTACTGTCTGACGTGAAGAGAGAGTGGAAGGGCCTTACCTGTGACAGAAACCCGCATTGTGGCCTCCAGGGCTCGGTTGTTGTCAAGGTCCCGGCTCAGCCTCAGGTCCCCCGTGTCCTGGTTCAGAATCAGGAGACTGAGCTCATTCCCCTCCACAAAGCTGTAGTGCAGCTTGTCCGAAACGTCCGGGTCGTGGGCCGGCACCTTCCCTATTACTCCGGATGGGAAGCTGTTGGACTTGTTGGTGACGTAGTTGTTGAAGATGATCTCGAAGTCCTGCAGTATGGGGTCGTTGTCGTTGACGTCCACCAGCTTGACGTGGACCGTGGCCCGGCTGACCAGCGGTGCTGAGGTGGCCTGGACCACGATCACGTACTCTGTCTTAGACTCGTAGTCCAAATCAGTAAGGGCGGTCAGTTCTCCATTAAAAATATTCAGCTGGAACACCTCTGGGACATTGCCCTCCACGATCTGGTACATGATCTGGGCGTTAGTGCCCTCATCCGGGTCCGTAGCCACGATCTGGGCCACCACTGAACCCACAGGGCTGTTCTCCTCAACATAGATGAACATCTCATCTTTCTCAAACACAGGTGCATTGTCATTAATGTCCAGCACTGACACCTGGATGTCCACAGCCGCTTTCAGAGGGGGAACCCCCCTGTCCACCGCATAGGCCTTGAGGCTGTACACCGGAACATTCTCTCTGTCCAGCTTCCTGGCTGTCCTGATGATCCCAGAGTAGGGCTCAATGTAAAAGTCACCATCACCATCGTCGCCACCCTGGAAGGTGTAACTCAGCCTCCCATTGGACCCCGAGTCCCGGTCAGAGGCGGAGATCTGCAGAACGCTGGTGTAGACGGGAGCGTCCTCGGGCACGCTGCCCTTGTACATGTCCCGGAGAAACTGCGGCGCATTGTCGTTGGCGTCCAGCACGATGATCTCCACGTACGTGGTGTCCGACTTCTGGGGGATGCCGTTGTCGCGGGCGATGATGGCCAGCGTGTAGGAGGCCTGGTCCTCGTAGTCAATCTCCGTCTGGGTGGTGATGGCACCCGAGTCCGGGTCGATCTTGAACTGGGGCACATTGTCCTCCATGACGTAGGTGATGCGGGCGTTCTCGCCCGTGTCCTCGTCGGTGGCGCTGATCACCACCACCGTGGAGCCCACAGGCTTGTCCTCGCTGATCATCACCTGGTAGTTGGCGCTCTGGAAGACGGGCCGATGGGTGTTGGCGTCGGTGACGTTGATGAAGACCTGGGCGGTGTCATAGCGCGTGCCGTCTGAGGCCGTCACTGTCAGCACGTACTGCCGCTCCTGTTTGTAGTCCAGAGGCAGGGCCAAGGTGATCAGCCCGCCCCCGCTCTGGCTCGTGATGGCGAAGCGGTTCCGCGTGTTCCCACTGGAGATCTGGTACGTCACCACGCTATTGACGTCCCTATCGACGGCAGTGACCGTCAGCACGCTGGTCCCCACCACAGCATCCTCGTTTATCTTCAGCGTGTACACCTTCTGGGTGAACGTGGGGACGTTGTCGTTCACGTCCAGCACCGTGATGCTCACACTGGCCGAGGATGACATCACAGGGACACCGTGATCCCTGGCCTCCACACCGAAGGTGTAGAACTCCGTGGTTTCCCTGTCCAGCTCAGAGGCAACTGTAATCCAGCCTGTACTGTTATTAATGGTGAAAGGGAAGCCGGGGGTTGTGTCTATGAGCCTGTAGTCCAAGCGGGCATTGTCCCCAGAGTCAGCGTCGATAGCCTGGATGTGGATCACGGAGTACCCGATCGCCACGTTTTCCAGCACGGTGGCCTGGAATGGAGTGCTGACAAACATGGGGGCGTTGTCATTCACGTCCACCACCTGGACGACAACCATCCCTGTTCCGTTTATCAGTGGGGGCCTGCCTCCGTCCTGCGCTTTTATCCGCAAATTGTACTCCCTGATCATCTCATAATCCAAGGGGTTGATGACATCGATGACGCCCGTGGGGGAGTGGATGTAGAACTGGCCCTTCACGTTCCCACTGATGATGCTGTAGTGGACTCTGGCGTTGTTCCCCTCATCCTTGTCGGTGGCCTCCACCTGGGCCACCCTGGTGTTCACCGCTACATTCTCCAGCACCTGAACCACGTACCTTTTCTCACTGAACTGGGGGTAGTTGTCGTTCTCGTCCTCCACGGTGATATGCACTGTGGCAGTGCTACTCCGTGGCCCCGGGTCTTTGCCCTGATCATTAGCTTCCACGATGAGCTGATACTGGGACTGAGTTTCTCTGTCTGGGCGGACCTTGATTTTAACCAGCCCATTCCTCGGATCGATTTCAAAACCCGCGTTCGCCCCGTCACCGTTCACAATCTTATAGATCATGTTGGCGTTGGAGGGCGCGTCCCCATCTGTCGCCCGAATAGTTATCACTTCGAACCCTACCTCCACGTTTTCCCGAATATTCACCCGATATTCCGTCTGCTCAAACACCGGCCCGTGATCATTGGTGTCACTGACAGTGACGGTAAGGTAAGCAGTGGCAGACCTCGGCGGGGAACCGTGGTCGGTAGCAGTAACTTTGAAGAGATGCGTGTCCTTGATCTCCCTGTCTAAAGGCTGCATTGTTGTGATGCTGCCGGTCTGTGGGTTGATGTGAAAATAATCATTGGATCTGCTATCGAAAAGAGCGTCCATGCCATACTCAATTCTCCCAGCCTCCCCATCATCCGAATCAATTGCTTTGAGCGTAATGACCCGGGTTTCAGCTGGCTCGTTCTCCGGCACCGACACATGATAGTTTGGGAGCTGAAACTGAGGAGCGGTGTTCACGTTTCTCCTTTTTCGTTTGCTCCAGGGATCCAGTCTCTCCTGATCAGGGTCCGTAAACAAACCATTCCTGTCTGTTGTCATAAATCGCAATTTCACGCGCACGGAGACGCGGTCACTATGCGAGCCGTGCAATGTGCACAGCAAACCAACCTCGCTCCGCTCCCCGGGCTGCAAGCAGCCGTCCCCGCTCAGCGTTATGCTCCCGTTGTTAAAAACTACTTTCAAGTCCGTTTCCGTGCATGACCAAGTGGAAAACTTTAAATTTCGAGTAAACACAGGTAAATGTTCCTTTACATTCAAGAGCAAATTACCTGCAGAAAAGCAGGAAGTTGCCCCGACTCTTGAAAGGTAATTAATTTGGATATCTGGCTTACCTGACGCGTTCTTTCTCTTATACTTGATGAAGCAATCCTGTCCATGCACATAGGCATTAAAATGTGTCAAAATAAAGTTTTCAGATGTCAAAGACCTGATCTTAAAATAGACCGGCGCTGGATTCCTCGGTATGTGCGTACAGTCCACTCTTCGGGAAAGAGTTAGGACTCCGCTTTGACCGTCTATTTTTAAAAAGTTACGAATAAATTTGGGAGTTAAAGTCCTATCGATTTTATAGCTCCAACTGGGTCCAAGTGATAAATTTGACAAAACAGTACCTGGATGCAATGTGTCCGAAATGTGAATATCGAAACATCCCAGCAAGGGAACATGGAATAGAAAACCAACCCAGATCCAGTTCATTGGCAGTTCCATAGTTTTAAACTCCTTAGATCCGCGCAACTTTTTCACTAAAACACCTGAAAAAATCCATCAAGCCACCTTGTCGCCACGCTTCGCCTTTCTTTTGTATTCCATGGAAGGTTTTTATCATTGGAAAAAATCACCTTTGCGTTGTATCCGCGGAGCAGTGTCTCATTATTTCCACGTTAAGTTTAAAATGACTACAAAATGGCTCCGTCGCTCCCCTCCTCCGAGACTTATTAGCATAAACCTGCTGCGTTTGCCCCACGGGGAACTTTCGCAGGGGGGCTCTTTCTTATGGATATTCGCGAAGCTCTCCTGAGTGAATTTAGAATTGCGGACAACTTGTGCATTCTCTATTGGCCTTTGGAAATAGTTTGTTAACATGCATTGTCTTTTAAATTCACTTTCTTCCCGAGTCTATTATTGCAAAGGGTTCGTGTCATTGAAACTTCCTCTGATGCGGTCTATGGAATCACAGATAGCCTACTGGCGACTTTTTATATAAACTACTTAAAAGATGTTTGTAAAAGATGACGAGAAAACTCGACTGTTGTAGCCTATTGAAATCAATAAAAATATAATTATGGTGACGGATTTATTAACATGAGGACAAAACCTTTCCTCAACAATGAATCATGCTTGAATTCATTCTACAGCTCTAGACAGTAAATTCGCAAAACTACTTGTAAGGTGAGAAATTTTCAACATTTTGAGTAGGGTAATATTTATATGAAAAAAGATTTAGATTAAAGTTTTTGATAGTGTGGAAATCAAATTATTGTAGAACGAATATGAAAATATAACTCAAACTGTGATTTATTAAAATTATTCCAACAGTGAAGAATTTGGGATTTGGGATACAGCTGTGTCCTCCAAATATACGATTAGGTGCAGGATTGCGACTAATTCAATTCCATTTTACAATGTGTCACAAGTCTGTATAGGAGCGACACCTAGCGAATCGGAAAATAGTGCCTTAAGGAATTACTTGCATTTAAATGTTAATGTCAAGTTAAAATCGCCATTTTTCTACAACTCCCAAGATAAAATAGTTTTACATACTTACTTAGTATAAGTCATTTTTGAAAGACCCCTTATTACCGGATATTTGCCGGCACAATTTTTTCGGTTGTCAATAAGTTCAATTTCTCTGTTGCTTCTGGAACCAAGGGTGGGTCAAATCTCAAATTGTGAAATTGGTCATTACGGGTTAAGCGCTAACAAACTCCGTGGTATCAGAAATATGATTTATAATTTATCCTAGGTGTGTATGAGAGGTTGTATGTGAAATGATTTTATTTCATTTGAAATTTCTGACACTTGTGTAACCTTTTGCATTTTGCATAAAATTTCAGTGAATCAAGTGAATCAATTTCCAGCCCAGTCATAAATTTGATTCGCCAGTAAAATCCATTCAGATGTATACGATGCATAGGCTATTTGCATCACAAATTAAGAGGAAACGTGGGCTACGTGCTACAGGTGAATCAACTAACATTCTATAATATATGTAGAGTATGTAGGCTAATTCCTAAAACTGTCCAATAGCAATGTATGATGACTTGTTCACCGCAGTCTATTAAATATGGCAAAAGTCGAAGTGAGTGATAATCCCACACACATCCGTTGATTTTGTTACTTTAATAAAACAAACAAGATTACTAGATGTTAGTTACTATATGTAATAATTGTGAGACTGGTCTTTCTTAGAGGATATATCGATATCATGGAAATTTTTTTCTGCATTTTGTCATGTATTAAAAAAAGCTAACTACAAAGTTAACATGCACTTAGTATGTCAACTAAACAAGTCATATAAGCTTGCTGTGTGTTTGTTTAAAAAAAAAACTCATGGAATACATCGTGTTGATCTGGGTAACATTACAGTGTTATATACTGTCATCTGACCAAACCAGCTTTCTGTTGAATATTTCCTTGGTCCAATTGATCAAAATATGAGCATTGGCAGACCACCACTTCTGCACATTTATTCAATGTTCAATCATGGGCAAATGCCTTTACATCATTCTAGAGAAAATGCCGTAGGCTACAGTTTTGTTACTGGTATTTATCAGTGTGCATGAAACGCAGTGCAGCCTACATGTTTCTCAGTTGACAATTTTTACATTACATTACATGGTATCCGATTTAGAAAACTGCCCAAACCCAGAAGGAAAATGGCTTCATCTGTGTGTGTAGCTGAAACAACAGATGTAAATCCACTTGACTTACCTGCAGTGATAAAATAAACAATATGTTATCAACACGTCAAGCTCTCCAGCACCAAAAAGTGAAACACGAATACTTTTACTAAGTTATGAATCATCAGCTGAATTGGTGTTCAAGTGCTCACATGACTGATTACCTTACATTTTGAGACCATTTTCCTCCTCATTTTTAAAAATAAACTTGTTCAGTCGTTTTGCAGCTTGAACACTTGAAAAACAAGTCTGTAAGAGAAGCAAAACCAGGGAACAGGAACAGAAAACATTTTTCCTGGTTAATTGATCAGTGCTTTTATCTGGGTATGGTATATTTATCAGTTGCGTCTGTGAACGAAAAGTGGAGGTCAAATTGTTGCTAAAAGTGTAGTTAAAAGTGTAATTTCAAAAATGATTTATCCTCCAATGCTCCACAAGGAGCCAATGGTGAAAACATGTGTTATGTTGTAATTTTAAAATGCATAAAATTGTAGGGAAAAAAGTAGTAGTAGAAAAAAAAGTTGTTTTGTGTGTGTGTGTGTATGTTGGGGGGTTTGTGTTCCTTTGAAGAACACATGATTTATTATTGAACATTGATTGGTCACTATTGTAAGACTTTTGTTTTACCCCTGTAAATTGATCGTGTAATGGACAGGTTACTCTGGCTCCAGTGCGCCTTTACTTAAGTGTCTGCCTTCAACTCAGCGTAATTGTAACGTAGAGCATGTTTGTGTGAACTGCCTTCAAGTGCAATCTAGGTGGACTAAGCCAACGGTAAATGGTAAATTAACAGTGCCAGAAAATGGTCAAGAACAGTTTTAAGGATTTATGCAATAATAATAATAATAATAATAATAATAATAATAATAATAATAATAAACATACCCGTAGTGACAGTGATTTTCCAGTCAGCTGCCCTAGAAAGAAGGCAGAACTACTGTGTCAGCTATTCTGAAGACAAACTCGTTCTGAATTACTTTGCATAACCCCTGAAGTAAACGCTTAACTTTGTCCCTTGACTTTCGTTTTGTTTGCTATTGCGTTGGTTTTCAGGCTTTTGTTGACATTTAAATAATTGATATAAATTGGTATATTTTTTTTCTACAATCCCTCTGTATCTGTGGACGTAGTCCTGTAAGGTGTGCTCCAGGCAGTCTGTGACCATACGTGTGAAATTATTTAGTTTTTTTTTTTCTTCCCATGCTTTGATCCTTGTGAAATGAAAGATTGAACTCGGCTGTCACCTGGGACAGCGTCTGCGCTCAGCGAGGCAGTGACCACATCTCACCAGTAGGATGGTGGCGCTATTTTCATGCTTGCCTTTCATTGATCTATTTCCCTGTGATATCTATGATTAGTGCTAAGGCGCTTCCGTGTTTACAGGCTTATGATTGGCCTCACAGTAGCTTGTCTTTTCGTCTGTACAGGCATGATTATTTGGATAGTGACTCAGGTAGCCATCTGCCGTGGCAAAGATGTTATATATTAAACCATTAACCAGTAACCATTGAACGTTTTCGTTTTGTAGATGAATGGGAATGCACTGTGCAAAAATTCAGCAGGAAATGAGCTCTTAGCTTGCTATCTACGGTAACCGTTAAGACGGCTGCAGAAACATGAGGAGCAGTTCGTCCACATCACTGGCGCGTGTGCGCAGCCTGGGCTCGGTTCGTCTCAGTAGTCCTCCGATTTGTTCTGGTTCAGCTCAAGTTCTCGGGTTGCTAGATTTAGCCGCCGAACAGTTAATGGTGCGTAGAGATTTTCAAACAGCATTCGACACATGCGAAAGAGGGTTGGACAGTCTTGGAAGCGTCGGTGAGCAAGGAGAATCCAGGTAGTTAGTAATAACACACCCCGAAGTCAACTCTCAGATTATGTAGTGGAGATGAATAATTAACCAGCTAGCCAGCTACCTAAAGTAAGCTATGCAAATGTGAACGTCATGAACATCAGTCAGTGAAGGTTAAACAGCAAGGTGTAATGAAATAGCTATGGACATACAGAATGTAAAATCAACTCTGTCAATTCCTTGTGGATGGAGGAGGTGCGGGCACACTTTAAATGATAATTAAATGTTTTAATGGTACATTAAATAAAATTGTGTCCAAATAAACTACAGTGCTGTAGGTACTAATTAGAATCTGAGTTGACTTTGATAGCATAAACCCAATACTACCGCTAGGATTCTGTTTATGATTTTATTGCTCTGACAATGATTAAGACTTTTTGCGGCAGCTCCAGGTATGGAGAGTTGAAGGCAGCTCTGTGTGTAGTGGCGATCCAAGCTTTGGCAGAACTCAACCAGTGGCGGAGGGTGCTCGCATGGGTAATTCAGCAGTATGGTAGACCTGAGAAAATTCCAGCAAAAATTGTGCAATTGTGGTAAGTGTTGAGGAGATTTTGATTTTCACTGTTTACATACTGCTTTAAGTAATGTAGTCAATTCTACTGCATTCAGTGGATTTGTCACTGGTGACTGTTGGTGAAATGAATAGTCCCTGTCATTTTAACCTCGTCAATATCATAATTACTTTGCTTAGACTGTGTATTGTTTATTTCCTTACTTATTTGTTTTTCTGTTCCTGTCTCTAGCATTCTCCTCTATGCCAAGGTGGGTGAGCCAGCCACAATGCAGGAGGTTGGCCACGACTGGCTGAAGTTTCATGCCAGCGGGGGCGTACCAGCGTTCGGCACAGTTGCAGAGCTGTACCTCATACATGTGCTTTTGCCGCTGGGTCGATTGGCAGAGGCACGTGAGCTGGTAGTGGGTGAGGTGGGAGTTGTGGCATTCACTGAGGAGCAGAGGCGAACCGCGCTGGACATTGTGGAGAGCCAGGAGAGCTGCAGGCCTGGACAGAGCCCCAGCCCCAGCCCCAGCCCTTTACCGAGCCCAGCACAGAGCACTCAGCTAAGCACACACAGAGGTGCGCTTCACGTCTTTCATTAGGGGCTGGAATATTGTAGTAGCTCTTGAGTGGCTTTGTCCCAATACATATTTTCTTTCATTGCAGTTGGGTGGAAGAAAACTAATTTAAATGAAGATGAAAAGCTGAAAGAAAATGCTCACCAAAACATTCCTTTCCACTGCCTGCCATAACCACACTGTACCATTTCATAGAACCAGCCAGGGATATTTCTGTTTTAGTTTTGTCAGTTCGATGGGTATAAGTCCTTGCACTTTGTTTGGCTAGCACACATCTGGTTTGTATCTGACAAGGGGTATTGGAGTGTTAACCATAATGAAGATCACAGAACTGGTAACCATTGAAATTCCCTGTTTTCTACTGTAGACCTGACACAGGCCAGTGTTTGCGTGCATGTTGCAGGTGCTGCCACTCAGAGGCTCCAGGCGGTATTGCAGTTGGTGTACAGGGGGCTCTCTGTGGCAAAGAGAAGCCTGCGGTCATTCCCCCTCCGTAGGGTGCTCCTGGCTGCTTTCCTGCTCTACCTGCTCCTAGTACGGCTGGACCCAGGTGAGCACTGCGGGATGTCCCTCTTAAGAACACTGTGAGGAACAGCTGAATTCTCAGGATGAAGTGCATCAGCACCAATATCATGTGATAAACAGTAATAGCTACAAAGGAAGAAGACATCTTGAAAGTAGCATTTTATTTTAAATGGATAGTAAATAAAATAAAGACTGAGACATCCACTGCGAAGAGGAAAACAAAACAGTAAAAAAAACACAGGAATAGATTTACAGAATAATATTAGAAGCATTGTAAGATCAAATTTACCTTCATTGCCTTACTGGATAAATCAAAAATACTACTCCACCCACACCAACCCTGCACAGAGGGTGTGCAGACTGTATCACTGAATGTGATATTACTCTCTTTTTGTTGGTGCTCAGAGCGATGTGCCAATATCTCAGACTGGTTGAACACCTCAAAAGAGCAGGCTCAGTGCCATGTACTGGACTCACAGTGACTTTAGAGTGTAATGCAGTCTTTTTCTTTTGGATGTCTTTTCTTCCACAGCACTCCCCTCGTCCTTCCCTTGGCTCTCACGTCTGCTGCAAATGTTCAGACAGATGTGGGACACTATGTTTGCACCATACTACCGTGCCAGCGCACCACGCTAAAAGTACACCTGCATTGAAGCCTTTCTTTGCACAGGGACATTGACTCCCAACACTAAACTCCTTTGACATCACCATGGCTTCCAACACTAGCACTGCAGGAACATGGCTGACCCTCCACCTTTTACATGCTGGTCTGGACTTGAAATGTTTAGGGTCTGTTCTGTTATCACAGGCTTATGACATGAGAAGAGGAATTGAATTGAACAGTGAATTCAGTTTGTCGTTTTATCCAGAACTGTTTGGAGATGTATTAAAATAAATATCTAGATTATATACCTTCACTCACTGTGATTCTGTTGGGAAGGATTATGAGCAGCAGTGGGCAGGCTAATTACAAATGATCAGTTTACCATTTTCCCACGTTTATGTAAATTGTGCAATAAAATTATTTCCTTCAATCTGTCTCTGCATCATTTTAAGATATCTCTGTCTTTTACATAAAAACAAACAAATTTTTTTTAGCAGGGTGTGTCTTTATTTGTCGTTTCCAATTACAAATTTAATGTGAAATAGCTAGCACTGTGCTGTGATGGTATGTTAAGAACGTCAAACAACAAAATAACATTTACAGCAGTGCACTTCTGATATTGTTTTGCTGAAGGAGTTAAAATTGTCTCTCAGTTCGGACAGTAATATGCGCCTATACTGTAGAAGAAACTTGGTTAATACTTGTCAGGTTGTTATAAAAAAAAAAACTATATTGAATTTCATCGCAACGGTACAATTACGGCGAAGAGCTTCGTTTCAGTTACGATTTCAGCTAGTCCACCGAAAGAACAGAAAGTGAAAGTGCGTAGGTGGTTCTGTTGTGAACTCCGCTGGCTAGGTTACTTACTGTATTACGGCTTCAACATATGGTGCTGTGATGTGTTCAGTACTGATTTTTTGACGGGAGAACGTCAACAGGTACGTTTTACTGGACGTTGTTTGGCTAAACGCTTTCCAGCGCGCCGTGGAGTTGACGAACTTTAAATTCAAAATGCACTCATGTGAATAGTCAAACAGTAATACTTTATATGTAGTTTGCGAAATACGAATGGCGTAAGATAACATAATGTAGTTCGTTATATCTGTTGAAATGTGAAACCTTCCTGACATAACCAGTTTACACAATTTTTCTGGGTATATTTGAAACTCTTACTGTAATGATATCCCACATTATTAAGTTACAGCAGGGTACTTCCTGTCATAGAAGATGTGCCCAAGCTTATTTAGATGATTACGCAGTCACCAGTGTGTTCACCATTGCATTTTCGCAAGATAAAATAGTTTCTCTTAAAAATGAAGCTTCGTTAAGCGATCCAGACGACGCAGTCACTGGTCATCTTAAGTTACAGACTGAGGACCCACTTCAGACTGCATCCATGCTCCCTTACATACTCTGCCATATGTATCATTGCAATGCAATTTATTGTTGTTCTTTCGTACTGACGATTAATTACAGCACTGGCTGTGTCTCTGTCCATTTTCAGACCAGTATGGCTGGCAGCGGTCTCTCAAGGAGTTTTTCATATCCAGACTCAGATAGGCCTACTCGCATTTACCCCGCTTCAGCCTGCTACAGCAGAATACAAGGTAGAGCAGACAACGGGCCGGTAGCTTATCTGCTAGCACTATACATCTGTTGCCATATAAATCTGTATAGCAATTTTCATAATATTCGTCAATTAGCACTACAACAATTAACACTACTACTATCCAAAATGTTGTTTATTAACAACTGTTGCACAATTTCGGGATGTGTTGGAAATTAACCAAAGGCAGAATCTACAGCCCATGTGAAATATGACCAGAGTGTCTTATGTCCTTAGATCTGAGAGGTCTCGTGAACTACGGTCTGTCCTGTTGTGTGAATGCACTGCTCCAGTCTTTCTCTGCTACACATGAACTGGTGGTACTCCTGAATAAGTGAGTCAAGTCAAACTCTTGATTATCTGGAATGTTAATTTTGACCAAACAGAGACAGGTTTTTTGCACACCAAATTATTTGTTTGATTTATGTGATATTCACTTTCTTTGGGAGGCTGGTGAACTTCAGAGATCTGGGCCTGTTTTAGGTGCAAGTAGTTGTATAAGAGTATAAGGGAATGAGCTGAAAGCTGAATGATGAGAGGAAACCACTAGGTACATTTAGGCTTATCATTTTGACTACTTCATTGTCTAGCGACCATGTAGCACTGTCACAGTCCTGGTTTTGAGCGTGTTCTGTGTTTCAGGTGGGACATAGATGACCGTGGGGCATTAGTCAAGACACACAATGTCCCACTGCAATTGCAGAGAATACTGCAAGCCATGCAGAGCCAGGAGTTACAGCCCGTCCCTCACAAAGACTTCCTGCACTGCTTGGACAGGAACAACATCCGACGTATGACTATTGACAACTTCAGTTTTATTCAAGTGTCATTTTTGTCTTAATCCTGAATTTGACCTAAATGAGCCATATATTCTTTTTCATCATGCATAATTAATATATGTTTGTGTTGAAAAGTCTACAAACAGCATGATGCAGATGAGGTCTTCCTTTCCATTCTGAACCTCATACAAGAGCAGATGAGCGACAAAGAGCTGGTAAGGGGCTGTGTGCCAAAGCAATTAATGAAATGCTTTTCAGTTCGTTGTGATTTTCGGTTACATGAAAAGAAACAAATCAAGCCTTGAAACATTGACAGATCATCGACACAGCAGAGCATCGTGATCTGCCACTAGATGGAACTGTTTTGCTACAGTACTGCTGGAATACCTAGTCTGAGAAGGCTGGCCCTTAACAGCATGAGGACTATTTTCAACATGTCACGTATGCTGTTGTCCCACAGTCTGTCTGTCTGTCGATCTGTATTGTCACCCATCTAGGCTCAGGAGATCAGGCGTCTGTACATGGTAACCGTTGAAGAGCATCTTCAGTGTATGGAGTGCAGATTCATTGAATGTGGAACGAGTTACCTGCTCAGCCTGCCCTTGCCTTTGCGTGAAGAAGACAACACCTTGGTGAGGGGGGATTTATACTGGCTCCACTCATGTGATAGACAGTAATATTTCACAAATAAAGTATGTCTCCGAGTATGTCTGATTCTCCTGTGGCTGAAGCTTCTGTACATTGTAAAGCAAGTCAGCGCACGTCATGTATTCATTACGATATTCGTAACAGGAACATTGTCTGTGTCCTCTATCTTCCAGGAAGAAAGCTTTAGAAATTTCTTTGAGCTGCAGGAGCTGAGAAATATGGATGAGTGTTTCTGTAATAGATGTGGCGAGAAACAGCCATCTAGACAGGTGAGTATGTGACATTAATCACCTGAAGCTCTAATCCTGTAAACGAGCTATTACATCTAGGTTTTCAGTGGTGTGATCACATTTTTAACCTGAATTAGTGTTTATAATGTTTTTAACAGCAGCAGTTACTATGTGGATCTTGCGGTTCATTTGGTTGCAAAGGGTATGATTTGAAGTGCTTTAATATATACATGGAACTTATTCTGCTTTTATGTATAAAGGGACTCAGACTCATCAAGCTACCTCCAGTGGTCTGCATTCACCTGAAGAGGTTTCGCAGTACCGGTGGTTACACCAAAAAACTGTACTCCAAAGTCAGCTTTCCGCAAACCATTGACTTCAAAGAGATACTGGAACCAGAACAGGTGTCAGGAAGTTTCCTAGAGGTAATATGAAAAACCACTTCTTTGTCTCTGTTTGTGTGTGTGTGTGTGTGTGTGTATTCATGTTTGAGAGAGAGATAGAACGTGAGAAGTGGAGAGTGAAACATGAAGATGTTAAAATGAAAATCAGATACAGATTTTTCTTTGTCTATCCTGGTCACAGAGTGAGTGGCAGTATAATCTGTATGCTGTCATAGTGCACTGTGGAAGTGCCATGTTTGGACACTACACCGCCTACATAAAACATCCTGGGGACAATGAGTGGTACCATGCAGATGACAGCCGAGTGCGTAAGGTGAGTTATCCCGTGTCCAGTGCTGATTCTGATCTGTAGCTATGGCTGATCTTGGCTAAAGTTCAGTGCCAGTTCATATCTTTGACTCTGATGAAACACACAACCACCTAATCCACGCTCAGCAGAAATTACAGTCCTGTGTTTGATTATATAATTTACCTCGTTTGAACACTATGAACAGATGTACTCTTAAAATGATGATGATTTACCTTGATGATGAAAACCTTTATGCAGTATATTAACAATCACAATAATCAACCATTCTTTCCAAAAACAGGTAAAATGGAAGGATTTAAAATACACATTTGGAGGTTCTAGAGGGTAAGAGTTCATCGGAAAAGTGCTGTGCCTTCTATGACTCTCCTCTGAAAACTCAAATTCTTAAATAATGTAGCTTTGTATGCTTTTAAAATGGAATTTACCCCATTATTAAATCCTGAAAGCAATAGGAAGTATCACTCTGATTGCTCTGTGGTCAGAACTGAACATGATGCTGAGTATGTCTACCCACATATTCAATATACTGTATTTCAGAGGTGACTGCATACATGCCATTTCAGGGATGACATTATATACATGCTTTGTTCAGTGATGACACTATTGCTGTTTCAGACACAACAATGCTTGAATGCTATTTCAGAGATGACTATGAGCACTGTACATTCCTTATTTCAGATATGATGCTATGTACATGCTTTGTTTCAGAGATGACAATTACATGCTGTTTTTAAGCTTGGTTTCAGAGAAGACATTGCATAGTCTGTCACACAGTTGGAGATGGAAGTACATGAATGCTGTGTCTCAGAGATGATAATACACACATGGTGTTTCAGAGACAACAATGTGTACACACTGTTGGAATGCCAGAGATGATAATACATATATGCTGTGTTTCAGAGGTGACACTGCATACATGCTGCTGTACAGAAGAACAGAAAAGGAGAAAGAACTGGAGTGCTCTGGGTGACAGACCCAAAAGATTGGAAAGAAACATTCTCTCCACTGCTGCATAGGAGACAATATTTTTTAGCTACCTCTGTACAGCAAAGTTCTATGAATGTAATTCTTCAAAGGACCAATACTGAATGAGTTTCCACATAATTTATGAAAATCTTTCAACCAACTTTTTTTCATTTGAGCTAATCACTGTTTAATTCATTTATACTCTTTATTAGATCTTTTCTAGTCATTTGAAATCATTTTCAGAAACAGACCATCTTTGAAGTGTAGCCTTTACATTGCCTTAATTGATTTTAATAGGAAACTTGGTGCTTGGGAAGGGTGGGAATGATTCTTTGCTACTTCTAGACAGAAAGGTTTTGTTAATATTCATTATAATTGTTTAGTTTCTGAATCTTTGTTTCGCATTGTTTCATTACAAGTATAATACGACAAAGATTTTCCACTGACAAACCAATTTGATATATACAATAGCAATTATTTTGTCTTTTCCTTTTCCCATAATCCATCAGTTTTGCTTTAAGCTGGTGACATATTGGTGACTACATTCAAAAATAAAGATTTCATTTTATAGTGTGCCTCTGTTTTTGTCACGTCATTGATAAAGTAAAATGTGACCGTGAAAGAATTTAAACAGAAGAGTATACGTGAAACACAGCTTTTATAAATAATGCCCCTAAACACGGATTCAGAGTTTCTTAAAATCAATTTTGTTGTAACTTTGTATTTGTTAGAGCTAGAATGTAATCGCTATGGGGCAGTATCTTCGCGTTCTTCATCTTTAAAAAACAGGGAATGTCCTGCCTGAGTCGCCTTACAGTTGTAGTGACGTACAATGTTTACGTGTGACACGTGACTGTCAGCGCCGTGTTTCGTCGGCTAGTGCTGCAGCTCAGTTTTAGAATCATGCACAAACTATTTCAGCGAAATTTTCATTTACGCTAAGGTTGCTTTGAAACTGTGGCTCTAGCGGCCTTGATAAACATGGCCTGTTAATTGGATTGCTAGCTATCAGCGAATCACTTTTCGCCAAAAATGCTACCCGGCTAGCTAGCTAACAGTAGCTTCGTACAGCTACAGTGCCCTGCTAGCTTGCTAGCCGGTCAGGCAACCACCTTGGCTAGTTAAAGAGTACCAAAACGATGCGATCCCTGAGCTTTGTACAGCGTGTCAGTCTTGATTTCTCGGGAACGCTGTTTCCGCATGCGATATGTTTGGGAGACGCGGACAATGACTCGGTAAAAGGATCTGATGTTTTCTATGTGTTATGAATGATCGTATGTTAGCTAGTTGTCTTGTACATTACCCTGGCTGTCTGTGGCTTGACGACATCGATTACGCATAGTATTAAGTAAAGCATCAATGCTTGCTTACTCACAGTGCCCGAGCTAGTCACTGTAACCCCCCACCCTCGACATCAAGTACGCTGTAGGAGGGTCGGGGACAATCATTTACTCAAGAGCAGGAAGCGATACATCCCACCCACGGTGTCTGTTATGTAGTACCTTTCACATGTCCTGCTATAGTCCCCTGGTTTTGAATGACGTTGTTACCTTTACAATCGCAGACCTGACTCAACAGGCACTCTCCCGCAGTCAAAAGACGTATTAAGATATCAGACAGCACGACACATACGCGCTCAGTAAATGAACTGAATATAGGCACGCATCTTGGCTGCTGTGCCCTTCGTGTGTACTGTAAGTGTGATGAATAAAACCGTGGAGACGGGGCTTCGTCACGCATCAGTGTCTCTCTTTGTTCCCATCTCTAGCTGAATGAGCTGGTGGTGGGCGACACGAGTGGAAAACTCTACGTGTACAAGAACGATGAATCGAAACCCTGGATCACGCGCTCATGCGTTGGGATGGTGAGTATCTACGTTGGACATTTTCGGACACTACGTGACGGTATAAAATAAAGGTGTTTTAGAAAGTCGTGCCTGGTGTTACGCTATGAAAGAAATGTTATGCCTTTGACCTTGTTCTGAAAATCAAGTATATTCATATTGAATATTATTTCGTGTGTAGCTCACCTGTGTAGGAGTGGGAGACATCTGCAATAAAGGAAAGGTGAGTGAGTCTGGGTAATAAATTAACAGACAGCTTAACTGACTGGGAACAAAAATAAGAGTTTTATGCCCTGCACCTACCGATGATTGTAAGGGTGGGTGTGCATGTTATCTTTCTCAAAAGTATCAAAAGAAAATTACCCATTTTCCTGAAGCGTGCAGTTTAAGGAAAAGAAACAAAACAAGACACACCCTACATGACACATACTCACCCTGTACATCTCTTTCTTCTTATGTTGTACTCTACCTTCTATGCCTCTGCACCACCTACTGCCTTGTTGTAAACCTGTTGTCTCCTCCCACCCCTCCCTCTGGCTTTCAGAACTTTGTGGTAGCAGTGGGGGCAGAGGGCTGGTTCCACCTATTTGACCTGACCTCAACTGCTACAGCTAAGTCTGACTCCTCCAGCCAGCAGGAGGCGCTGTTTTGGGATGATCAGAGGCCGTGCTTCACACAACACATCCCCGCCAACACCAAGGTGATCCTTATCAGTGATATTGGTAAGTTTTTCCATTTATCCTCAATTGTCTTTGTCTAACTATACAGCTGTAGATTTCTGAGATTCACTGAAAACATGGCATTAGTCTGTCCAGGAGACCTGTAAGAGGAAGGTTTATTTATGTAATAAAGAAGTACTGTCTACTCCTCTTGCACATACAGTCTTGAAGGATTTATAGAAGTTATCTAAATATATAGCTGCAGATGAGTTAGCAGGGCCTGAGCTAGAAGAGGCATTAGAAACCTGTGGATCGACGTCGGATTACATGGCTGTAATGACACAGAAGAATTCCAGAGGGCGCACTGTGTCCATCTGATCTTTGCAGTGATGCTGCTAGTCCATTCATTAAGCAGGGGCAACTCTGCATGGCCTTTACCTTTTTCAGATAGCCTTTCCAGCAGCCTTTGAGTGTGAAGGGGCAGCAGGGTAATTGAAAATTTGCTGGTTTGATTCCCCCACTGGGATACTGCTGTTGTACCGTTGGGCAAGGTACTTTACCCAGAAGTGCCTCAGTAACTGTTTAGCTATAAAAATGGCTAAAATTGTATGACCCATGTATGTTGCTCTGGGGAAAAACAACTGCTAAATGATTGTAATCTAGTGTAATGAGTTTCTTTTGGGCTGAAACTCACCCAGTGCAAACAAAGTAGACATGATGGCTGTCATAAAAAAATAAGAAGTTAAGAGAAAATGAGGAGAATGTGTCCTTCAGCCCGTCTAGGCTGATCAGTTTGCCTGTAATCTAGAGTGTGTCTGGCGCTGTATCAAGCCTGTACTTGAACACTCAATCAAAAACTCCACCAGGAATCCTTGTGAAAGCTGTTCAAGGCATTAATAACACTGTGAAACAATCGTTCCTAGCATGAATCTTGTTGATGTTTGTGTGTGGGTACATGCGTTGCTGTGTTCCCGGCTGGGTAGACGGAGACGGGAGCAACGAGCTGGTGGTTGGGTATACTGACCGCGTGGTGCGAGCTTTCCGCTGGGAGGAGCCTCCTGACTCCACAGATCTGTCCACAGGACAGCTGGTGCTGCTGAAGAAATGGCTGCTGGAGGGACAGGTACACCCCCTCTGTTTCCAAAACACATTTAATGTCCAGTATGCTTTCACTGGTCTGGGAGTGCTGTAAGCCTGGTCTGACACTGTTGCTCAGGATAAGAGCGTCTGCCAAATGCATGTAATGTAATGCATAAAAAGCTCATGACATTATGGGGATGAGCCATTCTCCTACTCACTTCATTCTTCTCCCTCTCTCCTTGCTCTCTCTTGCCCTCACTTCCTCTCACCCCCCCCCCCCCCCCCCAACTGTGTATATCCCCTCCCTCTCTCTCTTTCTCCACTCACCCAGGTGGACAGTCTGTCTGTGAATCCAGGGCCGGAGGGGGAGCCGGAGTTGATGGTGTCTCAGCCAGGCTGCGGCTATGCCATTCTGCTGTGTTCATGGACACAAGAGGGCACCACTGGGCCAGGGGAGGGGACCCCAACCACTCCTGGAGGGTGAGGATTGATTGATGTTTGATGGCCATATATGTATTCACTGCCCACCGTATTTATTCAAACTGTTTAAATTTTAACAAAACCATGATTCATCAGAGAAAAGTGTATTTTCTTTTGGTCAGATAAGTTGATTATAGTCTTATTTTGAACACTAAAACTGAAAAGAACAGCTTGTATGTTTTCTAAAGGATTTGTTTAAAAAGAATTTGTTAGGAAAGTATGGGATGTGTTGTTTGAAGTTAAAAGTGGCCCCATTTTGTATTTATCTAGTAAAAAAAAAAAGCTACAACTGATTTCTTTCAATCAGTCATTTTTCTTATAGAGAATATGAGTAAATATAGAGGGCATATTTTCTGGGTTTATGTGCGTGTGTGGAATGCGGTATTATTAGGTTTTAAGCAAGATTGTGGGCGACTCTGAGACCTCTTCATCTCTATTGCTTCTGCTACACCAAAATAGTCAAAAAGGGCAATTTGTTTTATATTGTTCTGCATCTTGAAAGACATAGAAGTGGAGTCAGCTGTCATTCTTGTTTTTTTGCTGAGGTAGTAATGCTGTTTCTTGTGTGCACTGTGTTTGGACTTTCTGAGCGTGTCGCCTTTAATATGCGTACCTACTGCTTGCATCAGTTTGTGTTGCTGTATGCCACTCCTGTGTGTGTCTCACAGTGAGGGGCCCTCCAGAGATGTCATTCTCCACTTGACGACTGGCCGCATCCATAACAAGAATGTCTCCACCCACCTGATCGGCAGCATTAGCAGAGGTACTGTATGGGCAAAGGAAAAAGAGATAGCCAGAGGAGTGCTGTCACAAGTGAATCCAGGGCTTCATTAGCCCTGGTATATAAGTATGACATCAGGTTATGAAATATGCACTTTTGAGATGTGCCCATAACCACTCTGCAACAACAGTGTTGGGAAAGGGTCTACCCTTTACTGGCCTTGTTCTCCCTTCGATTGGCTGTAGGGATGTCCATTCTTTCCTTGAAAAGGGGTGTGTGTGTGTATGGGGGGTGGGGCGGTCTTCTGTGACGTGGTGCCATCTCCCCTGTCCCCGCCTCCTCGACAGTATATACAGTATCTGTGTTCAGCACCCAGCACCACCAGATTGTTGATGTTTCAGGCCTGGCAAATACCGAGGTGTTAGATTAACACCACAGGCTCATGGCTGCTGACTCAGGAGCCCTGCACTTTCTTAAGCCCTTCCCTGAAAATGGATAGTTTCATTTAAATTGTCTGGTTTTCCCTTTTATCTCCTGGAGACAGAGGATAGGTCCAATGCAGGGTTTGAAATCTAAGCAGTCAGAGGATTGAGGCTGCATTAACCAGGGAAACTTCTTATGCATTGGTGGATGGGAAAGAAGTGATGAGAAAAATGGATCTCTGCAATACCAAGGTGTTTTCCTTATGAAAGGAACGTGACCATCCTGGATCGGGAACACACGGAGTACTGCACTAAAAAGGCTTTTGTTAAAACACGAAGACCACATTTACATGAAGGCGATTTCATGAATACCTGAGAGTTCTGAATACATGCACTCAGAGTATATTCTCAGAAGAAACTTTTATAATACACACATTTTGAAAAGTTCCGTTGATAAAGGCACCTCAGAGTAGGAAGGTTTGCCTAATGCACAGTCTTTTAGCAGGAGTTGCCTCGCTCCCTTTGAGGCAGGAGCTGAGCTCCCAGGGTGCGATACAGTGATGCATTACTTTTTATGTTAGAATATCAATCAGGCAGACAGAATGTTTTCATCTTTCTCAGAACTGGGGGGGGTCTTGAAATTTGAGACAATTTGGAAGGAAGCATTTCACCTATTAATGGGTTCAATATAAAGTGCCACTCTTTGATTTTTCTCTCCCCCTTTTGGGCCTCAGCTGTGTCTTGGAGCGTTTCATGTGTTTTCACACGATGCACTTGCAGTGGTGGCTTTATACATGCACCTATTCAAAATACAGCAGCCCCATTCTGCGCAAGTTTGCAGCTTCCATCCTTCAGCATGGCATTGAGTAACAAAGGTAGCCACTTTCAGCACACAGCCAGAGAGAGATAGAGAGTCTTTCCTCCTATGTGCTGCTGGAGGTGTCTGCCATAAACAGAGGCCCAGGTGTGGGCAGGTCAAAGAGGTGGCACGGGGGGGGGGTGAAAGGCCGCCACTCTGATGAGTGTGAGCGGGATGAAAGGAGCCTGGGAGAGAAGGAGCTGATGAGGAGACACAGGAACTGAGGGCTTTTCCACAGGTGCGGGGAGACAGACGCACAATGGCATTGAGCTTGCATTATGCAGTCTAATGCATGCACACACACACACACACACACTCGCTCATTCACACATGAATGCGTACCCCACGCACACGTTCACACACCGCATATTATTAGCACTTGCAAAATGTAGATCAAAGGGCATGTTATGACAGATGGAGGTTACCCTGTTTTACGTTGCAGGTTCCAAAGATGACTCCTCCAAGTGCGGCCTGTTTGCCCTCTGCACCTTAGACGGTAAGTATCAAGGTCAGCCAGTGTGAAACAGGCACTTAGTCCCTGCTGCTAATCCACAATCCAGATGAGTATGTTCTAGTCAAGAGGGAACCTGGCATCATAAGTCCTAATTGGGATCTGTCACTGGAATTCTTATCTTTTTAATAAGATGACATACATTTCTACCCAGAAAGGAAAAGTCTACAGCCTGGAGCTTCAGAGCCAACTGGTTGCTCAGTCTAGTTTGTTGATATACATGGCTTTGTGTGCTATCAATAAAATAGACTGGGCAACCATTAATAACATGACATACCATTTTTAAACAGTAAGGAAAAGACTACAGCCTGGGGCTTCAGAGCCAACCGGTTGCCCAGTCTGGTCTGTCGATATCCACGGCTTTGTGTGCTTTTCTCCCTCTTTGAACCGCGCCGAGCGTCCCCCGCGCGTCTGTGCGGGATCAGTGAAAAGCTGAGTCTGTCGCTTTCATCCAGGGAGCGGGGACAATAATAAGCAGCTCTGTCAGCTGGAGGGCATAGAGAGAGGGGGCAGGCTGTGGGAGGAGGAGACGCAGGCCTTTATTTAGCCGACGCTCCCGTCACCATTTCCCTAAGAGCTTTAAAATGGTAATTAGCAGGGCAGGGGGAGCAACGGGGTGCTTGGAGTAGAAAGAGGGGGGGCAGGATAAGTGGCTTGAACGGGTCACCTGTGGGGATCCGTATGGTTCTTTAATTAAGTGCCTGATTGGCTGGAACTCCGATAGCACTGTCCTGCACTGTGCCCCAGCAGCCCCTGGTCCTTCTCGGTGCTCCAGGGCTCGGTGGTACCCAGAACGTTTACACCACTGTATGCTGACGTCTGGAAACCCACATAATGACTGGGGTTCACGTCCCTCCCGGTGTGCACTGAGCAGCCAGTTTGACAGTTAGGAGAGGCTGCTTGATTGAGCCACAGTAAACACTAGCGTAGTGGTAAATGTTTGTGTAATAAAGAAAATTTGGCTTACCGCCTGGACGCCCTCCTGACACACTTAGAATGAGTCAGATTCGAAATGAGCCGCAGCACCAGCGTATGAGTTTTGCACTTGTGATAAGCAGCAATATATATTGTGGAGTGGTATTAAATCACTTTTTCACTTGGCAAATGGCAGCAGCCAGCACCCATTTTCTGTTGTAATTAGAATGATGTTCGCTCAAGCAGTTCATATTCTGGGTGCTTTTACATAATCTTCTTTTGGTCATACACACCCATGTTAGCTAAGTCCTCAGTCCTGCTGTTACCTAGCTTGGCTCACTTACAGTTGAGGTGTGGGCAGAACTGGCATGGTGTGTAACTATGCTGTGTCTGTGTTCATGCTGAGGTCAAAAGAAAGGGGAAAAGGACCATGGCCCCACTGCAGACCCCTGCAAACATTCAGTGATAGATGGAGGCAGTATGGGGCCTTCTTTTTTCAAGGAAACATCAGCACTGGATTGCAGATGAAGTCCAGGCAGTTACGTGTGTATGTGCCATTCTCAGTGTGACGTCAGCGTCTATAGTTCTAGAAGGTTGCAATTGATTTAAAAAGCCGTGAGTTTTAGCCCTCACTCATGCTAGCTTGGTTCCGGCTGTGTTGTGCTAAAGCCGAACAAGCAGTGGTCCTGGGTGCTACTTGGATTGGAAACCTTGGAAAACTGGAGTGTTGCTGGCAGTGATGTAGGTATGCCAGCAGGGGCATCCTTCCCTCTAGATTGAACCCAAAAAAAACACGACAGTGTAGGGACAAGAGGATTATACAACAGCTATAGATACTCCTTTGTTAGAGACATTACATGACAAGATCTATATTCACTGTGGTATTCAAAGTAGGGCTTAAGCAAAGAGTAGGGACATTCCCCAGTGTTCACCTAAGGCTGTCATTATCTGACAGTCTAGGTATCATACGGCTTATTTGGCTCAATAAATGCTTATCTCTCCACTTTGACTGAAGTGTGGATGCTCAAAAACTGCAAAACGGCCGCAGTGCTTCACCCGTTCTTCTCCTGTTGTGCTCTGCTTCATTTGTTGCCTTAGATAAAGGAATCTGTCAAATTAATAACTGTAATGTAAATGTAAATGCAGTTGGGAGAGTACGCAGGTACACGGTAGAGATTGTGGACAGATAATGGAAGGTGCTTTATTCATTGAACAGATTCTCGTGTTCACTCTACCTTCAGCTGCAGTGCTTAGCTGTCTGGACTGCTTCGTGAAGATTCGCGCAGATGTTTCCCGGTGCTCAATGAGATAATGAGTAGACAATTGATTTCTGAAGGGGGGGGGAGAGAAGTGATGTGATTAGCAGTGTGAAGAGCCGCTGCTATCACAGGCACTGTAGTAATTATACACTTGGACATGCTTTGACATGCTGGTGAGAACCAATTAGAATCAAAGCGATGAATCGAGGGAGATTGTCACCGCAGTGACCTCGCTCAGGTACTCATCCGGAAACAGAACTGTTCGTATTCTGCTTTTCCAATAATTTCCCTACATTTCAGGATATTAATTTCATCGATGTACGCGGTCAGATATTCCCTCGTTTTCCAATTCTGTTTTTTAACCTTGATATGAAAATAAAGTCTGTATAAGAGACTTGGTGAGAAGGTGGCAGTACTTCAACTATGTCGTGTAACTTTCAGTACGTACAGACTGTACACTATATAATTACTAATTGGTAAGAGCTCCTTATGTAAATGAGACCTTTTCATACATAAGCATTAAAAGCAGAGTGGTTCTGGGTCATGAGAAAAAGAGCTTGGTGAGGCAGCTTTTCTGCAGGTGCTTGGTGCTACAGCTTCTCCTTTCCCTGGGTTATGGCTTCCATTGTCTTTGGCCGTCATGAGTAGAAGTTATGATTGGGCATGCTTGCACAAAAGATACCGCAGTTCATGTAAATAAAATGAATAAGTACTCACAGCATATATATGTTCAAGAGGCTCTTGCAAAAAGTGTAAGAAAACCCGGGTCCAGTGTAATTTCAAATTGCTGTGTGCTGGGGTTAGCTATGGCTTGATCCCAAAGTGCAGTCTTTGGTAGAAACCCAGTAGTAGGAGAGTAGTACTGGCCATGGGGTCAGTATGTGTATATGTGTGCATGTATATAAATGTGCACCTGCGTGTGTTTGTGTGTGTGTGTGTGTACATACACGCAGGTTTGGGGGTGTGTGTGTGTGTGTGTGTGTGTGTGTGTGTGTGCGTGTGT
Organism: Megalops cyprinoides; assembly: GCF_013368585.1. NCBI lineage: Eukaryota > Metazoa > Chordata > Actinopteri > Elopiformes > Megalopidae > Megalops > Megalops cyprinoides. Next base: position 15,605,067 of record NC_050605.1, read on the forward strand.
GTGCGTGTGTGCACGTGCGTGTATATGGCAGGCTCCCCTTCTTCATCTGTGTCACTGCCCTCTGTGCCGGACTCAGGTGTGAGATGGGATTGATTTTCTCTTTTCATCTTGATATCTGCTGTTGTTCTCCTCTCTGCTCCTGGGGAGTGATTGGATCAGAGCAGAGACCTCCCTATTCACTGCAAATCAAACTTTGATGGGGTGTTTCATGTGTCAGCCTGCTCTCAAGCAGACAGGGTGTATTATTAAGGGGAGTGGGGGTGGTTGTAGTTCTGTCTCAACCCAATAAAGCCAGAGGCATCAGAGGTTCAGTATTATAGGAACAATTTTTTTAATGCAGCTGCTCATTTTGTATGTGGTAAAGTTGTAAGGAATTGGTTCTATAACTAAATGGGTGATGATTCATTTCTCAGGCTGCTGTTATTTTAAATTTGCCAGTGGTATTTCACCTGCAATGCTTGTGTAGAATATTCGGTTTTATGTCAGGATAGTTACCTGAAATTTATGTATGTCACCCTGGAAAAGGGTCTCTGCCCAGCACGTAAGACAAAGTAATGAATTAACATCTCTTTTTGTGAGCTATTGCCATTACTGTTGTTTGTTGATACACCTGTGCCGTCGGTGAAAGGTGCAGATGTAGTAACAAACATGACAGCCTTTCACCTTTCAATGGGATAGTAAGTTGAACAAGGTGGATATTAACATGATGTGAAAATGACTGCACTGTTTGAATGTCATCTGTTCCCTGTCCTGTGTGTGTGTGTGTGTGTGTTGTGTGCATGTGGGCCGCAGGTACCCTGAAACTGATGGACAGCTCGGAACAGCTACTGTGGTCAGTGCAGGTGGACCACCAGCTGTTTGCCCTGCAGAAGCTGGACGTCACAGTAAGTCTCTGCCTCTGATCCAGCTGCCACTCTCCCACTGCATCTGAGCTTAAATTACACCCAGCCCCTGCCTTCACCCACCTGCTAACTGTCACTGACTCGCTGACTCTGTAACAGTATGGATTTAACAGTCACACTTTGGATTAACGGCCTATTTATACCTTTGTGGTACATATAAATGCATTGCCAACCGTTAATTATAATTTTTTTTTTTAAAGCAGTCTTTTTGAGCAAACAGGTATGGAAGTAATTTTACAGTCAGTGAAAAGATGGACACTCCAGTTTAAGAATGTGAAATAATTCAGAAATCACTGTTTTAAAAATGTTCTGGTGGTATGTTCATGTTTGAGTTAATGACAGGTTTTAACATTGATATTTAGAAGTATTATAATGTTGTCACGCTGGAACAAACAAGCAACAAGACAGAGAAAAGCAGGGTATAAATAGGGCTGGGCTGATGGGATACAGGTGAGCAGGCAGGCAGTTGGAGGCGATCTGGAAATCAGGTGGGCGGGGACAGGGCGGAGAGCGGGGCAGGGCCGGAACACATGGGAACTGTAAACAAAAGCACATGGACGACACCAACAGACAGGGAGAAACACAAAAACAACAGCTAGGGGGTTGAAGTACTGACAGATGTATTCACTTCCTGACCAAAGTGTTATACCAACAACAAAATGGACCTACTTGATTTGTGCTTCTTTTGCCTATTAACTTAACAAAAAAGTAATACATAGACGATGTGTGTGACTGTCTGTAAGGGTGATGGGAGAGAAGAGGTGGTGGCTTGTGCCTGGGATGGCCAGACCTACATCATCGATCACAACCGCATGGTTGTGAGGTTTCAGTTCGACGAGAACGTCAACGCCTTTTGTGCAGGTGAGAAACCTCCCTGAAATCCATTGCTGGTTTGCCGTACTTTTATATAATAAAAATGAAAGCTTGTAAGTAAACCCATATAAGATGTGTACACCATGACCATCTCACTAAGCAGATGTTACTATTGCTGTGGTGTCCTGCCCTCTTTCTGGGCAGTGAGGAGATGTCAGAGAATGTCACTAGGCAGCCCTGATTGGACCCATGAGGAGGTAACTGAATGGGCCTGAAGACTCACCACTAGGTGGCAGTATGGGGCTTGAGTCGTAGTGATGCAGGCCACTGAAGGCTCTGTCTGCACCCTGAGGGAGAGGGCTCTTATTGCGCAGTCTTCTGAACTCTGCTTGCAACGAATTCATTTAGAGACGTATCATGTTAGCGTGTTTATTTACGGAAGCCGCTCTCTAATGCAAGGGAGACTCGGAAACATCAACCACCACCGGAGCCTCTCTTCACCCATCTCCCGCACTCCTCCCCTCTCTCTGCTTCGGTTAATGCTCTCTCTCGTCTTATCTGTCCATCCCTGTCTCCTGCTCACCCTCCAATGGCATACTTTTCTTGTACGTTATTACGTTACTGCTCTAGCTCTCCTAATCTCTCCTTCTGCTAGTCTTTCAGTTCATGCTCAGTAGCTCTGTCTTTCCTTCAGCCTGATTCTAACCCCCCGCTCCATCTTTCATTCTCTGTCTCTGTCTGTTATCTCTTTCTCTCTCTGTCCCTCCCAATTCCATTGAATTCAAAATGCTTTATTGGCCTGAAGTACAACAGTAAATATCAGCAAACCATCGGGATTTGCATTAGAATGTAACACAGCAAAATGCCCGACATTTAGGTAAATGGATCTCTCTCTGTCTCTTTGTGTTGTCAAAGCATACAGCAATACATTCACACGTTAAAACAGATGAGCAGTGGGCACTACATAAAGCACATATTTGCAATGCTGATAGCTATGATAGTAATAAGAGGAAATGGTAATTCTGATAAAAGCTCTCGGTCTCTCTTTTTCACTCCTCCCTGTCCGTCTCTCTCTCTCTCTCTCTCTCTCTTTCTCTCTCTCTTTCTCTCTCTGCGCTGGCTGTGACTGCCAGCGTGGCTCTCCGGCACTCCTGATGAGAGAGGTCTCTCTGTAAATGGAATAAGAGGGTAAATGAAGTGAAGGGGAGAAGCGAGGGAGGTGGCCGCGTCGCTGTGGTGCCCTGCCTGCCCCAAGCAAGAGCAGCGTCCGCGCGGCCCTCTCTCTCCCTCTTTCCCTCTCTCCCTCTCTTTCCCTCTCTCTCCCTCTCTGGTGGGCATGCAAATGCAGGGGCCCCTCGTTAAACACGTCCTGCCTGCGCTTCCTCCCTGCCGCCGAGCGCTAATTAGAGTGCATTAGCCCGGCGTCGCGGTTACCGCGAAATCAGCGACTCCCGGGGAAAGTCGTGTATTAAGTCAGCCAGGGGGGTACCGCGGACCTAAATTAGGAATTCGCATTAATAATGTTTCTACAGTCAGAAATGGAGCATGTACAATGCGACGGCAAAAATGGCCTATTTGTCAATAGTAACGTTTTCCCATTTATTAGAAGATCCCATTCTGTGTTTGATATGTTTTACTTGTGGTTTCATTGCCTTGGTTCTCTGTGCTGTTGTGTCAGTGCTGTGATTCTCAATGCTGTAGGGTCAGTGCTTTGATTCTCCATGTTGGAGGGTCAGTACCTTGTTTCTCTGTGTGCTGTAATGTCAGTGCTGTGGTGTCCTGCGCTGCTGTGTCCGGTACAGGTCAGTACACCTGTAAGGATGGCAAGGACAGCCCGTGCCTGGTCTACGTGGGCTTCAACCACAAGATCTACGTGTACTGGAGGGTGGAGCTGGAGCGCATGGAGCCCACCAACCTGCTGAGGGTGCTAGAGGAGAGGCCGGAGTACAGGGGCCTGATGGAGCGCCTTGGCATGGGTGAGTCCGAGTCTTCCTCCTTCCCGAATGCTATTTATTTATCTGCTATGACTTAAATGTGCTAGGTCATTCATTACATTATGTGCATTACAGTTATTTAGCAGATACTGTTATCCAGAGCCACTTCCAGCACAATAGAACATAAGTGTATCCATTCAGACCAGGCTAACGACACTCCCAGGCCAGTGAGTGTGTGCGTAACACTATTCAAACCCTGCCACAAGGTAACTTGTGCAATCTGACTAAGCAATAGAAGCCAAGTGTACTACCATGCATCAGTCACTAGAACACATAATCAAAAATACATCACAATGCTAAAAGTAAAATAAACAGCAAGAGGTAGAGCTAGAAGGTGTTAGGAGCTGGGGATTGAGGTGGAATTCAATGAGTGGAAGAGGGATTCCCTGTCTTATATTAATGCAGGCCTTCACACACAAACACACACACACACACACACACACACACACACACTACCACGCATAAACGCCCACAAAACCTTAAACCGCTTTAAAAGATGCGGAGGGAAAAAGGATTAATATGTTCTTTGAAAAATCTTGAGGACCAGGCTGTCCTCTGCTCTAATAAATGCATGTAAATCTGGCTGTGGCTCCTTCCACAGAGTGATGCACAGGCGTGACTGGCATATTTATAGTGAAACTGCAGACTCTCTCAGCCTGGGAGAGAGGGGTATGTCCGTAGTGCTGCCATGGGGTCTCTCAGACAGGGAGAAGGAAATATTCATAGTGAAACTAAAGACTGTCAGACTGGGTGAGAAGGGTATGTCCACAGTGTTGCCATGGGGTCTCTCAGACTGGGAGCGAGAGGCATATTCATAGAGAGGCCACAAAATCTAAATATAATTCATGTTTACATGTTTACAGATACCATAATTTTGTGGTTTCTGGACCTATACAGCTCACGCCACAGGGAGATGTGTTTTCCCCTCAATAAGTGAGTCAAGTGCCATTCATTCACAGTGGCCAAGACTGGCAGGTGTTCACAATAACAGACGGCAAAGGCACTGATGAGCATAGATCCACTGAGATTCAGGGAGTGGCTCAAGTATTATAATAAACCTGCAGCTACTGTTGCCAGCGTATGACACCTGTGTCTCCAGTTACCGTGAATGAAGCCTTAATGGATGACGCCTCAGGCACTGAGAGAGGGCGATTAGCGCAAAGCCGCTGAAATTCGGTGGGGAGGAGGGGCGTAGCGGTAGCCGTGTGTCCCCCCGGTGGTTTCTGCAGTCCTCAGTTGTTAGGTTTACAGAAATGGGGACCGGATAAACTTGTCAGTCCTGTGTGCGTTGTGCTGGAGCTGGAGTGGGAAAATCAATAGTGCTGAAACCTTGAGTTTTGAACAAAAACTGAAAAGGAGTAGTATTATCTGGCTGCCGGGTGGAAGTGATGAGCGATCTCAATCAGAGCGAGAGGCGTGAGAAAGCCACCCACACACACACACACACACACACACACACCTGGACACGCTGCTGCCTAAGCAGGAGGAGACATACGCACAATGCAGATGGGTTTCTAGCTCTCTGCATCTGTCTCATTCTGTCTGCGTCCAGGCATCTGGGAAGCCACAATCACACCGATCACAAACCGTATTAAAGGACATGTATGTGTGCATCTGCAGTGCTTAGTGCAGGTGCTTCTGCCGTCGTCTGACTCAACTGCATGTGACATCTTCTGCTTTGGGATGTTGCATGCTGACCTTTTCTGCCTGGCATGTGATTTTCCATCTCAGTGTCTCTGTGTCTCTCTGTGCAGTGGGAGGGAGGGCTGTGCTCGTGTGTATACATGGGAAAGAGCATGTGTGTCCTGGTGTGCGCTATATCCGCACGCTCTCCCTCCCTCTCTCATCCTCTCTTTACCTCTCTCTCTCTCCTCCCCCTCTCTCTCCCTTCTTCCTCTACCACTCTCTTTCTCTCTCTCTCTCTCTCTCTCTCTCTCTCTGTCTCACTCTCTGTGCCTCATTCTCTCCCTCCCTCTCTGTCTCACTCTATTCCTCTACCACTCTCTCCCTCCCTCTCTCTCTCTCCCTCCCTTTCTCCCCCTCTTCCTCTGCCTCTCTCTCTTTTTCTCTCTCTCTGTCCCTGCCTCTCCCTCCCTCCATCTTGGAAACACGTCCTCCGTCTGCCCCACCTTCTTTCTGTTACCCTCCTCACCTCTCCCTCTGCCTGCTTCACTTCCTCCCTGTGTTGTCTGTAGGCTGGGGCAGGGCACTGTGACCCATAGAGGCCCAGGGCATTGAGTGGCATTATGGCAGCCAAAGGATACCATGCAAAGCAGACTCTGCTTCCTCACCCTCTGTAATGGCTGCTGCTCACTGTGTGTGCATGTGTGTACCTGTGTGTGTGTGTGTGTGTGTGTGTGTGTGCGTGCGCCTCATGTATAGTGTTCTGCTGTGTTCCTGTAACCTTCAGAGGTTACGTCCTGCGTGTGTGCATATGTATCCCTTAATGATTGTATTGCGCTACATGTGTGGGTCTGGGGCCTTAGAGGATTGGGTTCTGTTGGGCTTGTGCCTGTCTCTGTCTCTTTGATGCTGGCATTCTGGTGTGTGTGTGTGTGTGTGTGTATGTACGCATGCGCGCGTGCGTGTGTGTTTTCCGCTGTGATGTCCCCTCTGTGCGGGACGGCCTTTCAGATTGTGACAGATGGAGTAGCAACCTGAGGGTGACAGTCCTTGAATTAAAGACCACTGCTCCGGCTGCACGGGAGACAAGCTGTTGATCCATTTCGTGTTAGACAGCGTCAACGTCAGAGCGCTGTGCAATTGACAGGAAATAATTAGGTTTATATTGTTTGCATTCCACCCGAACCTGCTTTTGGATTTGAGTGATTTCACTGTCCATTGAGAATTCTTAATCACAGTTGATACTCATTCCAGTCTTAAGGCTGTTAATTGATTTTAAAATCCATTTTTTTCTGATATAAAAATCCAAATTTAAATACCAAAATACAGAAAAATCACAATCAAGTCTCTCTTGTATATGCAACTAATGTTGAATTTTTAAATTCAAAAATCCAAAGTTAAATATGTTTGGAACAGAGTTACTGTAGTCTTCTCTACTCTAAATCGCAATGTACGTTGCAGTATGATTTGGCCTGTATTTGTAGTTTAGATGATGACTGGGAGAGCTCTGCACTCTCCATCGATATATGAAAGATTGCGTAACCTTTTACAGCTTGTTGGCTGAGTTCCATTTTTAGGTAACTGTCTTTGTATTTGCTGATGATTTCAAGGCTCTCAGCTCACCAAGACCAGAAGGAAACAAATTGCCTTTGCTAATTACTGAACCCTCAAGCCTGTGCTGAATTTTGTCTTCAGCCCACAAGCTAGTAACTGTGACCTCATATACCCATGTCAAAGGTCAAATGGACACTATTGCTAACAATGATAACAGTCTTTTCTAATGGCTTTTAAACAGCAAACCGTACCCTTATGTCCTTCTCCTCCGCTTGTGTGCATTTTCAATCAAATGCAAGCAAAGCATGATGGAAGTATTTCAGTTACATCACAAGCTTGTCCAATGTCTTCACCTGTGTCATTGCATACATACAGTGCTCAACTCCAGTAGGAACAGCTTAACTGGGTTGTGATTGGGCGGTGAAAGCACAAGGGTACGTTGAGGAGCAAAACAGGTGTGAGAAATGTAGAGCGACATGTTTAGAAAGCAAAGCCGTGGTGGTCTCTCAGGGCAGGGGGGGGATAATATACAATAAAATACAATGAATACAATAAAATACAAATTTAAAAAGAAGACACATTTTAAATATAAAGAAAAACTTGTGCAATAATATGGCCTTTTAAAAACTACTTAAAGTGCACAGTGGCATTGCACACTTGTATTGAGGTAGAGGGTTGGGTGGGGGGGCTCAGTGCTTGTTAGCAGTCCGTATGGCCCAGGGGAAGAAGCTATTGGTTAGTCTGGTGGTGTGGGACTTGATTGACCTGAAGCGCCGTCCAGAGGGCAACAGGTCAAACAGGTGATAGGCGGGATGTGAGGGGTCTCCTGTGATGGCCTTAATTTTACCACCTGGGTAACAGAGTGGACTGGGACCGTCCCTTCTGGTGGCACTCTGGGTCCTCACTCATGGGCTCAGGAGCTCGTCTATAAACGGCCTCCACAGCTGCTGCCACCCCGCACCGGGGGAGCGAGCCGTCTGAGTGAGCTGGCCATCAGCCGTGCGTGCGTGGCAGATTGGGAAAATGGTGGTTCGTAAATCCCATGGGTCCTGGTTGCCATGGCTCTCTGCCTCTTGTTCTCCTCCGGAACGATCGACATCCTCTCTCCATGTGTGTTATTTTCCTCTCCTTGTTTTTTTTTTTCTTTTTGTTTTTGTCGAGAGCACGTTTGCAGTGTTCAGTCAGCGAGTGGCTTTTCTGCGTATAATCAGTGAGTTGTGGCCGAGTCGGTAAGCAGTGCCCTCCTGGCTGTGTATTAGCACGGGAGGCACGGCAGTGTGACTGTGTATCAGACGGACCTTTGTGCCGCGAACACGTGACTCCACACCCCTCCAGGCAGGCTGGTCAGCAGCGCATTGCTGTGTGTTCTCATCAAGGTCACACACACAGACACGCGCGCACACACACATGCACAGCCCACTGATTCTCACGGCTCTGACTGTCTAAATGTGACTCATGGTCCAAGAGCAACCCGGCAGCCATACTGTATGCTGGCGTCTGCTCGTACCGGCAGCCATTTTTCTGCGCCAAAAAATTCAAGGAGTGTCGTCATGCCTTAACTCCCTGTTTTCCATTTTACGTAACTAGGGTTTGTTGTGGAAACTGCCCTCGGGGCACATCTGCTGCCCAGCATCTGCAGTCTCTACCGGAACATTCTGTGACGTAAAACACGGAGCATGGGACTGTGGACCATAAGGCAGTAGGCTTGAGTCTATGTCGGCGAACTGTTGTTGCATCCAGGAGCATGATAAATGACTTCAATTGCCTTAGTGTAAATGTGTAACAGAATGTGGATGGTGTGAAATTGTATGCTTTGTAGCCTAGCACAAGCGTTTCAGCTGAACATGTTTGGGTCTGACTGTCTATCGTGTGGCAAATAAGCATGGCACTGTGGGCCAGGCACTTTTAGAAGTGAATAATGTGATTGATTCACTTTTTTTTTAAAGCTAAGCTGCAGCTCTCTAGCTCAACCCGTATCTCACACAAACACTAGCGAAGTATCGATCCTACCTCTCACCTTACCAGTGTGGACCCTCTTAATGAAATTCCAGCTCGGTGCCCCACGAGGGGGTCTCAATTATTCAGTCGCTGCACCTGCCGTTTCTCCTCACCCTGATTCCTAAGTGCTTTTGCCTGACTCGTTACAGGGCACCGCGGCTCTGAAAGCCCGGGGTTAGAGGGGAGGGAGCGACCTGTACAACCTGTCAGCTGTGTGTGAGCACCGGTGCCACATCTGGGGTTTCACATACTCAGATTCCACTCTAAATCAGACCTCTCCCACCCTCACAATCACAAACAGGCAGGCCTTTCACAGCAGTTCTGTGAAGAGGGCTGAAGGATCCACTGTTACACAAAAACCTACAAGAATAACAGCAAAAAAAAGCACACGCTTTTAGAAGCAAAGCCCTTCAGTATATTTTTAGGCCGTTTTCCATCTATATTGTCAGTCTGTCCAGGTGGCAGCATGCTCCATCTTCACAAAGCCGTGGTGATAACAGTCTGGACAAGAGGAGGGGGGAGGCGGTGACGTAAAAGCTCTCTGGAGCTCTCTGACGGCTAATGGAGCATTGCTGTGTGTTATGAGGTTCGCCACGTCTGATTTAAGCTGTTGACAGTCTGTGAATTTTCCCGGCCCATGCTGTCAGGTGATATCATTAGTCAAGTGCAGCAAGCCCAGCTTTTGCTGTTTACCCTAGAATGCTGACTTTAATGAAGGGGTAAGACATGCAGTTGGGTTATGCTATTAGGGAGTTTGGGTCCTTTGCATAATCAATTATATCTGCATGAATAGCTTCTGGAAGCTGAATCAATGTACACCAATAGCTGCAGCAGTGGGGTAGCAGAGGAAGAAGCAACAACAGTTCTTTGCAAAGTGTTATGTATTTACAGCCTGTTGTGGAGAAAATCCCCAACATATCAAATTGTTAAATAAGGAGGAACAAAGTAAGGAAAAATATCAATAGCTGCCAGTTAATACGCTGATACCCTGTGATGAAGGGGCTGGCATGGTCTGAATGAGCTCTGAAGTGAGGTGAAAATCAATGCTGGCGGAAGATCAATGGTAAGCCTTATAAAACATTTATTTATGGAGTCGTATTCCTAGGGATATTCATTTTGGTTATGCTCTCACCCAAATTGGCCACATTCTGAAGCACATTTATACTGCTGGGTTTTGTCCTGAGGCAGTCTGGGTAAAGCACTTTGCCTGAAGGTTAGAGCAGCCATACAGTCTTTCTCTCAACAGCTCCTACATGGGATCCCGTCCAGCAACCTCCCGATCAGGGGCCCAGTGTTGTCTCCAGCGTGGCATGACATTGTTTGTCTCCTAACAGACCCTGAGGACACGCAGGCCGTGGCGGAGCTGGTCCGGGACGTGCTGTACGGGGACACGCCGGCCGCGTCGGACTGACGTCACCCTCCGTCGCTCTCTCTCTCTCTGCCCTCTGTGTACAGACCATGCCAATAAAGTCCCGCTTTCCCTCTTGCTGGGCCCTGTGCTTGTTTTCATTTGATTACTGCGTCTGATGTTGAAAGAGCGTGTCTTGATTTTGTCTTGGATGGTCCTGGGACCATCTGCTTCTGTGACTCAGCAGTTGTTCTTCTTGAATCTCGGGGGCTGTGCTGGTCTGGGAACAGTGAATCACTGCAGCCTGACTGGAGAAAACGAAAAATCTATGTGGTCAGTGGTCCGTGTCTCTGTTTCTCTTTCTTAGAGGGCTGTGTTGTAACAAGAGTAGGGCTTCACCACACATTGCCAGTGATTTGATGACGGAAAGCCTGGTTCAGTAATGCTCTCATAATACTGCCAAGGAGTAGCCACTGCCAAGAATAATTTTCCTATCTGTAGCTACAAGATGGAGAAGGTGGATTTTGCCCTTAAAGACCTTATTTTTAAAATTCTCTACTAATAATACCAAAACAAACTTTTCGGGACAGCATTTTTAATGTTGCTGAGCACTTGCAGTTAACCACCGCTGTGACTTGGTTGTAGGAATCCTTCCTCCGGGGCCCACAGTCAGTATTGTACTGAAAATAAACAGAAGCCGAACAGCAGAACGTGTGCTTTTGAGGTCAGCGGAGGAATCAGCTGCTCTGTTTGTGCCGGTATTAATCAGGGGGTTCCGCTGCGGGGGTGTCAGATCGCTGGGTTATTTCTGCCTCCCTGCTGTGCATGTATTATGGATGAGAAGCCCCTGGCCTGCGGTGCAGAGCAGAGGGGAGGTTTACGCAGAGAGATTTAGATACAGCCTGCGCTTTGGCGGGCCAGAACCCCGGGTTCAGCTGCGTCTGGATCCTCTCACCGCTTTGTTTGCACGTCGGGTCTGCGCAGTGTGCCGTAGTATCCCAGCAGGGCTGTGAGGTCCTGGGTTCATGGTTCCTGGGAGGGTATTCAGAGAGGGTGAGGCCAAATGAGAGGGGCTGGCAGCCACGTGGGGTAGTGGTTAGGGGAGTGGACTCAGACCCAGAACGTTGGATGTTTCATTCCCTGGTGAGGTACCTAAGTTGAACTGACTGAAAATATCCAGATGTACAAATGGGTAATGTTCAATGCCATCAAGCAGGTGGCTCCTGGGTGCCAAGCTACTAATGTTCTGTGTCTGTGGGGTTCCTCAGGCTGGATGTGAGACCAGTATATGGAGCTGACAACACATTGTTTCTGGGAGGGCTTTTTTTGAACTGGGTTGATTTTGAGCCAATGTTTTGGTCAATGTGTCTGCCCACCCTGTCAGGTCTGACTGCTTGTTCTCATCCTTACTGATCAGGGACGTAGTTCACTGACAGCTCGTCATTCTGGTTCCCAGGACCTGTGAGCTTCTGCAGGCTTGAGTAAACACTGACCAGTCCTGTAGTCATTCACTGTGTCCTATTTCTGTAGCTACTGCTGTCCTGGAAGGAATCTGCTGCTCTCAACCTCTGTTGTTTGTGGAGATCAGTGTGTGTGTGTGTGTGTGTGTGTGTGTGTGTGTTTGTGAGAAAGAGTGAGAGAGAGGGGGGCGTGTGGATGCAGGAGGGGCATGAAGGGCCATCCGTTTTGGGCACAAGATTTTTACATTTTTTCCCACAAAGACAGCAAAGGCTTCCCCTTTATAAAATAAAGCCTCGAGTGTGATGGATGTTCTCTGGAGGTGACCTTTGCCCTTATACTTTTCCAGCCAGTCCTTAGCACTAATTTAATATAAAACGGCCTGACCCTGGGAAATAGCCACCCAAGAGTACACTCTCTGGCAGCAGCCAGCCAAGGCTTTCACCCCCTTTGTAAGGACACATGCAGGAATACAGCCCAGTTCGGCCGTCCCACGCGGCAGCGGGAGCACGTTTCTGAGCGCTTACCTCCCGCGATCCCGGGTAATGGGACAGAAGTGTGTCACTCTGCCGCTCCGCGGAGCCAAGGGGAGCGAGATGCCATCGGACGCACTCCCGTGGAGTGCCGGGGTGGGACTTGCGTAAGCATAGGGGGGAAAAAAGAAAGATGCGAGAAAGCGGAGCACTCCTCTGGAGCCGTGGCCCTGTCATAAGAGCCTGGATATACTGTCAGTGACGGCACGAAAATGAAATACTCCTCCAGGCTTTCAGCCCGACTTCATGAAAGACTAGATGCAAACTATATTGTTAAAGACAAATTTTGTAAGATAAATCATATTTTAGCCAAAAGAAATTGGTATATATTAATACACTAATTGCTTGTATTAATTCCAAATGGAATTCAACTAAGGTAATGCCTTATATTAAAGTATAATAAATTATTATTTTATAAATATGTATGTTTTATTCCTCACCATTACTATAGTACGGATTCATTCAGAGGAATCTTTATTTTCATTGTTGCATAGCACCAACAAACCACTTAGTAAAGAATGTGTAAGACTTGTGCAGTTTCTGTAATTATACAAGTTATTTGAATCACCCTTGTTTTCCCCCCTGGTCTTGATCCTGACCTGGCCTAAGTCAAACTGTTAACTCTGTGTCAACTCAAAATTAATTTTAACCCTTAATGTAATTACCCAGCTAATGCATAACAGTTCCACAATAATTGCTTGCAATATGTAAGTAATGCATATGTAAGTAATGTAATAAAACAGCTAAATCGTGATGTTATTAAGTGTGACCAAGTTGCCACATATAATTATTTATAAATGATATGACGATCTCTGACTCCTCTCTTACTCAATAATGTAATGTAATGATCAAGTAGTCACCTGACCATGTTAGCAAACACCCTTGTCTCTTGGCTGATCCCAGCCCCAAACTCACATTTTTCTGTTTACAAATAAAAAATAGAATTCACAAATGAATGTCACAGTGATACCCTCATAGACAGTTACAAATACATACCAGTGAGGTACCATGTACATGTGTTAATGTTACAGTTAGGTTTCTTGTTACAATATGTGTGGTAGGTACCTTTGGTGAGCAGATGCTCCACTTTGCAGCAACTTGACTCACACTTCAGTGTTCCTCAATTAACATGAGAAATACTAATCCTTAGTGTCAACCCATGCAATTTTACAACCTTTGAGTGGTGCTTTTATGTGAGGCCGGCTTCATATCCAATTCCGCTGCACTTTGCGATTGATGCAGCTGATTAATGGCATCCAATTCCACTAGTGTCAAGCTTAATACTTCACCATTTCATCACGTATAATGCCCTGAAGAAGTGGGTTTGATGAATGACACAAATGGCTTTTCCAATAATCATGGTCATTTAATGCAGTATGACCGCAATCTGTTTTGCACTTTACAAAGTATCAGTGCCTTAGGAATTTGAATTGGGTTTTATTTTTACCCTGGTTGTTTTCCACAGTGGCCAGTGAGTTGTGGAGTGTGCACTCCATGCTCCTCCGACTTCAGGAAATAGTCTGTGAGCTATGGGGAAGTGTGCACTCTAAGAAGTGATGGCATAGCTGTGGTGAAGTGTGCACCTCTTGAAGGAGTCATTCAGCTGTGGTAAAGTGTGCTCTCTCAGAAGTAACGATGCATCTGTGGTGAAGTGTGCACTTCTGAAAGCAACCAGTGAGCTATGGCAAAGCATGCACCTTCTCAAAGGAGTCATTGGGATCTGGTGAAGTGCGCACTCTAAAAAACAGCTGGTGAGCTTCACAGAAGCATCGGTCGTCAATCTCTCAGTCTCCAGGAAGACACCCTGCCGCTCTGCGCTCCGGCGGGAGTCCCCCCCCGGGATTTTCCTCTCTACCTCCATTTCACGCTGTGCATTCATCGCCTGTTCCTCTGTGTGACCGAGAGGGGCCGGCCCCATTAATATTCCCCCCCACGCCTGTTCCGCTCGGCGCAGGGAAGACACCGCGATGTCCCGGTGCTCAGGGGAGGGCTGGCCGCATTAGTCAGTCTAATCTGTTGTGCATCATCAGGGCATGCAAAACAAGAAATCGCAATCTTCTCCAGTCTGGCCAAACAAAGCATCACCCCTGGGTCGGGACATGGGACATGCTACAACATAAAAAGACGGAGGATGCATGTGTGTGGCTATGTTTGTGTGTGTGTGTGGGAGGGGTCCAATAATTATTGTTACAGCTCTAGCCTGGGAAAAATTGTCAATCACAATGTAAAGGGGCACGGCCTGTACAGGAATAAGTTTTATATTCCCATTCTCTGGGTCTCTGATGTCTCAATGAATTCCCAGCAGAGTCATAACTGCAGATGAAATATGGAAAATGTGAAAGACAGCCTGCATTTTCAATGTTTTATGTACACGCATGAATCTATGGTCATGAGTTGGAACTTACATTACATTACGGTCATTTAGCAGATGCCCTTATCCAGAGCAACTTACATATTTTACAATGTTATGAATTTATGCAGCTGGATATTTACTGAGACAATTGTGGGATAAGTACCTTACCCAAGGGTATATCAGCAGTGCCTCAGTGGGGAATCAAACCAGCAACCTTTTGGTTACAAGCCCTGCACCTTACCACTATGCCATACTGCCGCTGACTTGAGCACACATATTCCACATGCACATACAGCACTGTCCAGTACAAGCTTTCTGGCCGCTTTGCTGAAAGACCCAGGCATCCCACGCAGGCGACTCAAACACTGATGCCGGGGGATGCAGGGGATGATGTCACCGTTACGATGAGTGAAGCTCCTCAGTCGCATGCTGAGAGCGTACAAACAGATTATTCTGTGCACACATACGGTCTGGAGGCCTTTATTCTCAAGTAGGTTTTTTTCTTCTTCAGCGTCCGAGACGGCGCCTCCTGCCGCGCCGTCTGCCACGGCTCGAGTTTCTTCTCACCTGTAAGCGAGAAGGCCGGCGGAGTCCGAGGGGAGAGGCCGCGTTTCCCTTCCGTACTCAGACAAGTAAGGGGGGTAGGCACAGAAGCGGGGTTAAACGCCCCTCACACGACAGAGTCGCTGGAGTCATAAGCGACACCATAAGCTCCGCCTGGGTGATGACTCTTGTCCCCGTGTGGCAAGAAGCCGAGCTGTCTGAACTGTGACTTAATGTGACGTGTGTATCAAGCCAGAAGATCCCCGCAGGCATTCAAATGTATTCTGAGATTACCGACAGTGGCACTACAGCTGAAACAGTGTGTGTACGTATACACTCACACACACACACGCATCATGCTATGTATATGTATGCTATATATATACATGCATCATACTATGTAGTATTCCCTGCAGGAAATCACAGTGTTATACTGACGCTTTAAATGGGAGGCTGTGACAAGCCGGGGACGTTTTGAGGGGCTGATGAGAAAGGCAGTGTGATGTTGCACTCCAGAGGTACGTGATGTCTGCTGCTGTTTGACATGACAAGTCTAATGCTCTCTTGAGGCTCGAGTTTTTAAGCACGGCAGCGTGGGAGGCTCTCGGGACAAATGGAAATGTTCTCATGTGAACAGAGAGGGGCAAAAAACCCCTGTGATCTTTACAGGAATTAAATGTGCTCAGACATTTCCTTGCTGGGGGACCATTGGACAGCACACTGCTATACCTGTGCAGTAAAATTGCATGTATTAAGATAAAAATACAATACATTTCTTTTCTGTTCTGTCTGACATACCTATTAATAGTATGTTTCCTAAAATGTTAATAACCGTAAACTGAAAGTCAAAGTCATCCTTAAGGTCTTTAGAAATAACGTATATTACCCCAGATATTACATATGAGAGTTGATACGAAGCTGTTCATACTGTCACAGAGAGGAACACCTGGAGCCTGTGGGTGTGACAGTGGGAATCTGGCCTCTCTCTGATAGGAGTGGGGGTCTGAGGAAAGAGGGGGACAGGCCGCTGCACTGGGATGGTCACAGGGTCATCCCTCAAGGCCCAACTCACTGTGGGAACATCTGCTGCTTCTACAGAAACACGAAAACTGGCTTTTTATAGCCCGATACCAGCACAGGGCACAAGGATGTCAGAGCAGCACAGCAATGAGAGCATCCACAGAAACAAGTGAGGCTTTTAAATAGAATAGATGGCTCCTGCAATCCATTGGATCCCTCCAGACAATATTATATAGTTATTTTGCACAGTGAGCTGCACAAATAATGTGAAGCAATCCCTCACCTGTATAGGTATAGTGAACCCCTCCCATACCCATAGCTGCACTATTTTTCCTGATGAATTGTGATGTGATGAGCATAAAAATTTACAGTAGGTTACACATATTTTGGAATTCACAAGGTCTTGATGATTTGTCTCCTAATACAACCTGTTACAAGTATGACAAGGCAAAATGTTTAGCCAGAATACATATTTTATTAAGCAGAGAAAATACTGTTCAGAAAAACACACAAAATTACTCCTTTCAGACACTTGTTTCTTTTGCTGTCCATAGGTGTACACTGCAAAAAATAATTTTCATATTTCTCATTCAGAAATTATTTATCTAGGAATGAACAAGATTAATTTTCTTAAGTGTTATCTCAACTAAAAAAAATGTGGTTTACCACTTCCAACACAGGGTTCAAACATTTTACAAAATCAAGAAAAAAAATCTTATTTTGTGATAAATAATCTAGTAATGAGAAATATTTTCTAGTTATAGTTGTCTGTTTTTGCATTGCATTGTAGCGTGACATAAGATAAAAAGTTGTCACAGTAATGTTATATATGAATGGTTAATCTTTATGGAAAGAATGTCAGATAGCTACGTAGCCCACAGCATGTGTGTAGAGAGTATAGCAGAATAGTGTACCATCTCCGTGAGCAGGAATGAGAGCTCATTGGTCATCCTAACACCTGAAAATACTCCTGTAAGTAAGTGTGGCACATGGTGTGGAGGGTTTTAGAGAATTATGGAGCCGTTTTCTGGCAGAACAGAAGCTATGACAAAAAGACGTGACAAGCTAAGTCACAGGCCGTAGACACGTCTCAACTCTGCACAGGAGCGCTCTATACGACTAAATCAATAAACACATGAAGTCAATGTTAATTACCTCAGACAGGCCACGTGACGGAATAGATATGCTCTCTAGATGAAAAGAGAGATTTATTCATACCAACATCTAGAAGGGCCTTGGGACTGAGTGGAGTCCCAGACCAGAGTGATTGATGTCCCCCGGGGGGGGGGGGGGGGATGAGGGAAGGCAGCTGGGGTTGTGTCTTGGCATTTTAAAACACACAGTTGGAATTTGGACAGAGAGCAGCAACATATTCTTTTTTTTCCCCATGGGTCTGGCAATCATGGAAACCAGCAGCCCTCCAGTATACACATACTCACACACACACACAGACACACATACAGTACATACATACACAAGCCAGCACCTGAAAAATCATGCAGAAGATATCAACTCATCCACCGGTGGCGTAGTCAGCCACAGCCAGATGTGGAATGTTTCAATACTGTGCTGTACGGGCTCTACACAGATACAAAGAGGAACCCTCTGCTCTCCTGTTAACATATAATCAAAGATGTTGAATATTTGATGTGGGACCTACTGACTGTTCTTGACATTGCTTTTAACTGGACAGACCGAATCAAACTTGCAAGGAACTCCAGCAACATGAGGGCTGCCACAATGGTTTTCATTGGTTCCGTCACCTGTCGGTGGCAAAAAAAGCTGTGTTCCCAGCACTGTCAGGCAGCAGAGCTCTCAAAAGGCAGACACATCAAATACACAAGCAAAACAGAGATCAGACTTAACCGATTTTCTCGTGCACACGTACAGATTTAGTTAAGACAGTTTTAGAAAATACTAGTAACAAGCTTTTTTTCCCACAATTATTTGTAAAGATTGCACACATAGAAAACTTTGCCCTCTCAAATTCTGTCAGATCAACCAATATAAACAAGTTCAATACACAGGAAAAAAAAAAACAGAAAAGAAGGAATTGAAGAAAACAGAATCGTAAGCTTACAGAAACAGACACGGTTGTGTAAATTGAAGAGAGAGAAGTGTCCTCCTCCAGGTTAGTCACATGAGACAAAGATTTGGGGGGGGGGGGGGTGTGGGGGGTGGTACCATCAGAGACGCCCTCACTATGGCAGCGTTAACTCCAGAGAGGAGGAGGAAGTGACTTCAGGGTCACATGGTGGTGTTTTTGTTGTTGTCATGATGGTATTGGCTCTCGGTGGTGGGCTCCAGGAAAGGTAGCTCCTCCCCTGAGCCCTGGAGCTTCAGCACTCTGCTACTGAGATCCAAGCAACACTGGAAAAGGGACGAAAGAAGAGCAATCAGAACAGAGTAGAGCTGCCCAATACATCGACGTGGTCAAGGCACACCTCAGACCTCATTTGTGCTTCCAATATGACCATGTGGTTAAAGCATGCTTTTGACATGATTCCTGTCATAATTAGACATGAATGATTCCACTGAGATAACCTAGAGGGCATTTGAAATGCCATTATTGATACTGGGCCTGGAATCCAGCTGGATTTATAGATTGCTTCATATCCTCCACACACTGAGGCATCGAACAAATGAGATTAGTCCATTAGACAGCCATCATCCTGCTCACTTTTGGTAAGGTTGATCCCTTTAACAGATTAATGGATCTGGAGAGCCCTGGGAGACTTTTTTTAACATTTTTGCTGTTTCGTTGTAAACAGAGGCTGAAAGTCCCTTTTGTTCACAGGCTTGACCAAGATCCAAGAACATCAACCTGTCTGTCATTTTTTGAAGAATATCAGAGATTAGGTGGAACCTCTAAACAGGAGTAATGCTACCTGGTCCTGTAGTCAGCTGCTGTACATGACTGCATGATAACAGTGACCAGACATTCTGCCAGGGAGTATGGCTGACCTTTCTACTAGGCCAGAAAATACACTTTGGCTACACTTTACTTCCAGGTCACCGGAGCTATAGACCTATACATTTCGTGTATAAAATTCATCTTTGTTATGAGTTCACCGTTTTCAGGCTCCATGCACTAAATACAGATGCATTTGAAATGTATCTCATAAATGGCCAGCATATTTTAGGAACATCACTATAAAGTTTTTATTCGTGATCAGATTAAATCAAATTCTCCACAGGAACTGCCCTGAGTGAAAGAAGCCTAATAGGGTATGCACTTGGAATAATATTGGCTTGAGTGATGAAGGCTCCCTAAAAAATCTCTCCTGAAATATATTTATTTTCGAGGGGAATAATTTCCCATCTGCCCAGCAAGTATGTTTAGTCTGAGTCCCCCTGAGATATTGCCTTTTTTATTAATAAAGACTCCTTGTCATTTCTGTCAGAGGTACCTTGTCAGCGAGGCCATATTTCTCTGTAATTTCCGCATATATCTCTCAAATTCATTTCCATATTTGTCTGTGATCAGATTGCCGGGGCATAGTGGTATGTTCCTTCAGGAAATGTCAGGATTAAAGTCTTGTGCAGCAATCTCCTCTTGTTTGGATTCTTCCTTACTGCCTTACTGCTTTCTCTCATAGTGCCGTTCCACAGCTCAGGGCCAAGAGGGTACAGCTCCAGAACTTTTAAAAATAATCATTTCACATGAGTACTTCTGAAACTTACTAATTTGATTAAGATGACATGCAAATTGTTTGGCTCTTTTTTGTTGAAATGGAATGATATTTGGACTTAAGTGCCAGAGCCCTGCCGCTCCATTTTTACCCCCTGCCATTAACTGTAGCTCTCACAGATTGTTCTTTCCCTGTGGAATATTCATCACCCAGCCTATCAGTCCCAAAGTGGACACAATGTACTTAGCAATGTTTGCAAAAAAAAAAAAAAAAAAAAAAGTAGAGTTGGAAAGTAAGAAACCTTCTCAACACATTGAATGCAAAGAGCTTACTTTGAGTTCCAACAGCGTCTGAAGACCGAGGCACAGCTCAAACACGTCATCTTCTGCGAAAAGAGGGCACGCAAACATTGATAAATGCCTAACCCAAAACAAACATGGCCTGTGATTCATTTGTAGATGTCATTATGATGCGCATATACGATTGAAAGAATGAGAATTTGAGTGAGGTTAATACAGTGGCACACATGCACGCACAGAGACCATGAGATCTTCACAGAAGGTCTGCATGACTGCAATTTTACTGAAGTTACATAGCGTCCATTTGCGTTTGATTGTTTTTTTTTTTTTTAGTCTCTGCGGTTTCCAAGCTGCTGCTGTGTATTAAAGGTCAAACACAAGGTCTGAATACTGAGCACAGAGAATCATGCCTCCTACAGCACTGGGGATGGCCCTCTTTTAAGAACAAACAAAGAGACATACTGCGAGCAGAGTTTTTCATCAGACTAAGTATGTGAATATAGCTGCCAATTAGCCTTACTTACTAGCCCTACGTGAAGCCAGGTGGTGACAACCGTGCTCTAAACTGAGGTAATGTATGCACAAAGCCAGAGCAATCAAAAGCAACGGGTGATTCACTGACTCATTTGGCGTACAGTAGGTGTTTTTCTCATTGCATGGGGAAGAAGTGGGTAATTAGCAAAGAACCTCCCTGCAGTTAGAGCCAGTTCTTCCTTTCCTCCAATAAGAAAGCAGCTGTCACTTGATGCATGTAAGGTTGGCTGAATGAGGCAGTTTTGACAAAACAGTTGATAAACCAATGACTGAGAATTGTAGTATTCCTTTCACACTTCATCATTTTCATGACTGTGGCACGTCTATCAGCAACAATCATAATGTCAGCTGCGGATAACCTAAATAATCTTTGAGTTCAGTTAGACAGCTCCTTCTATAAAATCCTCAGTGTGTTTTTTTACAACTTCACCAAAGCACAACTTGCCGAATGAGAGAGCAGAGATAGCTCATTTGATTGGAAGTAGACAATGGGTAGACTTGAAAAACGAATGAATAGGTGTGTGAAAGAGAGCTAAAACATCTGCAATGAGGACTCATGGGGTCTTGCCGTTGAGCAGGGCTGTCCCCTCAAGGAGGAACAGATTCAGCAGGCCCAAGGTGAGGGACAGGGGACAGGGGATGTGGGTGGTGATGTCCTCAGTTTTCGGAGATGGAAGAAGCTAACGATGCATCTCTAAATAATTCCATAGTGTTGCAGATTCCTTGCTGTGATACTGCAAATTGCTATTGTATTCATTCTAGCATTGAAGAAATCTGCATGATGATTCTAAACATAAAATCATTGCTCATCCACAGACTGGCATAACAATGACCACACCTGCAGCATTTTACAAACCACCTTCAATGCACCTTTCTGTATGAGAAAGGAAACCGAGAGAGGAAGCAGGTAAATGATTTAAAAGGTCTCCTCCTTAAACCCACCAGGGGGACACAGCTGAAGGTATGCTAAGCTGTTGCGAGGGGGGAAGCATAGTCATGACACCGGATATCAGACAACCGCCACCAGCATCTCCCCTGTGGCTGACTGTCTACATCTCCTACATAAGGCCTGTTGCACCCTGTGCTGGGGAATAAGGCAGGACTCCATGTGGAATACCAGGCATACGGGACAGCTAAACAGTGGGATCCTTGGCAGGCTCCAGCAGCATGGTCCATGCCATGAACTGTGGCCAGTGTGAGTGCAGTCAGCCATGTCCCTCGAGAGAGTCCCATACATCACTGGCAGCCCTCGCTGACAACAGCAGGTCAAAACAGTTCGAAGGGGGAGGCTGCTAAGGTTAGTAAACAATAATAAACATTATTTAATTTTGTCATTATAGAAGAGAAAGGACAGTATTTTCCATATTTGGTATACAAGACTTTGGCCAGTTGCCAGCTGAAGCCTTGGCATTGTCAGCTACCCCCATCCTTTACTTGCTATTTCATTAGCTTTTTTGATTATGTCGTTCTTTCATTCAGTTGTTAATTTTTCTGTTTCAGTCAGTAGAATGTAGCTACCATCCACAAAAGTGACAAAATGACGATGTCAACGACGTGCAGAGAAGAGAGCCACCCTCACCGACAACATGGGCGGAGCACTGTGTCCTCTCTTTGCCTAGCTGCAGCTGTAGGCCCTCCACCGTGTGGGGCTGTGTGGTGCCGCCGAGCAGGCCGTGGTCCACTGTGGTGGGCATCAGCCTGCCAACACAGACACAGAGATGCAAAGGCACAGACACAAACGGACACAGACGTAGAGACAAGCAGACACGGGGAGGCACAGACACACAGAGAAACAGACACAGATGTAAACACAGACATACAGAGAGGCACAGACACACAGAGAAACAGACAGAGAGAGGGACAGGCAAACAGAAGCACAGACATAGACAGGCACAGATACAGATACAGATCAGAGAGACAGACTCAGAGGTTTTCTCTTCAGTCTTATCGACTGGTGGCTGCGGGAAGGTAATTATGGTTTGATCTGTATAAATAGTGCGGAGCCTGTTAAGAGTGACTGTACTGGGGCATTCATGTGTGGGATGTTTATCCCAGATGGAAGGGAGTTTAGCAGGTGTGTTCTGTTCCGTGAATAGATGAGCCCAGGTTAGGAGGAAGGAACTCTCACCCCAGTCTCCTGCAGCAGGCAGAGGAGATTCGGTTCTGTTGGCAGCCGGTGTTGATGGAGGCCTTCACTTCTGTCTCACAGCACTGTGGGAGACACACAGACATACACATGAACACACACACACAGTGCGTGACAGCTTATGCTGTGATGTATGGCGCTGACTGATATGCAGGCAAATGGAGCCACCGGTGATGGTGGTACGCCAGGAGATGTGTGAAAGCAGATTCACTCAAACACAAAGAAAATTTTATCAATTAAAAAGCACATTTTCACTCACTAGAGAATAGTGAGGAAAAAAAAAAGATCTCAAAAAATCGTAAAACTCTGTAAAAGCCCAAAAGCAATTTATTAAATGATTTCACATAGAGAAGCAGAGGTAAAAACCTGGGCTATTCAACCATGCTTAGTGCTGTCTTCTCCTCTTTATTTAGTCCTGAGAGTGAATTTGCCTTTGTGTGATGCTGTACCGTTGTGTGATATATTATATTTACATGATATATTATCTGAGCCGATGGATGGGGAAATGTACAGAATTACATCTCAGTTTTGAATTAAACTGAGCTGAGCAAACCTTTCAGAGCTGCCAGCTCCTGGCAAATTGACTGACTTCCTATAAAATGGCTGCATTAAGATGAAAAATTGCACATGTGTATATAAGGCAGAGCAAATAAGACTTCTCCATTCCGTTTGAATTAGCCAGTACATTGACTGCATCAGCCAAACTGTCAGTATTAATTAAAATGTAAACAGCAGCACTGGAAAAAAGCAAAAGATCTAAAAATAATTTGGGATTTATGTCCCATGACATCCATCAAATTTTATGCCAGCATCAGAGCTCTGAGTCAGCAGTAGTTTTTCCTCTTTAAAAGAACACATATTCTGGTGTAATCATTTCATGACCTTTTTCCAGCATTTACACAGTGTCGCCCCTATCAGCTTGGCTTCCTTTGAATTAGTTTTCTTTTTTTCCCCTAAGTGTTTGACACAACATGGTGGTATGGCAGCGTACCTCCCGTCAGTGAAATAGAACTACCTGACAGCCTTACGGCGTGCTGAAATTAGCTGCAGTAAACAGCAAGACCCTTTTAATGGCCCATTTCGTTTTCCATTATGTTCCATACCGCGGGGTTCATCTCAGGAGACTTTAACCGATTACCTGCTGCTCGATCAGCCCACTCACATCGCCGGCGACATTTGAAACACATTTAGCGTACATCAGCGTACGGTCCCTGCACACGATATGGAAACCAACACACAATGTGGCACCGCACCCCCCCCCCCCCACCCACCCTCACACCACCACCACCCCTTCAAGGAGCTGTTACCATCTGGCCACTTAGTATGTTGCCCTGGACACCAACAAACTCCCAGATGAAATTTCACCCCCTGTAGCCTGTGAGTTGAAAATACACTGCCTGGATTTTGAGGACATATTACCATATTTTATATGCCTCTCCAGAACACTAGAGCGATTTTTAACAGCGCTCAGCCGAGCAGATTCTTAACTCTCTGCCGTTTCCTCTGAGCATCACACCCTATCCTGCGCTTCGGCTCGATTCTGAGGTGTGCTTTTTCTCGGCTCCCAATTAGGCACTGTTAACGATGGGAGCATGCAAACCCATGCATTCTGATGAGCTGCCACGTCGTCCCACATGCCATATGGAGTTTCTTACACTTGTCAGCTCGGTTAGACAAAGGCTTCTGTTGGGGAGCCAGCCTTATCAGGGAACTGTAAGCATATGCCAGGCTGGCAACTGGAAAGACGGTCCTCATAATGCCAAAGTGTGAAGTTTAAAAATAATTACAGACTGATCAGTTATAGTGCATTTTTTACCTCTCAACATTTTATTCTAAAAAAGAACAAAATAATACAGGTAAAGGTCAAAAAATTAAAACTGACAGTCAGACCCAGTAGCCCTCTCTCCTTCCCTGCAACGTGTTTTTTTCCACAATGTTCTGAAATGACTAGCCTTTTATATTTTTACTTTTGTTTGCTTTAGTTATTGTTTTGTAAATTGCTGCAAATTATGCTCTAAATAAAGTCACTCTGCTCACTTTGTCCTCAATTCAGAGTAATTATCAGCAACAAACAGGCTGAGCGGTGCCAAAATAATTCTGAGTCAGTGAGGCTAGGTGGCAAGGGAACAGGCCTTGCTGGTTCAAATCCCTATGTGGCACTGCTGCCTTAGCATTGAGGAAATTTCTTAATGTAAATTGGCTACTGTGGATATTTAGCTGTCTAAATAGATGGTATGATAAATGTAAGCTGCCCAGGATAAGAGTACTATCAAATACATAATATAGTATAATACATCTTGTGTCAATGAACCAGTGAGTTTGTATGCAGAGGTTGTTGATTTGATTTTCTAGCTGTTAATCGATCAATAATGAATAGAAAATTAATGGCCATTACAGCTACCCTCCCATTTAATCAAGTTGTGTGAATAATTATGTGCATTTTCTCAATAGTTAATCATTCTAAACACACTGAAAAAGTTATTGATTATGAATCTATGCATAGTGCAGTGTCAGCAACCAGCGCAACGCTAATAGCAATTGCGTGACTTCATGGCTTGGAGAAAGGATGGTGGAGGTGAAAGCTTTAGATATTTTCTTCACCACAGTCTTAGTGAAAATATATGATATGACTGAAATGAGAAATAAGGTCACAGTAGCCCAGTGTGGCTTGACTCTCATAAGCAGCTTGTCTTTTGAACAAAGCCTTTGATAAGCAGCAGTGGTTGATTCGATTTGTCATGAAGATTTTGATCTTTGAAACTGAGCCTTTTCAGTGTGATTCTTAAAATCAGAGTTCACTGTCTAAATCAGAGTAGCAGAGGGGATCAGCCTATCAGAGAGGAGAAGCTGAAGCAGTCTGTGCTATCTTTTGGGGAGGGTTTCCATGCTTTGTTTAAGGCAGAATTGTTGCTGTGGTGTGTGTAGGACTGAAACCACAGAGTTGGTCTTCATTTAGGCTTGAGATTGTGTGCACTGCACCAGTTTGTGTGAGGCGATGCTGTGTCACTGTGGTTTGTGTAAAGCTGAGACTGTGTTTCTGCAGTTGAGTGGTGATGCTGACTGTGTGCCGTTCCCACAGATCTGAAGCATTGTGTTAGCTTCAGGCTGCACAGGTAGGAGTGAAACTCGCAGATCTAACAGCTGACTAACCCTGCAGCTCCAGATGAGTATCTGGAGTGACAGATGGTTTCAGAGACCAGTTCTTATGCAACGCACTGTATTGTATGCAGGTACTTCAGGTGGCAAGGTTGTAAGATCAGACTCTAGATTGACTGTGACCATCATCATAACTACTCCTTTGCAACGGATCCTCATACCACATGCTCTTACATAACACTTTTGTTTTATAGCATACTCCTAAACAGCATTACTTACTGCGTGTGCTGTGCTCTTTGAAATAATTGTGTAATACTTGTACGCTTATTCAAGACTTTATGTCCCCTTTGCAGTTTGTAGAATCAGTTAGGTTTTAGTTAGGCTGCTTTTAGCTGATGCTCTTCGCTTTAAAAGATTTTAGCTTTGCCTTGATCAGGTCGTTAGATATTTGCAGCAGTGTGTTTTAATGGACTCCTAAGTGTTACTGAGACACTTGTAAGCACATTAATCTCAGGTTTGGTGTATTCTGTACAGCTGAATGAGTCAGAGTGCTAAAGTCGTGCTACCCTTTCAGCACTCAGTAAAGTCTGTGCGAGGCAGAGAGAGGTCTTTAAACTGGGGGGGTCCTTGGGGGGGGGGGTATAATGCAAGCCATTAAACCCGATGTTCTGCGCCTCAGACAAAGGGTGAATTTCCCAGGGAAAAGGAAAATGATGAGTCACCATGGACTGAATGGTGTTCTCTCACCACTTTTCTTTTCTCCTCACTTTCCTCATTTTCAATTGTAACTAAAGATGGATCCAGATAGAGAAATAGGGAGACAGAGAGAAAAAGATAGGGGGAGAGAGAGAGAGAGAGAGGGAAAAAGGAATGGGAATATGATGTAGAGTTACATCAAACTTATACAAACTTTTTCATTTTTCATGCAGATGATAAGTTTTTTTTTTCTACTACAGAGAAATGTTATCCTTCAGAAATTGTGCCCTCCAAACACCACCAATTCTCACTGGAGAAATCTGATACTGAGTGTTATTAATGCATGGGATAGCTTGCCAGAGGATCTTAATGGAAGCTTTGGGTTGTTCAAGACCTTGATAGATGCAGTAAGCAAACTGACAAACCTAGATGGGTTTAATTGCCTGCTAATAATTAAACTTCTCGCGTTCAATGTAAACAATGTAATCTATGCATGTTGGTATTTCAAAGGATGTGCGGTATAGGGAAAGAAAGTACTCATTCATTTTGTACAGCTGGATATTTGATGAGGTAATTCAGGTTAAATGCTTTTCTCAATGTTACAATAGCAGTGTCTCACTGGAGAGTTGAACCAGTAACCATTGGATGACAAGCCCCACTCCTTACCAGTATTTTCATTTTAGTCACAATGCATCACTGTAAATTCATTTGGTGGCTGAAATGGTTAGAATCTAAAGAACCTGTCTGAAATGTGGGAAACACTGGGAAGAGTAATCTCTACCTTGCATTTTACAACCAAAGCTGTGAGGGTCAGCGCCCTCTTGCCCTCCTCCGCTTTCGGCCTCCTCTCCTCCTGCTGCTTTTCTGTCTTTTCCTCCTCCGCCGTCTGCTTCTCCTCTTCCTCCTCGCCCTCTCTCTTCCTCACGGACTCTGCGCCCTCCTCCTCCTCCTCCTCCTCCTCCTCCTCCGATCTCAGGCTCTTCTCGCTCTCCTCAGGCGACTCCCTCTCCTCCGTCGAGTCGTCCGCGGTGCTCTCGCTCTTCTCCTCCGTCTCCGCGCCCTCCTTGTTGTCCGCCAGGGGAGAGCGCACCCTGGCGGCCGGGTCGCGGTTCTCCCCCCGCAGCCGTGTTATGTTGCCCTCTAGGAGGCGCCGTTGCACGATGCTGTGTGGTTGCTGCAGTGGAATGGAAGAGAGAGTGGGAGTTGGCTCAGATATCCACAGAAGTGCGGATAAATTTCTAATGCTGGAAACGGATGTATGAATGATCATTAAGGATGAGCCATACAAGCCCTGTAAGTGATTCTGGAAAAGAATATCTGTCAGATAAATCGGTTGAGTGAATAAATAAATAAATAAATAAGGTAAAGAAATGAAGTACAAATGAAATAAAGAAATGAAAAAAGGAAAGAAAGAAAGAGAAAGAAACAAAGAAAGAAAGGATCTCAGGTTATGATTGCTGGAAGTATCATGACTAATGTTACTTAATCTACTTTAGATTAATGCCCTGAAAAATATGATACAGTCCTGGCGGTAGAGTTGTGTAAATGTTATGATCAATATTATGAGTTTACAGAGTTATGGAGCAGGGTGTATTTCTGCTGCTACACCTCAGTGCAATGCTACTGCTTCCCCGTG
Source organism: Megalops cyprinoides (assembly GCF_013368585.1). NCBI lineage: Eukaryota > Metazoa > Chordata > Actinopteri > Elopiformes > Megalopidae > Megalops > Megalops cyprinoides. Next base: position 15,633,245 of record NC_050605.1, read on the forward strand.
GGTAGTCAGGTGACCAGCTCCAGTAAATCATTTCTGAGAGGAGGGAATGTGCTTTGAAGTGTGGAAGAAACAAGGTCAGCCAACACAAACAAAGTCAAAAGCATCAATACAGCTGCAGGAAGATGGTAAAGCCCGACTGGAGATCTTAATTGCTGTTGGAAATGCTGCGGAGTTGTTGGTAGCACGATAAAAGCAAGGCTTTCAAACTTTCAATCAAAATAAGTAAAATTAAAAGCCACTTTCACTTCTTGGTGTTAACAGCTTCCCCCTGATTTTATGTCTGTATATGTCTTGCTGGAATCATTTGTGTTTGTGTATGTGGGTGTTTGCGTTTTATTGCCATTCCAAAGCAGATCTTACAGGCAAATCCCCGCGCAGTTATCCAAATTCAAACTGGTCTCGTCTACTAAATAAAAATTGCACTCACCACCTCCTTTTCACATCAGCTGTTCATGGCATCATTCCTCCACCCTATCTCCCCCTTTCTTTTCCCCATTTATGATGTCCACACAGGGGGCCAACAACCTTGGCCCACAGCCAGGTGCGATCCCTTCATTGGACTCCAAGTCAAATAAATTCCCACTGTAACCACACCGAATAACAACATTAATGCTGTGATTGTATGGAAATTCATATCTATTGAAGTATAATGTATTTCCTTATCTCATCTCACTAATGTGTGTTAATTGTATATGCGAAGACTGCAGAAGTCCTCCGGCTACAGGTACATGCGTAAGGGTTGAGGTAATGACTGTCACCGCAGAGAGGATCAGAGCCAGGAGCCAGCTGTGTGTTCGTTCTCCTTATATAGCCCTGTCCTCCAGTCCTTTCTGACAGACCATCACAGTTTGTGCTCAGACTCATGCGAGGACTGCCTATATATAGATCCCATCAAAATCCCTAAAAAACCTCAGTCTGATGCTCCACAGCAGCTGCTAAAATCAAGCCAGCTGTGAAGAAAATTCTGCCCGAGGAGACAATGTCCTCTGGCAGTGTGTGTGTGTATGCTTGTGCATGTGTCTGTGTATATGTGCATGTTCATGCATGTGCGTGCGTGCACATGTGTGTGTGTATGTGCATGTAAGAGGGAGAGAAGGTGTGTGTGTGTGTGTATGTGTGATGGGGGGTACAGGTGTCTCCTGTGGGTAGGAAAATTGTTGGAATAAGCAGAACTGAGGGACTGCCAACTGCAGAGACTCTTCAGATCAACCCAAAGCCCTAAGCAAACAGCTGAAATGGATCAGATGGGCTGTATTAGACCACCTTTATCTGAAGCCTTCTCTTCCCATGATCCTTCTCTTCACACATCTGATCATCTCATTTATGCCTGGTGTCTGGATGGCACCTGCATCTCTGTCAGACTCTCGCCTTTCTCCGCTTTGTCAGGCTCTCCTGATTTCTCCATTAAAAGCACATCAAGGGGACTGGGTGCCCTCATTACCTCCTCTCTCATTCCACTTTACCCCTCTCTGATAGTTCTGCCATTATCCTCACTCTCACCAGAGCTCTGAGAAGGAGAAAAGAGAGGGGCTGTTTTCCACTTTCCTGGGAAAATGAAGCCATAGGGATGACCGTTCTTGGAAGGCCAAACATCTTCTTCTGGGGTAGAGTGTTACCTGGAATAAGTTTTCAGAGTAGTGTGTGCACACTCTGTCAGTATAGGTGTGTGTATATGAGTGTAATAGGACTCAATCGTAAATAATGAGCTTGCTCCAGAGAGAGGACCCTCTCCCCATGGGCTTTAGAGAGATGAAGCCCTGGCAGTTAATTCCAGGAGTCTCATACAATCAGAAACAGTCATTCAGAACGAGCGGTAACGGCCAGCCAAAGTACAGTCACGTAAAGCTCTCTGTGTATTATCTGCCTCATTCTGTCTCCCCTCCAGTCTCCAAACTAACAGCTGAATTTCTGCAGAATTTCCTTCCACAAGACCCAGCCTCATTTTATCTGTTCTCCTCTCCCAAGGTGGTTTTTAACAAGAACAGAAATTTGCACAAAAAAGCATTTATCTTTCTGTTGCCAGTGCCTGTGTGATTAAACACCTCAAGACATGACCAAACCTCATTTTCTCTACAATGTTGTTTAAGGACTCCTGGGCCAGCGCACTAGCAAGAGATTCCCTATGAGGCAAAATGAAAAAAAAAAAAAACGTTTACTTTCATGCCGTTTTACGAAAGAAATTCTTGCGGATTTTTCAGCATGCACGCATGCACGGTGCATTGAGCACACATGGCTGTTGCATGCTCTGTGGGTCGGACGTAGCTGAGCTCAGAGGGCTCTGGTTATATAAATCTCTGCAGCTCTGCTCCATTCGCTGTAACTAATTCAGACAGAGTGGAAAAAAAAAGAGAAAAGGTATACAGGATGTGCCTCTGTTTTCCCCAGACAAGGTGAGCGCTGTGAAATGTGGGACGTGGTGCCCAGACCGTGGGCACAGGCCCCAGCTCTCGGAACATTGAGTGAGAGGGAGAGGGAGGGGCATTGAAAAATGAAGAAGAGAAGATAAATGTCAGGCCATTGTTTTGTCAAAATAATATTTACAATCCATTGTGAGCTTTTTTTTTACCTTGTATTACATTGTACCGCATTGCTCTGGCAGCAGGGTAGCACCAACAAGGCCTGTTTTGAATATGAATGGAGAGGGAAAAAGAGAGGGGGGGGGGTAGAGAGAGAAAGAGAGACAGAGAAGGAGAGAGAGGGAGGGAGGGAGCTTAAAGATAGGGCTGAGTGCTCCGTGCTGGTTGAGGTCTGCTTTAATAATGCTATCTCATGCCCTGCCGTGCCTCTATGGCTTGGTGTGTGTCCACCCTGTCCCCACACGCTCGGTGTGTAATTGCCCCCTCTACCTCCGGCCGCAGCGAGACTGACAACCGCATCACTCTGATATCTCTGCCTCCGCAAAGCATCCAGCCCATTCTCCTCATACCTCGCTTTGAGGCACACTCACGCAAGCACATGTGCTCCTTTTAGTCAGCAGCACGTCTGTCTCCTTGTATGTATCACACAGGCTGTGAGAGTGTTTGTATTGTACACAGTGACAGAGACAGAGAGAGAGAGAGAGAGAGAGAGAGAATGAGAGAGAGAGAGAACAGAACAACCAAACAGTGGCAGGCATAGTAATCCACCATGAAACACACCTTTAATGGTCTCACCTACCGCAGGAAACACACACCTCTCTCTGAATCGCAGATCACGCTAATCCTCCCTCCAGTGTATCTGTGACAACTTCCTGACAGTGCTGAGCTGCCGCATGGCCTCCCTCGGATCTTGTGATTTATTGGGAGCGTGTGACAAACATATCGTGCGAGTGTTTCACCTCACAGACTCAATGACTGAGTCTGGTGCTCAAATGTCACCGACATTATGGTGCACCATAACTTACAGATGGTACCCGACAGCTCACAGCGCCATAGTCACTACTTGGGTGAACTATGCGACTGAAGACCTGTCGTTTCTTCCGTCTCCCAACTGTAACCATCTGCGTCATAGATACCTAATTAGATTCCTAAGCCACGCTTACAAGGGAAATAAGAATTTAGAGTCATTTGTTTGCTCTTTGCATTTATCAGCAATCTCATTAGGTAAATCAAAAAATGATTAACGCCGGTTATGCCCTCAACACACCCCCCCCCCCTCTCCCTCCCTCCACCCCCCTTTAAATTAACAAGGAGAGGAATTGGATTTATACAAAAGTATGAAGAGGGAGATAATTACAGTCAATGAATGGGTACGTGTTGATGGATGGGGAAAGCCGTGCGAATTATCAAAAGTTAATCTGCGGTCACTGATTGAGTTTCCTGTCTGTTGTTTAGCTCAAGGCTCCTTAATGACCTTAATGACCATCCCTCTAAGAAAGGCCCTCTCTTGGCTCATCTCTGTGTCCACAGGGCCTCTACTTCATGGAAATACCATGTATGACCAATGGCCATTTTTACTCGGATTTTATCGGCCACTTTAATGAGAGAGGGAAGCAGAGAGGCAAAAAGAGAAAGGGTATTATGCTTACTGAATCGTAACGATAGTATTATCGTTGGTGTGGCACTACCATTATAAGATTTAACTCAGTTTGTTTTTCTGTATTTTGAGTTGTTGTTCTGTGCTCTGGCAATAGTTGCTGATTGCATGTTCTGCCAATAATGCATTTTGAATTGGATTATGCCTGTGTGTGTGAGAGAGAGTGAGAGGGAGGGAGGGGAGCTTGGAGATGCTCAGTGCTGTGGTGCTGGCTCAGGTCTGGTTTAATAACGATATCTTATGCCCTGCCATGCCTCTCCGCCTTGCTCCCTGGCCACGCTGTCCCCGTATGAATATGTTAGCCAGCAGGTCAGGATGACTGGGGGTGGCAAGTGAGAGAGAGGATGTGTGAAAAGGGGCGGAGAAAGTGATGAGGAGTGAGAGAGAAAGCAAGGGACACTGGGTAGTGGAAGATATAGAGGAGCACATAGGAGCATCCTGCTTTCCCCCAAATAGGAAGTCCTGTCTTAGGACTCATATTAATCAGAAAAAAGACTCCATTACCCATGTATCTCCCTTCACTGCCTCCCAGAACTGACTGAGCCATAGCAAATTGAGTCAGGTGGCTGCAAATGCAGCAATCCCTCTGTGTTCCGAAGACAGGCAGCTGCCGCTGATTTCAATCTGGCCGATGTTACAGTAAGGTCAGCATATGGAAATTGCATCTACGCTCGGCAGAGCACGCTTAATTGGGAAGCCCGCGTGCGCGCAGTGTAAATATTCATTTATGCACTTATTTTCATATCAAATGCGGTGGACCTGTTTATCCGTCCGTCCGGCTCAGAGAATGTGGTTCACACTGACTGACTCGTCTCATGGGAGGATGTGAGTCAGAGCGAGTTACAAATTGGAATGAGATCTATTAGGGGGAGGAGCTCTCCCTCGCTGCCGTTAAGTAGCTCATAAAGAGAAGAGTTCTCTTCCCACTTGACAGCCATGTTGAGAGGACGCTGGAGAGTGAGGAATTTGGAGAAAAACATGTGGCGAGAACCCTTGATCTCTGGCAGCCTTCGATCTCATCACCCTCCGCTGTTAGTGTGTAGTGCATGGAAATACTTGAGGCGCTACGGCAGGTCACATGACACTGGAGTTTTGTCCGTGTCCGTTAATGCCCTGCAGGGCCTTGCGGAAAGAGCTTTGAATTAATGTGGCTGTACCTCTGGAACTGCCCTTCTGAGAAGGCGACCATCATAAAATATGCAGAACTCGGTGGCTGCATATACTATATGCAAGCGCCTGCAGCTGGGAAAGTCCTTATTGGCAGCGCCGTGCAATTCTCCTTACCATTCCTTCTTGCAAGGAATTTGTCAGAGGTGATGAAGTTATAGCATATTTAGCACCTTGTCGGATAGTGGGGCAGGTGGCACACGAACCATTTTGGGAGCAGCCAAAGTGTTAACAAACATTTATGTAAGCGTGACCTGATTGCTGAGCATTGAATATAGATCATGAGATCAACATGATGACCGACGCTGAAATCTCTCTTGCTCCTCTGCTTTCAGCGGTGGATGGTAGCCAGCTATCAGCCATCATTACAGAAATTTGATTTAATGGCAGTAATCTATAATCTTATTTCTTATTGCTGAACAAACAACAACACGGAGCATAAGGGCCCTGCAGTTTATACCAGGACTAATTTACTGGCAGTGTTATTACAATGGGATGTCAATACTTTAAAGCTTCCCTCCAGCAATGACATAACCATGACCCAATCACAGAGTCAACAGCAGCAGACATTGCTACAATGTCTTTAAAATGCCCTTCATTTCATTGCGGTTATTGTACTATCGCAGGCAGCCATGTTTCCCTTTTTCCCTCAGATCAGATTAGAAAACACATTTTCCGGAGCGACTTGAAAAAAGGAACTTTGTGTAGATACTATCATGCCGCTGGGATTGTGGTGCTGCCCTGTGGGAGAACAGAGTGCTGCTTCCAAAATTAAGCAGCCTTAATCAATAACCCAATGAGGCCAGGGCTGTGTGTTAGAACCACATGCTGCTGCTGGTGTTCTAGTCACATTCAGGTCCACTCAGTGATCCAGTCCTGTCCAGTAAAGTCTAGTCATATCCGGTCTCCTGTAGATGTGGGGGCCCATGGCAGAGAGAAGCTGTCACTGAGATTAGAGATGACTTGCTGTGCGGGCTGATTATTAAACTACCTCTCTCACATCATCGGTCACGTGACTGAGCTGACAGCCGGTTTCCTGTTGTGAACATTCCCGCAGCGGAAGCCCTCTCCTGTGGCATAGGGCAAGAGAGAGAGAGGGGCGAGGCACACTGGCTCAGACATGCTGTGCTCTCCCCACCGTTGGGGAGGTTTTTGTACTCTTTTATTTTTAGCATCCTCTCTTTCCACATGGCCTCCCGTCTCCAGACACACATGCGCACACACACACACACACACACACACAATAACACAGATAGGCTGAGTGTGGCTAAGTCTTGGGGCTCATGGTCATTGACTGCCAAGGGAAAAGCCCACGCCACTGGCCCAGTGCTTGGATCTGGGTTCACCTGTTCCTTCCAAACCCTCTCTGCATTGGTCAGCACTGAGATGCAGGGCTAAAGGAAAGGGTCTTGATACCAGATGGTTGTGTGTGCAGCTGTCAGGCTCTACACCCTGGGTAGGGGTACTCAGTCTGAAGGACATCAGTATAACATCCATCTATATGTATAGACAGCTCATATGTAATAACTGTACACCATGCTAGACAAGAAGATCTGCTGAGCATGATACGACCTGCTCACGACCATGACTTTGACTCCAAGATTTAGCCACACTAAAAATTGGCTTCTGTGTTTGTGTCTGTATGTATGTGTGGATGCAGAAGGCTATGAGGAAGCCAAAGGCTGGTTTGATTCCCAGGTGGGCCTCTACTGTTGCACCCTTGGGCACGGTACTTAACCCGAATTTCCTCAATAAATATCCAGCTGTATAAATGGATAATGTGAAAATGAATGTAATGTAATAATGTTGTCTTGCTAAATGCAACATGTGTGTGTTTTTGTGTGTTCCAGATGGTGTAACAGTTGCACCCACCCATCAACCCCTCAAAAAACTAATTTTCAAAAATGTCATACAAAGCCATTCACAATTACCATTGCTCATGTTACTACCATTACTACCCCCCCCCCCCCCCCCCCCATGAGACACACGTTGTAGAGCTGGATGTTACGGCATACACTCTGGCGTGTATCAAACAGACAGCGGTTATTGTACACAGTCTCCTGCAGCTCAGATGGACAGCAGTATTTACTGTATTCAGACAGACAGTAGCGTGTTACATTTTCACTGCATCACGCCTAAGCGTTGTTATGCATTCCACTCCGCCATTGCGTCTTTCTGTTGTGTTTGAGTAGAGGATGTGGGGAGACACATGGACTGCCTGTCAATGATCCCAGCCTTACTCCTGGGGTGGGGGGGGGGGGGGGATCCACACGCAGAGAGAATCTATAATTGTGTCTCGTCCAGAAACAGAGAGAAAGAAAACACTGCTTAGGGGTGTGTATGGGAGGCCAGAAGAAGACAATGTTAGGGAGACGGAGAGGGGAGGAAGACAGGAAGAGAGAAAGAGAGGATGGCGGGCGGGGGGGGGGCTTGGAACTTAAAGTAATGTGTATGTAAAGGCAGATGGAGAGAGTGGGTGATGGAGAATGAGGAGTGACAACAGACTGAGACAGGAAGAGTCAGTGGAATGCTGTCAGCTGTGGAGAGCTAAGATGGTGGCATGGGGGGGGGGGATGTGGTTACCCAGTGCTGGCTCCTTCTTGCTTTCTTTCTCTCTCTCTCTTTCTCTCTCAAGGATTTATTTTCATTTATTAGGAGGACAGGAGTTATTCAGTGTTGCTAAGGTATTTCAGGGCATGATCATACAGTATAAAAGATGCCCCCCCCCAACCATATTTAGTTTGGCTTCATCCCTGGAGTGCAGAGGTGACTGTAAAAAAAAGGCCTTAAGAGTGAACACAGCAGAAATCCAACAGTTACATAACTCCATTCATTTATGAATTCTGAGGCCGCTTGGGCTGCATCAGCCCGCAGAATGCAGACGTTCACTGTCACCCCAAGCAGCGCGGGTCCTGGACGTGGTGGGGCTGTTCCGTCTCTCAGAATAGCTGCACGTTGTGGGGAACGCACAGATTTTCATCTGAGACACGGGGTCAAACCGCAGGAGCTCAGGTTCACAATAATAAATTCATAAAATGCTATCGATGACCCACGATAATGACAGGAATACAAAATGGGTTCATCGGCACAGGATAGGAATTAGCATTGCTCATAGTGTGTTTAGCCTCGTGTAAGAGGGATAGACTGCTGCACTGCAGTCAGCTCCTCATAAATCACACAGGAACAGCTTCCTTTGATAAGGGAAAGGTGTAGCTTCCCCCTCCCTCACAGGGTAAGACATGCATAATCTACACGCAAAAAAAATTTAGGTGTTTCTTGAAGCAGCTCTCAGCTCTGAAGAGCAGCGCTGTCTGTAAAGCTGGGATTCTGTGACATCACAGCACAGATCCGTGATATGACATGTCTCCTGCGAGTTCTGCCACGCACTTCAAGAGTGAGTGATGTGTTTTTTTTTTTCTGAATTTGTTATGGCCCAATACAGAAAACAGATTGGTTTTGACAGCAGGATTTCCACAAAGCACAGAGGGAAGGTAAAAGACAGCGGGGGAGGCACTAACAATGGCTGCCGGTCCAATTTCAAGGCCATTATTCTCCAAGCATCGCCCTGAAATTACATGTTAATCATTTGGCACCTCTGGCTGCCCTGTGCTATACACGCCGGCTTTGTAAAAGATGAAATTTCGATTGCCACATTTCATAATCCTCTACTCCACGTTTGATTAACATTACCATAAGAATGTTTCTTTTCAGGTTTCTTGGAATTATTTGCTGCTGAAGCCTTCAAGTAGAAAATTTTCTGTAATTTTCTATGTCTGATTGTCTGTGTAAGTAGACCTTGTCAGTCAGAACTGATATGATCAGAATTCTTAAGAGGTAATTCTGGAATTCTCTGTCACATCTGCAGCTGGTCAGGGAAATGTCATGGGAGAGGCAGGATTTCCGCCTGGACAGACGTCGTTGTGACAGCAGGGGGCACTCTTTCACTCTGGTGAATTTCAGTCAGTGTTCTGGAGGAGGTGCCAACTCCCTAGGGAGAAGTTTCACATGGTCTGAGCCCATGGCCTTTGTCTCCAAGAGTAGGAATGTTAACTTCAGTTTGGACAAATTCCAAACCTGACTTGACCTGACAAAAGATCCATTTGCTCAGTACAGTGAACCCTTGCATCATTACATGCATTACCTTGAGAAAGTACCTAATTCCTAGATCATGAAAGCTTAGATCATAATGGAAAAATAGACATTTGTATTGCTTATCTAAGGATAGCTGAATAAACCAAATGACTTGTTCAGGATAAAACCCCACATACAAAACTTTCATCAAGCATTATCAATCATTAAGTGTGTAAAGCCGTGTATGCAGCAGGTGATTAGACCTAATTAGTCCTCATGGCAACAGCCATATTGCCATTGTGGGATTAATTTCATGAGGAAAAAAAAATGAAAGACAAAGTCAGGTGGAGGTGAAGGGAGGTCAGGAGAAAAACTCTTTAAAAAATTCCAGTTGAGTATCTGTAGCAGTTGCTAGCTGTCAAGGCTGGTGTTAAAGTGAATGCTATAAATAAACAGTGTAATCACACTGCACACGCCTCACAGACCACACTGGAGTCATTGTGGAGATTCTTGGAGTGTGGTCAGGGAATCTGGGAGATTGCCATCTAATAAATACTATGGCAGGAGTTGACAGGGAGGCAGTAAAGCTGTTATTACAGGAAGCCCCCCGTGGCCTGTCTACAAGGGCTATGGGGGCCTATACAGGAAGGGTCAGGATATTAGGGAGCATGTGTGGTTTGTGTGTGTGTGTGTGTGTGTGTGTAAGAGAGAGAGACAGCACAGAGAGAGAGAGAGAGAGAGAGAGAGAGAGAGAGAGAGAGAGAGATGTACAAGAAATCATTAATCTGTGTCTGGATCACAGGGGTAGTGAAGCACACATTTCTGGCAGAGAGCTGTGCGTTTTGTCTATTGTGTTCAACGTAGGCCTACTATTTTTATTATACGATTTGGCAGCGGACGAACCTGATAGTGTTGAAATCTTCAGGTGTGTATGCTGGCTTCAGGTTTCTGTTTAGGGATTTGTTCCAACACAGGGCTACCGTCATCGTCACCACCCCAAAGTAATACTATACAATGCAACACAAAACCACACGTCCATACCCTCTGACATGCTGAGAGGAGTAAGTGTACCGTGTGTGTGCGCGCGCGTATGTGTGTGTGCGTGTGTGTCAGCAGGACTGATATTATTGCCAGAAAACAGGAAGAGGCATGCTCTGTCTCTCACCTCTCTGTAATACAATCATAGTTCTGCTGCAGTCAAACACAGCACAGCACAGACACAGCCAAATGGTGAGCACCCCTTATTTAAACACAAAGAATACAGGTTCACCAGTCACAGGGGACATGATCACTATTTGATTATTCAATTAGATTATCATTGGTCTGGGTATAACAGGTCAAAATATTTTCATTAATTCCCTGCACTCTATTATAGCTGCACTCAATTATCGAATTTAGTAAATTTAGTGCATCACGGACAGTCAAATTGCTGTCAGAACCTGGACGAGAATATTCCATTTAGTGACATAGTGGTATAATTACATTCTCCTTGTCTGTTATCAAAATGAAGTACTGAAAAAAAAAAAACGAAATTATAAATGTAATTTATTTTGTGTTTTTTTTCCTGTGACTGTTAACAACTTATTCATGTTTATTATACTTATACATTAACTTAGATCATAATCTCTTGATTTACCCAAATTTAGAATAGTTAATTGCAACAATAGTCTCTGCAACAATAACACTGATTGTAATAATAACAATAATTTGTATAAATGTATTCATAATTATCAGTAATTCAAAATTCATGTAAACAATTTAAGGGTATCCTGGAGAAAATCTGAGAAAGACAGATATTTGGAAAATGAAGACTTTGTTTTCCACAGGTCAATATGGGAATGAATATTAATTGTCATGTGTCCTTCCATATTAAATGGGGTGATAATGAATATGCTGATGCCGTATTGACCTGACAGGAGAATCCTTATGTTATCCAATCTTCCAGTGCCTATATGGCCAGTTAAACCTTAGGAGATACAGTCAAAAGTGACAAAAGCAATAAAATTACATCCCTATCTACATTCTACAAAGCAAAGATCACAGTAATTCTTCAAGATCCATCAAATTTATTCCACCCTTCTCTCTCCTCTCCTCTCTCTCTCTCTCTTTTTCTTCTCCTCCTCACTCCTATCCTCTACCCTCTTCTCCTCTCTCTCTTTCTCTGCTGTCCTCTGTGCTGCTCTGTGCTCTGAACTCCAAGTGCGGATTAAAGGTGTACAAACAGGCAATATCGTGTGGCTTAGAATAAAGGGTCAGAGCGGTCACCTGCAGCATTGTATTAAAACATCACCAGTGACTACACGGCAAAGAAAGTGGTGTCAGAAACAGAAGAGGTAAGCAGGCAGGAGAGAAGGAGGGAGAGGTAGTAGAAATGTGCTCACCAGGTCCTTGGAGGTGCCTAACCTCTTGAGCCCGTCCAGGGGCAGCAGGTCAGCTGAGTCCTTGTGCGAGAACTGGGTGGCCTGTTTGAGGCGCCGCTGCTGGTGGAGGATGGCTTTGTCCCTCAGCTCCAGCTCGCTCTTCTTAGTCCCGCTCATGGTCGCTCGGAGTCGCAGCCCAGGGCACTACAGCCGCCGCAGGATCTTAGCACATCAAAGAACACCGCGCAACGCGAACGCAGTGCGCCTCTTCAGTGCCAAGCAAGGCCGGGAAGAGCGCTGCGTGTTAGAGTGCGCCGTGGAACAGCGCAGCACAGCGCGGGGCGCTAAAGCAGAGCAGAGCAGGAAACGGCGTAGCACAGCACAGCACAGAACAGTTTAGTTCGGCTTTTCTTCTCATGCGCGCAGGACATTAATCCTCTCTCACACGCTCGCTTGGAACAGGTGTGCTTCTCTATTAGAATATCCTTCCCCCTCAAGGTCTCCTTCACACAGAATGTCTCCCTCTTCGATCTGAAGTTTTATTGTAGTGTTATTGTCCCCCAGCCAGCCGTGTTTTCCCCAGTGTCACTCTCTCGTCATTGTTAGATTTATGATGGTCATATTACGAGAGGGAAGTTCTCGTCGGGCAGGCTGCTTCTCTCAGACAGCACTGTGTTCAGTACTTCCCTGTCTGTGCAGTTTGTCCTTGCAGCGTTGCAGATGCAAACTGCTCGCTCGCTCTCTCTCTCTCTCTCTCTCTCTCTCTCTCTCTTTCTCCTCTCTCTCTCCTCTCTCTCTCCCTTTGTCGCTCTATCTTTCTTGCTCTCTCTCTGCAGCTCCCAGGGTGAGGACGTGCTCCTCCTCCATCCCTCCCTCTATCGCACACACTCTCTCACTCACGGGCACACACACCTCTCCTCTCCTCTCCTCTCCTCCCCTCTCCTCTACTCTTCTCTCCTGTCCTCCTCTTGGCGCACGTCACCCTGGGGAGGGAGACGGGAGTAGAAAGCATCAGACTGGAAAACAATGTTAGCCCGCTGCTCGCTGTTTAACCCCCTGCCCTCCACAGCAAACGATGTGGCTCTGCTACACTGCTCCTAATGCTGTTTATTCATCCCCATGGTTATAATAGCCAGCATTCGTACTCTTCCTGACCCTGCACCCACAGCAGTCAGGGATTTCCTGTACCTTCTCTCAGTACCTGTATGCTCCTGAACTGTTCTCCTCTGTGTCCCCCCTCTGCCCCTTTCCTAAGCTCCCCTGGCCCACTTGCGCCACAGGGTGCATTTTAGGAGCAGGGCTGTAACAGAAGGCAATTTGTTGCTTTAGGGACGCATTTAAAACAGTTCAGAGAGCCTAATTGACGCTGATGGTGCGTTTTTTTGTTCCCCAGCATTATGATTGCCTGTGTGCTGGTTCATGCCCATCACTTGTCCCCTCCAGCCCTCTGTACACTCAAGACAGGCCCTCACGCTTCCTGTAAGCACCCTGCATCCTTCTGTCAATATCAGTGCCAGTGTTTATTCCTCATAGACAGAGAGAGAGAGAGAGAGAGGGGGGGGGGGTGCACAAATGACTGATAAAAATCAATAGACCACATGAATAAAATAAAAGGCTACTGCATTATGCATTATGCACCATGCCTTTTGTCTCCCTTCCACCATTTGTTTAATTGCTTAATGGTACTTCACTGGAACCAAATACTCAGAGCGGTTCAAAAAAGATTATTGTTTTGTTGTGAAATCCAAATGTCCTTCTGTTATTTTGAGCATGGAGAAGCAAGGTGGTCTTGAGTAAGGTACTTTATCAGAGGAACTCCAACAGAAACCAACAGGGCTACATAATGTGTTGGATATGAGGCATTTACATACTGTGAAATACCAAGAAGATAAATTACAGTAATAACAGAGTTTCTCTCTGCTCCCATAATACTGATTGGTCGTTATAGATTTTATTACATATCTACATTCTGTCTCATTAGGCTGGTTGTGGCTTGGTTTCCCGGCGAAATAGTCAGGCTATCAAAGGACGAAGCAGTCAGTCTTTAGAGCAACTTCTCTGTCTAAAATGAGGAAACATTGCCATCTTCTGGTATTTTGTAGAATGATCCTCGTTTTGTCCCGTTATTATTTATTTTTTTGGTTTTACTTCATGTTTTTCACATCTACATGGTGTTACATCTTAACTCATACACTTACCTCTTCTCTCAGATTTTTTTCTTTCTTTGTTTCCTCAAATTATAATGTTCAGCAAATCGGTTTTTAAAAAGTACATTACAGTAGTCAAGTTGAATAGATTATTTGTGATTTGATTGGAGGAATTCACTCTGTCAGGTACTCAAGACAAGACAGCAGTAATGGGACTGATGAAGCACCTGAAAAAAAAGATTTTAGATCTAGTATTTAACTGTTATTATTATTTATCATAATTATTATTTTTAGATCTTTGGTATGTTTAGCTGACATTGAGCAAGCACATGAGAGTGGACTGAGATAAAGGCTGGGGTTCACTTGTCTACTGGATGAAGTAACAAAATAGAATACATAACCGCCATTTTGTCATTACGATTCCCCATAACTATCTGAGCTAAGTGAACATAATTAAATTTTCCTGAATCCATTGCAGTGTGATTACATATGCCACAACTGTGAATACTGAAAACCTTTTTGCAGACTAAGAAACTAACACATAATAAAACACCCAACAAATGAAAACCTGTCACTTTAAGACATAATTCACAAGGTCCACTCATGCCTGCCAGGGTAGGGGGTATGTGAGGGCCACTTTGCTGTTTGAGTAACCATTAACACAGAGACTGAGCCAGAGCAAAGCACCTGTATATAGGGGGATACCGTGTCTCTGACTATTCACACTGACCAATGGGACCATTGGGAGGACCAAAGTAGTACTATTTTTAAACATTTTGGAGAGCTCTCACATGGTAGTGCTCTCTCATCAGTTCAATTTTGTGCTGCACTTTGAGTTTCAAATACTGTACGGTGAGTCGACTTGGATGAAAAAAAAAAAATTAATGTATTACAGTATACTCTCCTTGGTCCCATTTATGTGCTCAACTACTGGATGATTGTATGAAAAAGTGTACAGTGGAGATTGCACAGTCCATCTGCATTGTATGATTTTACCATATGACCTTGGTTGGTGGGGACACTGAATTTGTGCAAAGCGCAGACCCTTCAGTGTTGAGCTCTGTAATGTGTTTGGGCAGCATGCTAGAAGTCACTGTGGCCTCAGGCCATGAGGCCTTCATCTCTGTTCTGCCCGCATTTGACTGGAACAACAACAGCAACGTTCTGCCAATGTGAGGGTCTCTGTCGTGCTGCGCTTGCAATCAAAACAATCCATTAACGCTACAATAACGCCGCAATAAGCTAGCTTTACTGAGCTGATAATGATGCACGCAGATATTTAACAAGCAGAGAACACATTTTCAAAAGCGCTGATAAAAACCTCAAAAAAACCTGAAAACTTTGTTTTTATTTTAGAAAAATAATAATCTACCCAAATTGTTGCCCCCATACACAAAGAAGACGGGGAATATACCATTGATACAAGACAAAACTTGGGATCCTGGAGACCATGACCGTAAACTCAGTACACCCCAGTGGCAACAGAGGAGAGGATTTACTCCAAATCTGAGAGAATGATAGCCAACAGGGACAGAGGAAAAAGAGGGTTTAAAAGGATGAACAGGTGTGGGAAGAATGTGAAGGGCTTGGTGGTAGTAAAACATCTGAATATGCAGCATGAGAGGAATTCCTGCTCCAATACTCCAACAGGACAGAGACAAAGACCAAAGGATGAGGGAAAATACAGTGTGAAGGGCATCCCGTTTGGACACCCCAAGAGACTCTCAGTTTTGAAAGCCAATAACAGTCCGCAGGAAAGGATGAGAATGGGAGGGGTGATCCCAAACAAGATGGCAGTAGCACGCTGCCATCAGGGCACCAGCGAGAATGATCCCGTTCTAAGAGAACCCCTCACATAAGAAGAGAGAGGAAAACAGGGAGGACAGAGGGAGAAGAAAGCGAGGAGAGGAAGAGAACATCCTGCCTTATGTAACAGAGTGGAGACCAGGAGGACCCCAATACACACAGCCAATAATGCAGAGGAAAAATGAAGATGGGCCAATCAGGCTGGATCTTCCGTGGAGACAGAAGAAGTGAGTAAAATGGTTACATTTTCTGCCTCTTCCCTGAGTTCAGTCACGTCGCGGACTACCTCTAAAGATAAAAACAGCTGCTTGTGCAAAGTTCCAACGCAAACAACACGTACATCAAAACAAAGAAGAAGACATTAATTAAGAACAGCCCAAACGCAAGGGGCAAAAAGTTAACAATGAGGCCAGCACCGTCCTGTTTGCTTATATTCACAGCTTGTGTCTCAGATCTCCACATCGTAATCAAAGAGTGCCCTGCTGCTCCACAACCAGCTGCAGGTCATCATCTTACACCGGAATACAACCCCCTGCTACCCAGATCTAACCCCAACTGTGCATCATCAGCCACCCAAAAAGACCCAGGGCAGGGAGAGACTTATGAACGCTCTGTCTCTGCAGCTCTCGCCTGCCTCCTCTGGTGCTTAAGATAAGACTGAACTGTCAGGGCACAGGGAGAGCGGTTGCTCAGATAGGCAGGGCGGTGCTGCAGCTGTCCCCTGTCCCTGAAGCTGAGGAACAAATCCTAGTGGAGAACAGGCACCAGGAGTTCACCAGGGTCTCCTCCCCACTTGGCTATACAAAGCAGCATACACACATGCACAGGTGCACAGTCTCTGTCTGTCAATTTAATACACTTTCAATCATCATTACAAAATACTGTTGAATCATACTTGGATAATGCTTTAAAGACGTTACTCCAAAAGACTGCAGTAGTCCTTGGATGACGAAAAATGACATTGGCGGGAGAACTGGAGACTCTCACAACGACAACTAGGTTCTAAATGGCTAAAACTGTCTGCGATATCAAAATGCATCTACCGCAGTTCTGCTTAGCTACAACAGACCAAAATGCTTGAAAATAAAACAGACAACAGCACAGCTTCCCTGAACATATCCTTTATTATTCTAATACCCAAGGCATCAGTGGGAAATCGACTCAACAGCATTTGATGGGGGTAAATGAAAACAATCGCCTCTCATCAAGTCATACAAAGGAAAACAACAAAGAATGAATTTTCTCCCCATCTCAGCAACGGAAAAACACTGCTCTCAGAAAGGTTATTACCACATAAAAGATGTTTTTAGTGTTCTCAAACTAAAACTTTAGTCTTCTTGTACAATTTGTCCTCAATAAGGCCACTATTCACCCCCACCCCCCCTCTCCAGAGTCATAAAACAGCAGTTTTGGCCAGTAGCTAGTAACATAATACACTTTATTTAAGTACAGATTTGTGCGTTATGCTTTGTGCAATATCTTCAGACGTCAGGAAAACTGATGAGAATTCAAATGTAGCAATTTTAATGAGCCCTTTGCTGTAACTCCAGCTGAACTTATGTCAGTTTCTCAATCACGCTCTCAGTTAAACTGAAACAATCAGGCCTTTCCAACGACTCCCATTCATTCCAGGAATACTTAAAAAAATCCAAACAAATGAACAATCTTTCCACTGCATTTCATATCTTAACCTAATTTATCCAGAGTCTGTATTATAATACCTAAAAAAATCTCATTGCTTCCCTCTACAAAAGCAATGCTAAAGAGAAACATATCAGATCATGATCATTTTCCAGAAGATCTCACCTTGGAGAGCTCATATCAAAGGGATTAATCATTCAGATAGCTGGAGTGACCTCATAAGTGACAGAAGTTTGAATTCTCATAAGCCAAGTCTTGTGGTAAGCTGCTCAACTGCACTCTGTAGGATTTTTTTTTTCTTGCCAGAAAACGGACAGTGTAAAACCAAAGGCTAGTCTTGCAAGACTCCAGCTGTACCATCAACACTGTTGTGTGAGAGATAACACCTCTGTATGTTCAGATGCAAGTATCTACATTAGCACTGAAGATTTGTTTCTGCAAAACTGGAAACACATTATCGATTTGTGCAAAACTTTTTTCCTTTCATGTAAGGAAAGAGGCTTTTCTTCGTAGTGAATCAAAAGGAATGCTCTGTGTTACCCCCACAACATGTGGGGGGAGACATTTCAAGCAGTTGCAGCTTCCTAATGCACGAGCAGTGGCCCCAGAACACACCTTAGGAGTGTTAAGCCCCCATAATGGAAACTAGTTATTCTCATTTTAAATTATTGTTCTTAGGTTATTTTCATACAAGACATTTACAGTACATGATTCTGGGACCCTCATTTTGTCCAAGCAGTTAAGTTCAGCATCTTGTTTAAGGGTATATCAGCACTTTGCCACTTCCCCTTCCCCCCCACCCTCCCCCAACACGGGATCTAAAACCCAAGACCTTCTGGTTACCAGTCGAGGCTACGACCGCTACCCTCACCACAGCGAGGTGAGAGAACAAGCACCGAGACCTTGCTGTGGCGTCTAATCGGTGCATGCGGCACATAGCCCCCGCCCCGTTGCCGAGCCGACGGCCGCGGGGACGTGCTCACAGGACGCGCTCACAGAACATTGGGGAGATAGAGGGAGCAGAGCAGCATGTTCTGCCCCAGGGCCGGGAAGCGGCGGAAGGCCTCCCAAGCGTCGGAGAAGATGTTGTACTTGAGGAACACCCGGTGCTCTAAGCTGGTGGGCAGGCTGACGTCGCGGCTCATGATGTAGATGCCGTCGTTGTGCAGTGTGCAGGTGAGGTTGAGCCCCGACTTGGAGGTGTTCTCCTTCAGGTGGAGCCACTCGCCCGTAGTGACGTTGTAGGACTGCACCGTCAGCATGTCCTCCGTCTGGCTGGCCCGCCGGCGCTCGGGCTCCAGCTCGTGGGTGTAGCCCCCGACCAGGTAGATGGTGTCCTCCACCGAGAGCATCTGCTGCTTGCGCACATGGACCGGGCAGGAGCGGAACGCTGTCCAAGTGTCGGAGGCTGGGCAGTACCGCAGCACACTGGTGTTCCTGTCTGTGTGGGAGGGATGGAAAGAGGGAGGCACTGGAGCACTTGTGGAACATACACGTGCACTCAGCTAAACTCAGAGGCCCCAGTAAAACCGTACACAGTAATGTTTTCTTCCTCTACTATTGTCAAACACTCATTACATTACATTATTAGCATTTAGCAGATGCTTATATCAGTTACGGTTTCTTTTTTTAACAATGCTATCCATATATATAGCTGGACATTTACTGAGGCAATTGTGGGTTAAGCACCTCTCCCAAGGGTCAGTTAGGAGTCCTGCTCCTTAACCACTATGCTACACTGCCACCCGAATGTGACCCGCAATGCACACTCAGAATGTGACCTGCAACGCCCCTCCCCCCCAGGGATGTCTAACGCACTCTGACCTCTGGCGGTGTAGCCCCCCATGACGTAGATCATTCCCTGGCACTCGCAGGCGGAAAATTCCGCCAGCGGGTCGGGCAGCGAGGACACGCAGGTCCACCAGTCCTGCTCTGGGCTGTAGCACTCCACCGTGCCCAGACACTGTCCACCCACCGCGTACAGCTTCCCACTCACTGCCAGCAGTTTGAAATTGGACCTGTGGGTTGAGGAAGAGGACTGTTATTGCTGTTATCAACTCCTGCCATGAATCACTTGCTATTGCGTCGACTGTATCATTATTACTGGGTGGGTATTCTGATGCTATCTATCCAGTGTAATTTAATTCCACTTAAAGGAGTCTAAAACAGGATGGACAATTGTTCATACTAACAGGATGACTCAGCAAGGGATCAGGCACTAGGGGAGATAGCACAGGAAAGACTTGAGAGTTTCCAGTGGTGCTGTGCTTTTACTGACACAACCAGCTATTTGGGCTGCCTGACACTGAATCACTTGGTTATTGTTTGATTAAGTCATACCTCTTTTGGTTCAGGGGGGCCACCTGATTCCACTCATTCCGACAGGGGTTGTAACAGTGCGCTGCTGATATCTCCTGACTTGTCATTCTGTAGCCTCCAACGATGAACAAATAATTGTCCAGGACGGCGGAACCATACCCTCTCACATTGACCATGTCCGAGGGCAGGTTGTTCGCTAGCGGCTTCCAGCGCTGCTCTAGCTCTCCGTAACGAAGCATGGACCACGGCTCGTCCTGATCAGCCAGGTCTAGACAGGTTCCGATAAAATCCCCAATAGCAACCAGGGTAGCGGTGCCCTTCATGCGCATCTCCCTTACCTGGCTGCGGAGGGAAGCCGGGAGGTTCCGGAACTCGGATCTCCGAAGCATCGGGTGGTAATGACAGCTCATGAATTTGAGACACGCATTCCTCAGATCCTGAGTTCCGTATATCTCGGAGAGATTATACAGTTCCACACAGTTGTCCTGCCTGATTTCTGACAGCAGTAATTTTAAAATTGAAGTCACTTGCAAAAAAGATGCCGTCTCAATCAAATCCTCCAATGTCTCATTGACAACCTGCACTTTTGAAGTGTTAATGAACTCCAGGACCAATTCCAGGCCGGGTACACTCAATCCCTGCAGCTGCACCGAATCCTCTCCGGACTCCCGCATTCCAGAACTGTACAGCGCACGGAAGTAGTCGCTCTTCTCAATCAGTTTGCTTTTGCTCACGTTGTACGTTTTATCATCCATTACGATTGCAATAATCTGTTCTGGTGATGACATCTTTAGCGTTTGTTTGTAGTGTTGAACGCCCTCCCTCTTTTGTTGTCACACTATGCGACAGGGTAGGGCTTCTGGAAAGATGGGTCCGGGTTATCCCAAAGTGGATGTGTCCCTCGTTTACATTTTACAAGCGCAGAGTAGGTCTGCTACCCCTCAGTCAGAAAACAGGCCTATATAAGGTAATGCTCAGCCCATAGATCCACTGATGGATAATAGCTATTAATAAAAGCTAACTAGCCAGCTAGCTAATTCAGTTTCTGCGACGTAGGCAAAAATGAGCAAGCTTGCAAACAAAATAGCTAACGCTACCTATTTTAATGCATGTTTAGTGTAAGTTAAGACAGCTTGCATGCTAGTTTGCAAGCTATGTTTTGACTGATAATTTGCATCATACTGACAACAGTTATTCTAAAATAAAAGATTTTCTTTTATCAAGGTTACCGTGTTCAGTTCATCACAACATTCCCATTTCATTCCCAAGAACATCTTCAGCTATTTGAATGCAAATTAGTTCCTATTTTGATCCTGGCAGCAGGAACGTCACTTCTTCTTCCGCTAGTACTTGCCCTACGGCAACAGTGGGAGCAGGAATAATAAATACTACGGTACACAGCTATACACAAAGTTATATAAGGATAATTGTTGTTATATATTATGATTACAGTATGGTTAATATTGTCAGCTATTTTCTTAAAACTAATAATTACAGTGTACTAACTGTGTACTGCAAACAGATTTCGCTACAGTCTACTTCAGTAATATAACATTAGCTAAAGTTGTCTTCGCTCAGTATATTTAAAATACCTAATTTCACAATCACCATCATTGCTGTAATGTTACATCCACCGTGTTGTTATTGCATTTCAAAACCAGGTAAATTACTGGGAATTAATATTGTCCCATCTCTGATCCCATACTTTGATGTTGTTTCGCTTTGTTTGTAATCCGAGTGGACACATTTCCGGTTTATAAATGAAAGTAAACGAACAGGTCAATAGCTATAAATCTGCTCTAACAAAGATGTTTTTATACAGACTTTAGTCATCTCACTATGTAGGCTGATGCCTTTGAAAGTCTTTCTCTTAGAGATTACTTCAATATTTTTTATGTTTGAAGGGGACACAAAATACCGACGGACACCACGCGAATGTATTTTTAAAATTTGAAACGCTCCGTAAAAAAACCGCTTCCAGCACACGTGCAACTTTTTACTACGGATTATTTTATCTATTTGACAGAATGGGAGATCAACCATTAAGAGTGTAAGTTTAAACATCACTCAAATCCTTTCGTACCAGCTAGCTGCTTATTAACTATCAGGATCGATTTCGCTAACTTAGGTACCTTACCAATAATGACTGCAGGGTTACATATAGTTACCTGGTTTAGCTAGACTCTAGTTGTCTTGCAGCTACAGGTGCTTAGCTAACGTTGGATTGCAGAAGTACCCAATTTAGCTAGACTATAAGTCGTGCAGGTAGCTATCTACTGAGCTACCAAGACTATTTCGACATTTTGATAATCTGTCAATTCTACGCAGCTAGTTAGTTTGCTATCTGCCCATGCAATTAACTAGCGAGACTAGCAGTATATTAATTAGCCAAACTGCTAATGCTAGTTACCCATAACGCTGTTGGCTACGGATAATCAGGTACACAATGACTAAATATTTGATGGTTGAAAGAAGGCATGCCAAAGCTGTTTATTATAGAACATTGCAGATAACGTCATCTTTCATGCTACTATAGGGTGAGGAAAACATTTTATATTTACAGTTGTCCGTAACTTCGACCACAAAAGCGAAGATTCGCCGCTGTACCATGCTCCGTAGTTTGTCAGCTATCTTTCGTCTAGCTAGTTTTATAAATCACGCAATTTTGTAATGAGAAAAGAGTGGCTCGTCGCAGGTCAGTTTCTCGATACAAGTGGCTATCCCGCCAAGTTCAAATTCGTGTGCACAGTTACATTTGAGGAAAAAGTGTGCTTTCGTGTTGAATTAGTTTATAACTCCATCGATTTAGCTAGTTAGCGAACAAACGTCCAGAACACTGCAGTAATTGGTGCTCTTAGCAAGCTAGTTACCTAGGTTTCCTACTAGCAGCAATGGCGCGCAATGATGCAGTCAGCTAACTGGACCGCAGTAATCTTCTGAAGTCCGGTCCATTTCGCTGCAGTACACACCACAAGACTGAGTCTTGTGCCGAGCAGCTATTTGGAGAAAAGAATTCTGACAAAGAAAGCACTTTGTGATGAGGAGTGACATCACCGATAGTATATCGTACTGAACGACACCAGATCTTTTTACCTCGTCTGGTTTTGATGGAGTTGATTCTGCGCTCTCTGGCTAATGTCTGACATAGAAGTGTTGGGCTGTTCAGCTTCCTGGTGACGGTCCAGGGTTGCAGGGCCTGTCACGTACTTGCCCCATCCGGTAGTGGTTTTAGCAGAGAAATGACGGACAAAGATTCCTGACCATGTCACACCATTGCTATGACAGAATTGTCTGTGCGTTCCTCCTCACTGTCATTGTGGTGCGAGTCAGGGAGTGGACAATGAAGGTCATAACGGCCCCGTGATAGTGCTGCAGAGCCTGGTTGGTAAAATTGATTAAGTTTGGCATCTTTCCTTCTTGGGCAGGCATTCTGTCCCAGGCTCTGGGGTTGCTTTGGTGTCCTAAACCACACGTTTTCAATATATGCTTAGCCACTGAAGAGTAGCACCTTTAGTGCCTTTGTATAGATCCCACAAAGGCAAGTTCTTCATGGGGGTGCATGCAAATGGAATTGGTGCTGTCAGTAGTATTATGCAAAGGCACTGGGTTCAGTGACTTGCAACATGCCTGCTTTTTGGTCATTTGTCCTGTGGTGCTCTAGAGTGTAGTATGCCTGAATTCCCCTTACAAGGCTTTCTAGCAGCAGTTTTTGCCTGTCATGGATGAATCAGTGTGATGTCAGTGGAGGTGCGCCATCTCACCAGCCAGTTTTTAAAGGGAGTGAGATGGCCATGGCCTCCAAGACCTCTGTGCTTTTCGTCCATCCACCTCCTGTCTGTCTTAATGTTGATACAGTGAAATGGAACAAATAGTTGTGGAGGTAACAGAGGTGCTATTTGCGGTAGTCGACACACCACACTGCAGTCGTTTTGGAAAATGCAGAGCAGGGGTACAGAATGACATAGTGTTGATGATATTGTCCCCTTGCTGCTTGGTGGCTAATTTGACTGAATGCCTCACTTTAGTCACTGGGTCAAGACCCAGTCTTGTGGCATGCTGATTATTATTCTTACAACTAAGGAATCCTACAACCATTTGTTTTCCTCTCGCAGCTTGGCTTCTAGGTAAGGATGTCTGCTCAGTAAATGGATCACATATAAACTTACAGCGCAATAAAGAATAATAAAATTTGCCCTGGACAGCATGCTCATGCTTTTGAATGCATTTATTTAGTTACAGTCAGAGAATAGCTGTAATTAGAGTTCCAAATGCCTGCATGCTTGATGATGCTCATCCCTAATATGATTGAATGTAATGCCTGTGTAACCTGTTACTGTCTATTGCCGTTTAAAATAGGGGTATGTTTAGTTAGCTTAATTAAGTGGGTTATGCTGTACAATGTCAGTTTTCTTCTCTCAGATGAAATGATGGGTCTGCACATACATTTGTGTGTGTGTGCGTGTTTAGCCTAATTTATGATTGGCTCAGCACATTACACATACATAGAATCTACGTTTTTATGCTCTCCTTTTCAGGAATTCCAAGCCAACTTTATTGAATAAAAGATTTGTAAAATAATTCTCTTCTGCACTGTTAAAGATTTCCAACACAATGTTTTTCAGGCTTGTTTGTGGGGATGTTGAAGGGAGGTTTAGCGTTTTATTCAACCGGGTGACAACAATTCAGAAGAAGAGCGGGCAGTTTGATGTAAGTATGTCATGCTATTTTTAAAGCACCTGAATCTGAAACATTTCTACTTAATAATGATCAAAGTGTGTAATTTGATTTCCGTCTGTGAAGCTGCTGCTCTGTGTTGGAGATTTCTTTGGTTCTTCGCCGGAGACGCAAGTGGAGTGGGAAGCGTACAAATCTGGGGCAAAGAAAGGTAAGATATTCTCCAAAGTTCTTGAAACTTTTTCTTTTTTTTTTTTTACAGACAGAGATTTTTCACAGACATCTTTATGATCTCTAATGATGTTATTTTGGATGCAAAATAGTTTTAAAGTGGTTTCTTACAGAACATGATTAAAAATTTCATTGGAGTAATGTTGTCTGTAACTAGAATATTCCTAAACTTCATAATGGTCCTTCTGTTCCTAAAACTCTAGCACCCATCCACACCTATGTTCTGGGTGCAGCAAGTCAGGATACAGTGAGGTATTTTCCCAGTTCAGATGGGTGCGAGCTGGCGGAGAATATCACCTATTTGGGTATGTGAATTCCATAATATGATTTACCCTAGCACAGTGGGAGCATAGCAGACATTTTAAGGCGCATTGTCCATGTTGAATGGTCTGCATGTTTCATTAAATTATTTTACAATATGGGCTTTTGGCAGATGCTCTTATCCAGAGCAATTTTCATCAGTTACAGTTTTTTTACAGTGTTATCCATTTATACAGTTGGATATTTACTGAGACAATTGGTGGGTTAAGTACCTTGCCCAAGGGTACATCAGCAGTGTCCCACCAGAGAATTGAACCGGCAACCTTTTGGTTACGAGCCCTACTACGTTTCAGGTCGCAGGGGCGTCTTCACAGGGGTGTCGGGGCTCCAGATCGCCTACGTCAGCGGCAGAGAGGCCCAGCAGGAGCCGGTGCCAGCCCACTGCTTCACGGCCAAAGATGTGGCCGCCCTGGTGGCGCCGCTGGTATCCAGCTCCAAGTTCAAAGGGGTGGACATTCTCCTGACCTCGCAGTGGCCTCGGTGGGTGTGGCAGTACGGCAACAGTCCAGTAAGCGCTCTCCTCCCCGCTCTTTTCGCGCCTTTAACCAAAATATGTGTTATTGTTTCCTAACAAGGGGCACTCCCTGGATGGGAACGTTGTCCTGTGCGCACTGCCAAAGTAAATTAGTTTTGGAACAAACAGTGTCAGGACTTTTTATCTGGAGCAGTAATTAAAACCTGTTAACAGTTACTGCCCTACTAAATCTAAGGTTTTGGCACAGTGTCATGTCTCTTTAGCTTTACGTTTTCAGAACACAGCATTCCTTTTGATTTACTCGCATTTATTCTGTATTACACTGCATGATGTGGAAATCACAGATGTTATGTTATGTCATGTGGTGGTCATTCACATCCATCATACAAGCATGAGTCAGCATTCTTGCCTTTTGTGATTTGAAAAATCTTATTTCCAGCGAATGTTACCTTATGAAGGACCTTTATAGGTGAGAAGTGTTAGCATACTTTAATGTGAGCATACTTTAACACTGTAACAAACCGTATCAGTCAAATACTTATTTGAATGATACTTTGAGTTTTATTTCTTCATGAGTCTGACAGTCTCTCTCACTGCAGGACATAAACACTAAATCTTGTGGAGCAGCCTCTATTGCCCACCTGGCAGAGCAGCTGAAGCCTCGCTACCACTTCGCTGGATTGGAGGGGACACATTATGAGCGACTGCCATACAGGTATCATATAGGGCTAATTGAGGCAACAGTGTAACATAGTGGTAAGGAACAGGACTTGTAACTGAAAGGTTGCTAGTTCGACTCCCCGCTGGGGCGCTGCTGTTGTACCCTTGGGCAAGGTACTGAACCCAGAATTGCCTCAGTAAATATCCAGCTGCAGAAATGGGTAACAGTTAAAAAAATAATGTAACCTGTGGAAGTCACTCTGGATAGTAGCATCTGTTATATGCCAATAATGTACTGTAATGTAATTGGGCTCTCTGAGACCCCCACGTGCATGGTGCTTTTTGTCCCAGACGTCCTCTTAATGCATTTAAGTGCCTCTATGATTTTGTCTTTAAGCAGATTGTAACAGACTGGAGGTGTGGCTCAGAATCATTTGCTTTGACTCTGAGCTCTTTGTATTTGACAGGCAGTGACAAAAAACAGCTAAGCAAGTGCAGTGTGATTCCTTCTGTCTGTCAGTCAGTCAGTCGACCAACAGGTCACACTACGTTTAATTTCAGGAAAGCATCGCTACTACCAGAAATAGTTTCAGCTCCGGAGAATTTGTTTTGAAACACATTTGTTTCTTTGAAATAATGCGGCCGTTGTGGCAGGTCACTGTAACTGTTTAACACAGACTAAAGATCAGTTAACAGCTGAATGCACATGGGGAATTTAAATGAAGCTTGGAACAAAAACCAGTACACACTGGAAGGCCCTAGGAGTAAATCGGGTAGCCCTATTCTTAGCTGTCAGTGACTCTTTGCCAGAAAGTGTCCTTGTGTTTTTATAAGACTTTCTCTTGTTATGCTGTGTTGTATATGATGACAGGAATCACATGGTACTGCTGGAGAATGCACAGCATGTCAGCAGATTCATAGCCCTGGCTAACGTTAACAACCCTGCAAAGAAAAAGGTAAACACTGTTTCCTCTCAGTAAACTTATCAGAGGTCCGCAGTGCTGTACTTGATATATATATATATATCTGCACATTTGAATATTGAATAATAATGAATATTGATTAATAATCACTGATTATTTCAATATGAATCATCTGTAGTGACAAACAATTATGGTGATCCTCCTCCAGTACCTGTATGCATTCAGCATCGTCCCACTGAAAAACATGGACCCCGCAGAGTTGGTTAAACAGCCACAAGATGTCACTGAAAACCCCTACCGCAAGAGTCTGAAAGAAAGCAAGAAGGACAAGCCTGCTGCTGCAGCTGCCTTCCAGGAAGTACGTGCCAGCTAGCGTGACCCAGTCATGCCTCACCGTTTATTTCTGTGCTCCATAGAGTTGACTTGTGTTCATTTTAATACTTCCATCTGTACCTGTGCATCTCTTATATATCCCTTGACATTTTGGAAGGCAGCTGGATCAGTCTTTTAAATGGGATTTCCAGTTAATGTCTGTAATTCTCATTAAGTTTGCTACATCACATTCGGGGAGGTGAAGATGGATGATCTCTCACATTCACTGTGTACATGATCCATTTGGAAAGAACCATTTGCTCTTCTTTTAGAGTGAAAGACATTCACTTAAAGCAACATGCAAAGTGAGCTAATGTTATATTAGCGTGTGTGTGTGTTTTTGTGTACACCTATATAGTTGGCCGCAGTGTAACATAGTGGCAGGACTTGTAAATGAAAGATTGCCACTTCAGTTCCCCATGGGGGCAAGGTACTTAACCCAGAATTGCCTCAGTAAATATCTATCTGTATAAATGGGTAAGATTAACATTAGCGTCTGCTAAATGCCAATAATAATGTAATGTAATATATATGTGTGTATGCTCCACAGGAAGAGCCGGCCTCTCAGTTCTTCTTTGACCTGGGGAAGAAGCAGCAGCAGGGCTCAGTCAGGAAGAGGCATTCGGAAGGAGACAGACCCACCCAGCCCAAACAGCCACGCAGACCCCGTGAGTCAGTCAGCCCCTTACCCTATCGTTCACGCTAGACAAGAGGGACGACTCTTTGATTTTTAATTACTGGAAAATGTTATCTTGTGTAATCCGTAGTTATCTACCAGAGCATGACGAAGTTAGTCCCCTTTTATTCTGTTTCTGTTTAGGCTTGAGGGTTTAAATGCACTTTTTGGCAAACTGCTCCGATATATTTACAAAACAAGAAAGGAGCTTATCGTTGCCATCAGAATGCTCTGATCTGATTTTTTTAAACATGAAAGCATAGAGTGAGTAAGAGGAAATCCCTAGAACACTCCAGAGTGTTTTCCGTTGTGCTGAACTTTTGATACGTCAAACAGTTTTTTTCCAGAGGATCCCAGAGGTATAGCTAGCTTTTTTGGTAATGATAGCCCGACTCCCTTTTTTACTGCTCTGATGCTGTTCTCCTGCTCTGTTATAGTTTAAATGGCACCTGGGTTTGTTCTGCGAGGAAACAAAACCCTGTAGAAGTGTTCAGTTCCTGCCAAGCATTCATAAATATGCCTTGTAAGGGCTCAGTCTGTGCTTGGTGTAGACAAGTAAACAATAGTCTGTTTCCAGACTAGTATTGACCTTTCCTAGTCAGTTATATATGTAAAATGACCCAGGAAGTACACTACTACTGATAAACTCTCGGTGCTCTTCAAGGCAACCTTTCAGCTAAGAAATGTGCCTTAATATTCACAGGGGAATAATATTGCCTAACAGCCCCCTTTAAATGTCTGAAAAAAGTGGATCCATGGAAAGACTTGGCTTCCTTGGCCCTTGCACTCTGTCTCTGGAGTACAGTGTCCTTAGAGGTCCTCAGTCTATTTCGCCTTCAAAAACTGGTCTTCATGCTCGCAGTTAAAATGTTTTACAGTCCTAGAATACATTGCTGCTTTGTGACACTTGCCCGCCTCTGGCTGTCTCCCCAGCTCAGCCCACCGGACCCTGCTGGTTCTGTCTGGCAAGCCCAGAGGTGGAGAAGCACCTGGTGATCAGCATCGGAACTCACGTGAGTTAATGGCACACGGGCAGGTGTGCCAGGCAGGTGTGGTTTAGGTATCCACCCACAGAGTGCCCTGAGGCATAGTGAGATACATGGCTGCATATTTGCATAGTATTTGAGGGAATGTGTGTGCAGAAATAATTGAAAGATGTTGTAACTGTGGAATTTATCTTGTGCTCTGTTTTGTACCTAATCCTGGATAATCCACTATGCTTTGTCAAACAGAGCATCCTCTGTTGTTTTTCCTTTTTTAATAATTGCCACATTGCATATTCTAAACACATTTAACAAATCTGTTTGAAAATACAGTTTCTCTTCGTCTCTGGTGATTTGGTGTGTGTTTTTTAACCTCAGGAAAGCAGCTCTTGATAGGGAGAGAAACTTTCCCCAATTTGCAAGATATTAGAAATGGTTGGCCCTGTCAAAGAGAGTAGCTGGAGGGCTGTTATCTGCATCTTTGCAAGGAGACCTTTGAAGCCCTCTTTAGCTATTAGGTGGTACTTAATGACCAAAAATATCAGAGGGAAGCCCTCTGTTTCTGAGTCAGCGCGGGAGGATTTCCCAGAAATGACTTGTTTTGGGAAATGACCAGAGTTGTTGATTAGTTTTGGTCACGCTATATTCATAATCTGGGGCAATTATGCAAGCATAGTTAAGGTTATTTATTCAAATTTTGAGATATAGGTGTAAGATTATAGTGCTTCTAACTTCTGACCAGACATGGTTCAGAATCAGAGAACTGTTAACCTGATGGCCTTATTATCATAGTTACAAAGGAAGCTCCACACCTTGGTGCCACGCTACAGTTGGAGCCAAGAGCAATTGATTAAGGCAGGCAGCAGCCATCAAGTCTAGCATACAACCGGGAGTGGGCAATTGGCAACCATCACCACACAAAGACGCAGTCAGCATCAAAGGATCCCGCTTTGCATTGGGAACATAGGTTGATGCTGCAACAGTGTAAAACCTATTGTTTGTTGCCATTTGTTTCATGGTATAAAAGGCCGATCACGGTAACAGTTCTCTGAGTTAAAGCTTCGCAGGCAGAGATGCTGCCGGATTCCATCGCCGAATAAAGCTTTTTCTCCAAGCGCGCTTTTGGTCCGGTTCGTTTACTTTTAAAATTAGAACAAAATCCAACATAGGTATCCCTTGAATTCCTTTAATTATCCCTTAGTGTTTGTGTTATCAGCTTCATAGAGCAGAAAGTTCCTCTGTGAGGTTTCAGAAGTTGCTTCTTGTGGCGCAGTTGGTTGGTCTGGATGCGGGTATCCAGAGGGCAGTGGAGGTTTTTGTTTTGCATGTTTCCTGTACATCCATATACCAGTACTGTTTAACAGAAGGAAGTTTCCCTTTGTCCCAGAGGCAATACATTTAGTTAATCATAATGCATTACCTTTAACCTCTAGTTCTGACCTCCTCTAATCAGTATTCTAAAGCAATAGTCTCTCTAACATTTCCGTGCTGTCCAGTTTGTCTGCCTTTTCATCACTGCGGCTGACACGACTGTGGGTTTGTAAATTACCTTTTTTCATATTTGTGTGCTATTCTGCAAGTGTGTGGTGTGCATATGTATGAAATATCATGCCCTAATAAGGAAATTGTCCTTTGAGATGAATGGGCAGCACTGTAGCACAGTAGTGAGAAGAAGCAGGACTTGTAACCAAAGGTTGCTGGTTTGATTTCCTGCTGGGGCACTGCCGTTGTACCCTTGGGCAAGGTACTTCATCACCTCAATTACCTTAATTACCTCAGTAAATATCTAGATGTATAAATGGATAACATGAATATTGTAATATATGTAAGTTGCTTTGGATAAGAGCATCTGCTAAAGACAATAATATAATATAATGATACAATGTAATGTAATGCATGACCCATATTATGTCTGGGCACTAAGTTAAAATGAACATACAAATGGAATTTTAGTTTACTAAACAAATAATGTATATAAACGTCTGAATATAAATGTCAAACGAATATACATTTTATGTATATATGGTGACAACATTAGTAAGTTGAAACTCTTTCTCTGGTACATTTCACACTTCGGTTTTTCCTTCCACTTCAGCTGTCAGTCTCCTCGAACCTTGTTCCAGGCAAGGTCAAGCGCAGCGGCTTTGTTTAATTTCTCATGGGGAATTTCTCTAATCCCCTCTGTACCTGGGCTACCTGCAGCTTTAGATAAACTCATTTCCTTTCAGTCTGAACTGGAAAGGAAGTAGCCCGAGATGAAAGCTGCTGGCTCGTTTTGCCTGGCTGCTTTAGGCTGTGAACGTTGTGGGTGTGTGTGTGTATGTGTATGTGTGTGTGTGTGTGTGACTGTACATGCCCCCGGTCAGTTTCACATGTATGAAAACAGTATTTGCCTCATAGCCAAAGAAACAGACGGATAGAGATTAAGAAAACTTCCATTGAAGGGGTGACCCCTACATTCTACACACTGCTTTGAGTTATAGCCAGATGCCTCTTAACCGCTTAACAGTAGCTGTTTTACAAAGCAGGTTTACTCACTTTTGGTCAGTATTTGGCCAACTCTTTCTACAAGTGTTCTAAAAAGTTTGTTCCTGTAGTTTTTTATAGTTATTTGTCTAATAATCCATTCACTCTGCATTAAGTGCATTGTGAACATTCCTGCGTCTCTCCCCGTTGTCCTCAGTGCTACATGGCTCTGGCCAAAGGCTGCCTGACCCCAGATCATGTGCTGCTGCTGCCCATCGGACACTACCAGTCTGTGGTGGACCTGGCAGCGGAGGTTGTGGAGGAACTGGAGCGGTACAAGGCGGCCGTCAGGGACTTCTACAAGAGCCGGGGACGCCGCTGCGTGCTGTTTGAGAGGAACTACCGAAGCCAGCACCTACAGCTGCAGGTGCTGTGTCCCCATCCCTCCCCTGCAGAAGCACTGGCAGAGTCCGCTCTGTGAAGCGTTAACTCTGACTCCTGCAAAGGCTGCACACTGCCACCATCATACATTATTGCTTCTCAGTTTTGTTTTTTTCCCCTTATTACATGTAAATATACTTTGCATAGCCCAGATTGTGTCAGATCATGTCACTGTGTAGTTCCCTTTTGGTTTCCCTGTAATGTTGCATGTCTTTGTATAGCCCAGATTGTGCCAGATCATGTCACCGTGTAGACCATTTACTGTATTACTGTGCGCCACTGTGGCTGCTGCTCCACAGGGCTGGCTCTGACAGACCCCTGGTCAGTCCAGCAGCTCCACACAGATAACCTGCAGTGGGTCCGAGACAGTCAGGGTGAGCCTGTGGAGACACCAGGCCTGTCCCCCACTGGACCCACTCCCATTGTCACATCAGTTTAAGTCTGGAAGGACATGGCTGTCTGTCTGTCCAACATGATGAGAAATGGCTCTGAGGGAAATGGCATTTCCCAATGATGACTTACCATCACCAGTAATGTATATGCCGTGTTACACTGTAAAGAATGCGTGCAGGCCCTTTCACATACAGCATTTGCTTTTTTTGGTAGTTCATTGGATTAATGCTGTCTCTTTGCTGCTGTTATATAGTATATAACTACATTTCCCAACATGCAAGTATGCCTCTAAAATCACAGAAATCCTATTAATTGGGGGGCTACTTAATTAAGGTATTCACTTTGAATGCACACTGAGGTCAGGTTCAATCCCAGCCATTGATTAGGGTGGGTACATCACACAGGGTTTCCTTATCTCACCACTGTCAGGCACCCTGCAGCTTGGATGACCACAGCAGAGTAACACCTATCCTCCCTGACCGCTGTAGTGTGCTGTGTGACTTGTAGTGCAATAAATAGCTGTGTGCAAGTGCATTTGAGGACTCGGTGCTTGTTAGGGAATTCAGTGGCTGTCGCTGTGAGGTGAGCGCAATATACAGTTACCCATTCCAAAATAGATTTTACTTAAAGCACAGAAGGACAGGAGAGATGTGTTAAGAGTGTACAGCCCAGTGAAAACAGGGTAGTTATTTTGTCAATATGCAACTAGAAAAGTGCTGCTTTGTACATGCTCTGATTCATGTGTTATGTACAATCTGGGGCCACCAATACCTAATGGTTAAATCAGTAGTGTGAAATTGCAAATGTTGGTGTGCCTTTAATAGTCGTTGTGCAATATAAAAATAATCCACAGTATTTTAGTAAAAATGTATTGTAGATTTTTTCCTTTACAACCTTTGGTTTCCTTTACAACTGTTGGTTTCTGAAACCAACACTAGCGGTAACAGTAGTACTCCAGTACTGGGGAAATGAATGCAAAAGCGATTAGTGAGATTACCTCCTGGACAAAATGCTTTTACTGGCTGGCATTTCTGGCAGTATTAGAAGTGTTCTGAGTGTCAAACTGATGAATGTTTGAATGCCAGTGGTGTATGTGAAAGGGCTCTAGACGCTAAAGGGCTAACCCCTGTTGGAATTGCATTGATCTCTTATTGACGTGTGTGTGTGTGTCTGTGTGTGTGCGTGTGCGTGTGTGTTTGTGTCTGTATCCGCATGCATGCGTGTGTGCATGTATATGTGTCTGTGTGCACATGTATATGGGGGGTGTGTGTGCGCGCATCTGTATGTGTGTGTCTGTCTGTGCACATGCATGTGTGTGTGTCTGCATCTGTGTCTGTGTGCATGCACTTGTGGGTGTGTGCGTGTGTGTATGTCCATGTGCGCGCGTGTGTCTGTGTGTGTGCGCATGCGTGTGTGCGTGATGCTCTCCCAGGTGGTCCCGGTGCCTGTGGATCGGTGCAGCACAGACGACATAAAGGAGGCCTTTATGGTGCAGGCGCAGGAGCAGCAGATGGAGCTGCTGGAGATCCCGCAGCACACAGACCTCAAGCAGGTATCCTTCCCCACCTCAACCACCCTCCAGCACTGACTGGCCTTAAACGTTTGAGCCCTGGTCCGTTTTGTGAAGCAGTCTGTGCAGACGTGGAATTTCACTCGGTCGAACAAGGTCGTCAGCGTTTAATGTTTAGCTTTCTTGTTCCGTGCCTCCTCCTGTGTTTTCACAGAACACCCCCCCCCCCCCCCCCCCCCCATCACCCACCCCCCCGATTCCTTCCCATCTCATTCACTGTCATCATCACCCTTTTGTTTCTAGCATGCCAGTCTTATCACTGTTTATATTAATAGCACCGGCATCCCCGTCAATCGTCTTCCTGTTAATTTTACCATAAATTAGAAGTGCTGCTCTGGAGCCTGTGCCAGTGGGCTCACGTCTGTGAATTGCGTTGAAGAGTAATTAATTAAAAACTGAAATTGCATTTCCAGAGCTTCCACACCTTAAAGTGTTTGTGGAACATACAGAGCCAACACTCTTGAATATCAAAATAAATTAACTTTATTTAATGTTGTCATCCTCTTTGTCATGTTTTTTCTCCTTATTAGTGCCATTTCCAGAATACTGTTAATATACCGTTATTTGCTCTCTGTGTTGGCACCATTGGATAATATTGAAACCCTGTTAGAATCTCACTGTCCATAATGTCACATTTGTTCTGCACATCAAAGGAGGATATTAAGCAAGTTACATGGCATTTCTTAAGAATTAAGATGGTTGCTAAGATCAGAGTGGAAAAGGCTGCATGATATAGAACGCTTTGCACAGCTTGTATGCCAAATGCAGTTCCTGTAATATGAAGTGCCTGAGTGTCTGGGATTAATCTATCCTTTGTTCTTTTAATTTAAAGATTAATTTATCCCGAAAGAACTTTTAATAGTTGACTTCTCTAAAAAGTTCTCAGTATGTTTCAGATAAAATGAAATCTCTGGAAACTAGAGAGTGATGAGTGGTGATGCACATATGGGAATGTTAATGTGTGTCTGTCTGTGTACTCCAGATTGCCCAGCCGGGTACACCATACTTCTATGTAGAGCTGGACACTGGAGAGAAGCTCTTCCACAGGATCAAGAAGAACTTCCCACTTCAGTTTGGAAGGTAGGGCTTCCCATAGACCAGGGATGCCAATACCAGATGCCTTGCATGCCGGTTTTGTGCTCACCCCCTTTTCTTAAATACTAATTCACCAGGTCAGTTACACGATTTGGCTTTTTGAAATCGTACATTATGGCTGAGGATTGCTACCACAGTGTACTATGTAGTAAATGCATCAGTGGAAATGTATACAGCTAATCGGTGAATCAGACCCATTAAGCCATGGAATTGTTTGGCACCCATATTCTGCATTTTAATGTCACCACCCCACACACATGCTTCATGTGTGCTAGCACAATCAAAGTATGTAGCACATTGCACAGCCCCATGTGTTCTCCTCAGGGAGGTGCTGGCCAGCGAGGCAGTTCTGAACATCCCAACCCGTGCTGACTGGAGAGAGTGCAAGTACAGCCGGGAGGAGGAAGAATCCTTGACCAAGAAGGTTCGGGAAGAATTTGAGCCCTTCGACTTCACCCTGATGGACTGAAAGGCCAGCTTTCTGAGGACAGAGCAGGGGGCTGCGGTGCCGGAATTGGTGGCCTGAGGTCACATGACAGACTATTCTCTCGAGGGTCCAGCGAGGCTCCCTGGCAGACAGTGGTAACATGGGGGGGGGGGGGGGGGCGGGGCTCACTCACCCTCTCTGCTTTTCAGTGTCGTTGGTTGGATTAAATAGAGCACAGCTTCGGGGTACCGCTTTGCCACATGTTTTTTGAATTACTCAGTTGGTGGTCCCATCTGATGTGAAAGCAAAGGCTAAGCAAGGCTAATCTGAGCAAACCCTCAGATATTCCCCTTGTTACCTTGAACGCCATGGAAATAAGACTAGCAGTCGTGGATCCTTTTGTTGTACATAAATAAGTTGATGTTCTCTTTTCTATGGTTTTGTTTTTTTACATACAATCCCTGATTAAACCTGATTTTATGTTTGGAGATCAAGTATGATTTATTAATGATTAATGATTTCTTACAGGACTACTTGGCAATGACATGATCTTGCCAAATTCTACTCAAAGAATTTCATTGAACCTGGATAGCAAGGGCTTTGAGTGGTGAAATAAAAAGCATAGATGAAAGTGTTGAGTTGTGGACAGTGCATAAAAATGGGAACTTAGCAGGATATGAACACAATAAGAAAAAATCATGGTAAAATGAAAGACAGTCACAGAATCCAGTGGGTCTGGTCAGAGTACAATCACATAGAAGTACAGTGTGCAGAACTGACAAAAAAAAAAGTCCCCGAACAACAGCTTAGACATCAGGAGTTATAGTCTGCTATGTCCCTGATACCCCTTCTAACCAAATATATTACTCTTTGCCATCTTGTACAACCTCTAATGAGAAAACCTTGAGGTTTTGATAAAGGGGGCTTGTCATGTTATGGTCCTGATAGTAGCACAGTTACATGATATATGTGAATGTGTTTGGGCTGTATTAATGTATTAATTGCGCAGATTGTTGCATTCAACCCTTTGATGACACATAGACTCGAAACAATGCTGAAATTTTACATTTTTATATTCTTTAAAGAATATTCTCTTCTGCAGCTGATTTTGCATGAGCTTTCTTCCCTTACTGATGTTTTAGAACTTAACCCAATCTTTTCCCTTGCACCCATTCACAGTTGCCAGCTGTTTTTGCTATATTGAGTGGGTCTGCATTTCCAATGGCTTGAGTCATGATCCTGTATGAGGGGTAGACTAGGACCTTACGGGACAGGATGCTCCAGGTATTAAAGCCAGACCTTAAACCCAGGTGAACTGACTTACTCTCAAAAGATGGACTTCAGTGAAAACATTTTCGTTTCGGGCTAGTCTGAAGACCAGCAACAATGCAATGTAATATCTCTGGACATGTACTGCCCTGTATTGTACAGTGCAGGTATTTGTGTAGTAAGCTGTAAAATGTGGGGAAAAATGAGGAGGATGATGGGGCTAGCTAGATCTTCCCTGGTTGCAAAATAACATTTTCCAGCTCCCCTCTCAGCAGAGATGGCTGATCTGCCTGCTGGACCGGTTTGTTTGTAGTAGGGCTCCCTTGCTGGGTGTTCATGGGAGCGGTTGAAAGCAGAGCCTGTTTACTTTACTTTTCCTGTTTTTTTGGGTAACGTGCATCCCGGGGAACGGGGGAGGAAGGGATATCCCGCCACGGTGAGTCATGCAGCGGGCCGAGGGATGCGTGCCCAATCTTAACACGCCTCCCCTGTCCTGAGCTCCCCTAGTGAAGCATCCGGCGGGCTTTCCCATTCATCTGCCAGTCATCTCGGGAGCCGTGCTGTGCCGGTCTGCCGAGGGGGGGGGGAATGTTTTCCTCTTCACTGCTTGGATCCGAACCCTCGCCTGGAAAGAACAGACCTGGGCCTTACACATTTTCCAAGAGAAACAGGAGGAACTTTGTGAATCCTTCCTGTACGTTTCAGGTTGTTTTATTTGAAGAGAATGGAAAAGCCATGCTCTTCTTTGTGACGCAGCCGCTTCTGTGAGCTACATTACGTTACTGGCAGTTAGCAGACTCTCTTATCCAGAGTGGCTTACATAGGATACAATTTTTACATGTTATCCATATAGCTGGACATTGATGCTATTGATAGCATACTGATGCATTTCTGGGTTAAGTACTTTAAGCAATGGTAGCAGCAGTCCCCCAGCACGGAATTGAACCAGCAACCCTTCAGGTACGAGCCCTGCACCTTACCACCTTGCCACACTGCTGTCCCGCTGCCCATTTATGCAATGGGTGTTCATCCACACTGATGTATTGACAAAGCAATGTAAGTGGCAATGACCTGCACTGTAGAGTGGTGCCATTCTTCACAGAGCTAGTGGCAGGAGGCCCTGATCCTCTTAGTATACTGGGGCCCGGGTCCCACCAGAAGAAGCAAGCATGCCAGCGCCAGCTGCAGACCCACTGCCGCCAAAGTAGATCTTCCTGTGCCCTGTTGCGTAATGTCTGGTGCTCTGTGCTGGCATGGCCCTGGGCGCATTCGTGATGTGAATTGGCGACAAATGAGTGCGGGGCATAATTCCCTTGAAGTGGTATGCTTTAAAAAGACTACTCAGAATGTACGCTGGAGGAAAAGAAGTACATGTGAATGAGTTTACCCAATTTGAATGCGGGCTTTTGTA
Source organism: Megalops cyprinoides (assembly GCF_013368585.1). Lineage (NCBI taxonomy): Eukaryota > Metazoa > Chordata > Actinopteri > Elopiformes > Megalopidae > Megalops > Megalops cyprinoides. The sequence goes on from NC_050605.1 coordinate 15,671,157, forward strand.
TAGAATGCCATAAATGAGTCTTGTTACCCAAGTAGAATGTGTCACCATGGTAATGATCCTTCTTTTTTCCCCCCTCCCCTATGTGAGCTTCCTTGGCCCTCTCTCTCTCTGTGGTTCTGCTATAAAAGGAGAACAGAAGGAAGCCAGAAGAGGAAGATTTATTAATAGCAGTTTTAAAGGAATTCATATCAGTCACTTGTGTTTTCATCTAGACTGAAAATTGAACGCATCAGTGGGTACCTTTGAGCATACTGCCACGGCCCTTGTATGAGTCTCAGTGTAACAGCAGAGGTCAGAGTAGAACATAGCTAGACAATGATATTTAGACAGCCTTATGCATTGTGTGTTTCCTGTGATCAGCTTGTTATCTCTTTACATTAAAGCAGGAAGTCAGCTGCATAATCCTGGGGAGGAAACAGCTGATGTAGTATGTCAGCGTACAGCCTGTCCAAGCATGGCAGCCATCTCTCTTCCTCTGTGGATCTCTCCAGGGTTCACACGTTGTGGCACTCTCAAGGCTATAAAAACAAACAGGGGAAAAAAAATTCATAGGACTGATTGTACGTTTAACAGGTTGCGTGTGGCCCTGCCAAGGTCAACCCCGACTTCGTCTCCCGGGCTGATTTCCCCAGCAGTGCCAGACTGCTGTTTTATCAATCTCTGCCTGTGTTTTCCCACTGGATGGACAATGGATGGAGTCTGCTGTTCTTTGTAGCATTTTTCATGTCAATTGGATTCGTGGGACATTGGTAACAGAAAATATTTGACAGCTTTATTAAACGTTGAGCATTTCTGTGTGTTGTTCAGGATAAAAAAAATAAAAAAAACAAAGCAGCTTATTTTTCAAGAACAAAATCTATTTTTCTATGTCAATAAAATGTTTTGTTTCAACCGGACTGATTCAGCAGGCATTAAGATCTCGCAGTTGAGACTGACATGTACAAAACATAGGATTGAATGCGATGCATAGATCCAATGAGAAATTCCTGACATTTTTGACATTTTTTTCTGCCCTAAAAAACAACTTTACATTTGTTTGCAGAAGGGCACGTAAGTCCAGTCTGACAGCATTGCGTCAGCATTCTAGGCCTCTAGGTGTCATTCTACTTCTAGATTTAATCTGCTTGAATTCGAGGTCAATCTACCATTTACATTCAGCTCCTCATTGCAGTCGGAGAGTACCTACAATGCAACAGTGTCCTACCCTTTCTAGTGGGTTGAATGTGATTTACCACACTGCACCAGGTGCACCAGGACATTGGCATGTTGCTGTTGTAAATTAAACGTGAGATCATCTCATCACTGTGCTGGCAGTTGGCAAACCCTGAGGAAAGTTTAAATATTTGACCTGTAAAACTATTTGGACAGTTTCGTATAATCTCGCTTGTTCTGTCCATGCTTGTGATATTAGATATCAGTTGTCCTTACACCAGTGGTCAAATGTTGGGCATTCTGCTGGCCCACCATTCTTTTTTCCTGCAAATATGACTGTGAGAACTGTGACACTGAGACTCAAAAAACTAATCCTCTACTAGGAAACAAGTTTGGCGCAGATCTGGTGGTGACTGTTCCCTTTATTGAAATTTTAGACTGTAGCATTGAGTTATTTGCTTAATCAAGGCTGACCTTGATTAGCCAGACGCTTATCTGTCCCGTCTAACATGGGTGGGTAACCAGGAAGCAGCCCTGCGGTCTGTGTGCCTTTCTGCACCTTGGTCAGTAACAGAACAAATCAGCCTTTCCTGTTTTTACCATGGTCATCACCTTCCCCATGAAGCCGCACCTCCTGCGTCTGAATGCGGCTCAACACTTTTCAGCTGAAAAGACGGGTACAAAGACTGGTTAGAAAAGGGTGTAAGCAATAGATTGAATCCAGTAAAACACTGTCAGTAAATTAAAAAAATACCCTTTGAAGAAGCGTCTAATAATGAATTGAAATGCTGTTTTCCTAGTCTTACATTTAATACTGGGGGTTGCTCATTAGAATGTTGAACGAGTTACATAGGTGACAATAATGTAAATGTAAATGTAGCAGATGCTCTTATCCAGAGTGACTTGCATAGATGCAATGTTACATGGTATCCATTTATACAGCTGGATATTGTGGTGAAGGTGATTGTGGGTTAAATAACCTTGTCCAAAGGTAGAATAGCAATGCTCCAGGAGTCAATTTACCCAGCCCTGTTACAAGCCCTGTTCCTTACCACTATGCTACACTGCTGTCCTTGGAAATTGAGGGAAATGTCTTTTACAGGTAAAAAGGCATTGCCGTGTCTTGTAGACTGGGTCAAAGGGTAAAGGGTGAGCAAGTTGTGCATCTTTATTGAGGCCTCCGCTGAAGGTTTCCCTAAGAATGCACTGTTCCGCATTTTATGAATGGCATCACAGCTCTTGCAGTGGAGCAAAATTCCTCTGCCTGCTAAGCCCTGTGTAGGACTTCAGTGACAAGATTAAATTGGCTGTATTTTGGCTTGGGTTTGGCAGTGCACCATTATCATAGCCAATGTTGTCGTGTCTTTACAAATTGCAAGTGTGCCATCTCTCATCTTTAAAACTGGTTGAGCTGGTTGAGTTATCTATGGACTCCAGACTTCTTGCAACACTAAGTAAGACATCATTTTTACTTTATTGACTTCTTTATACTCTTGAATAGTTTTGCTTCCTCAGCCTCCTTAACTTGTAGATTCAGTGTAATGAACTATGACTGTCAAACCTAAAAACAGGCAAGATAAAATGTTGAAAATGCCATTACCCAAGAGTTGGGGAACTGAAGATCTGGATCATTGGTAACTGGTAAGCCCCTATAACATTCTGGCAGGGGGGAAAAAATAGGTGAGAAGGAAGTGTGTCTCAGGTGTATTCCAGGAAAACCCAGGCCTGGCCTTGATGTCAGCTTTATTGTATCAGCAAAACAGAACCAAAGTGGCATGGTCTCAAAATAGCCATGACAGAGAAGTGACCTGTCTGTGAACTTCAGTGTCGGCAAATTGATTCTCTGTCCCCGCGTGCTCCACATTGCCGTGACATCACTGGATCACTGCGTGTCTCTCCCTGATGATGCAGCACCACATGGCCCGGTAAGCAATGATAAATAGGGTGCAGCCGAAATGCAAATATTTACTCCCTCATATTTCTGCAGTTGCTAGGCGCACTACAATAACAAGCTGAAGCCCTATGTGGTTTGCAAGTGACCTTGTAGGTTCCCTAACCGCATTCTGCACCTTAAAATATGTTTAAAATGCTGCTTTTGTGGTCACAGCAATAGAATGTTTATTTTTGAGAACAAACTATTGTTCATTATTTCCTCCTGGGAGCATGGTCAAAAATGTCTGAGTGGGTGCAGGTCTTTGCAATGGTGGGGGGGGGGGTGGGGGGGGGGGTTCAACAGCATGAAAATAAACAGATGATTTGTGAGAGGTCAGAGCAACCGGGGCAGCAGAGTGGTGGAGTTATAAAGGAGCTGGGCTTGTAACCCAAAGGGTTGAAGTTTGAATCCAAGGGGAGCAATGCTGTTGTTTCCTTGAACAAGTTTCCCCCGACCTCTATTGCTTCAGTAAACATCCGGACGATTAAATGAATAAAATGAAAAGTGTCACCTATACAAGTTAGCCTTGTTGTGTGTCTGTCGGCTGAGTAAATGCGTAAATGGTATGAGCAGGGAGGGAGGTAGTTGGCAAAACAAGACAGCATGATCAAGTAGTTTGGTGGGGCGTAAATGGCAGATTTAGGAAACAGTGTTGCAACATGTCATCTTCTTCAGTTGTTATTCCTGACTCAACCGCATGAGATGAATGAATCATGCCACCCCCCCACAGTAAGAATGGGTAGCAACAGGAACCTTCGGGCTCCGCATTCCCCTCTGAGCACAGGAGTTGCATCTATCGATACCTCAGAGGGGGAAACGGTGGTTTGTTGTGTAATGTTTGCACTGTCCCCTTAGAAACACTGTGACATATGGGAATACTATGTAAGAAATGGAAATTCAGGTAGAACGCAGCAGATTACATTGTGTCCTTTGTTTAGCAGGCCCCAGTGTCATAACATGGCTTATGTTTAACATACACAGTTATCTGGAGAACATATTTAGACAACTGGATATGCACTGAAGTAACTGAGATGCAAGTACCGTACTTCAGCTCTACTGCATTCAACAGTAGGTATACAAGAACTGACAGCGACATAGACTTTAAACATTGTTAAAAATCTGGTTTCTTCACAACAATGGACTTTTTCCCTCTTTCCAGCTCCAACCTGAGCTAAGCACTTCTACAGGGGCTTTTTCAAAAAAATATAGGACCAAAATTAGTTATCACAATTTTATTTGGCATTTTAAAATGTTACATTTGTTTGTGTTCAACAAAATAGGTACATAAAAAAAATCAACAGTACTTATAAATCAGGTTACTCAAAATGAGACATTACAAAAGTCAATATTATTTGAAGCTTAAAAAAAATCTGCAAGTACCTTACAGCAGCACATATATTTTAAAATCCACTGCAAAAAAAAAAAAGGGGGGGGGGGGAGGGAGAATCAAACTTAAAGGCGCTTTGTTTCAAACATACACCGAAATTAAACGAAAAGGAATCTAGCTGCTAATCTCTCATTATAATCTTGGTATTATTAGCTGACTGTGTTTTGTACAACTTTAGAGGGCTGGTCCCACACTAATCTAAACCCACAAATTTCCA